>NC_092643.1:55796352-56135102 GCF_039555335.1 Amphiura filiformis
GAGAAAGTAACACTACACACGCTTTATGAGTATGTTGCGTTTTATTTGTACAACGGCCTTTTATGAACGATATTGGCGCAGCATCTACGGCAGTTTTCCCCACGTCAATCTAGTTCTTTATTATTACGTATTCTCATTTGCTTTTCTAATTTACTACTTTGAAGCGTGGTATTCTTTTTCAACTAGTTCACCAAAAATCACTCTGGTTATGGCGAGAGATATAGAGTGGCATTTAGACAGTCCGTGCTAACAAAGAAAGGAACAAAATGCGATGGGATTCATGGCATAGTGTATGCAGTCAAAATGTGTGTGACATTTTGCCATTTAAGCGGTATTGACAATTGATGGCTCACCATGCGAACTCATTTAGAACAGTTGACAGGACTGTCAGTCTTGGCTTGATGGAGATTCTGTCTAGAGTTTGAAAGCATTGTCAGAGAGGCAAAATTTATGGCGATGCATGACGTTTGTGAAGTAGATAGCTGGATGGTATTCAACATCTCGTAGATGTCAAAGGTCATGTTTGAATGGGGATAGGTATTGATGGGCTCAGAATAAAGATTTGACATCTTTCACATCACTGAGTTCCATGTATTGATTTTGATTCAGTGCTGATATATGATGCTATAGCAACGTATTTATCGGCCTCAAATAGGCAGATCTCATAACCATGATAATGATAACACTGTGGTTGATAACATAATTCTTAAAATCGAGTCTTGCACAGTGATATTGCCTTGGAAATATCAAACAATCAGAAAATTAAAAAAAAAAAACGCAAGAAATTAAAAATACATGGCCTATGGCATATACATCATTTGTTTTTATTTTTACACAAAATTTGAAGAAAAATTGACAGACAGCAGACTTAATTTTGCAGGCACAGTAATAGAAGCTTCGTAATGGACTATTCCAGTTGAAATCCATACACCCCCTATGGAAGACATGAACTTAATCTTCCACTCAGGGAATGTGAATTTGAAATGGGGTTACCTGAATGGGCGACTTCATTTGAAATCTACACCCCCTGTGTGGGAGATTATAGTCATGTCTTCTATAGGGCGTGTATGGATTTCAAGTGGAACAGCCCAATTTCCACCCATTTAGTACTGAAAGTATAGATAGCTTTTACATCAAACTAATAATTTTGAAATTGAATAAAAAAAAGTATTGTGCTGTAGGTTAATTCATTCTTATTCATGCATCTACTGCACTGAAAAACCTTTTCTACATGATGAAGAAGATTGAAATTTACCTATACCAAAAAAGCAAGCAAATAAAGTTATAAACACGATAAATCAAATCTATTTTTGTCACTTGTTGCCATTAAGAGGCTCCAGTTGAAATCACAATTTTTTTGCCCGTCTATATAATTCCATCCATGAGATTGATGTGTTACTTTCAATCAATTTACCAGCTCTGTTAACCCTGTGAGAACTACCTGCCGATTGGCCAAAAAGAAGTTTTCATTATCAATTGGCCCAATCAGCAACATTGTTAGAATAATTTCACCACACAAAAAATGGGGGTGAATTATTTGCAAAATTCCTTTCTGATTGGTGATTTAAGTGAAGATATCATGTAATTGACCAATCAGAGGCAATGTTAGATCGGCAGGTAGTGCTCAGGGGGTTAAACGAGTGCGCAAACATTACCAACGCTTTAAGTCGCACACGGATCAGCGTGGTCCTAATCACCTTCAATCATTACCAAGATCATGTTTCTCTTTCATTATTTAGTCTCTAAATGTTAATTTATGTAATCAAGACAAGATCACAAATAAAGACCAAATCGTGCAGCCATTATGTTGTGATCTTCCACAGCCGTAAATTGGTAATCAATTATTAATCGCGTTGACGTCTTCTAAAGGTTAACAATTATAAGATGTCTTGTTTCACTTTTCGTTATCTGGTGCTAATCCATGACGATGACATCCTTTATTCCTTGAGACTTTAAAAAGCCAATGTTACACTCGGCAAAAGAAGAATACATCGGCGAATTAAATATTGACAAGAAGAAACTAATTTGATCTTCTAGCTATGCATTATTTAATAGTACCATTGTATTTTATTAAGCTTGTTTAAAAGAGCGTGCAGCTTTGAGTTGTTAATTTATGGAGTGAGAAATTGTTGACAATATCATGAATAGGTGTAGAATGACTTGCTGCTTTGAGGTTTTTGAACAGATGATAATTAAAGAGAGACTAACTTAGTATGAGTAAGTTGTTTTCTGTATGTGTAGTAGAGACAGGGGTGTTTATGGGTAGGGGTGTATTTGTAAAATCCTACAAATGAGGACGCACACTCAAAATACAATAAGTATGGACACCTATCACCAACTGTGGACATCCGCAGTTCCTTTCCTCTACCACCAGAGTATCACAAACAACATAAAGATGCATCATGTTTTGTGTGCCAGGGCAGGGTTGGGTCTCGATTGGATTGTACATCTTCAAGTGGGTCTATGGTTAGGAGCTTAGCTTCAGGTTTGCAAGATCCTTTGGTTGATAAGAAAAAGTTCAATGCCAGAAGTGAGTAAGTGCAATAGCTGCCATGTATAGACGAGTACAATATAATGTGTGTAAATTGTCAAATGTTCACAGGGCAGCTATTGCACTTACCCACCTCTGGCAATGAGCAGTCAAAGTTCAAGTTGTAGGTTCACATTAGACTATTCCATTTGAAATCCATACTCCTCCTGTGCAAGCTTTTTCTAAAGTTTTTCACAGAGGGAGTTTGGGATTCAAATATAATAGACAAGTCATTTCCATTTGAAATATTCACTCAAGTTGGTGGAATTAAGATAAAGGTAAAGCCATATACAGAAGGAGTATGGATTTTAAGATTATTAACCCTAGACAATTTCATTTGAAAACATACTCCCTCTGTGGAAGACTCATTTTTGAAGCTTCCACAGGGATATGGCAAATTTTAAATGGAACAGTCCTTTGCAGGTTCTTACAAGTAGATGTGATGTGCTGATGGGTGGGTGGGTTTAGTCGGGGGTTTAGTAGGTAGTGGGTTTGTGGGGGAGGGATGATTTAAAGGGAAGAATCCAGAAATCATGCATATAAATATTAAGACTTGTTGGCCTGGATGATGCACTTAAGTATCAAATGAATAATAGAGAGTATTTAAGGGACAACAGCCTAATGTATTTTAAGGCAAGCAGAAATCTCAAAATGATGAATAAAATGGGAGAGACCGGAAATGGAGAGAGAGAGAAAGTGGATAAAAATAAAACTCATCAAGTCCAAGACGTAGGAGTTTGAGTGGTTCAGATATTGTGGAGACAATGTAGTTGCACTTTTTTCCCTCAAGAGTTTAATTGAATTGCAGCGGTGATGGAGTCGATTCAATCAACATTTTGATGTTAAACAACTCTATTTTTGCAGACCTTTATTGTACATAATGTAAAAAGTGCTATTTTAGTGCATTGAGTAAACTGTCTGACATACAAGCCTATTTTGAAAATTGGTTATTGGAAATGGTGACAATTAAATTTCTAAAATTGTTATGAGTGAACTTATTTTTAGGTCATTTTAAGGGAAACTTGCTTGTACTTGCATGTTTATTGTGTAAGGAAACAAGCTTGAGTCCTGATAAGTACGCTTGTGTCCTGATAGGACAAGACTAATGTGAATGAATATTAATACTACTACCTTATCATTGTGAAGGGGCATATATATTTTTGAGTTAACCTGTGCGATTAGTTTGTATTGAATTTATGCACACATAAATTTGCTAAAGGTTGGATTTAGGGTTTAGGGTTTCATACTATGTTGGTAACAACCGCCTGAAGTAAATGACAAAGAAACCTGACAAACATGTTATTTGAGGCCTTTCATCGTGGGTGCCGGTACATCAGAATGTTCTTCTCCAAACCTGTAGCTTTATATTAAAAGCATTGAAGTGTTTGATTCCCAGGGTACTAGGATAGATCTTTGTCATCACCATCATCCTAGGCATAAGTAACAGCATATACATCATAGAGATCCACTGTGGGCGAGATATCGCTTACTATCAAGTGTTAATGTGTGAAAGTATAGAAGAAATCTTATAGCAAACGTGGGAGTGGTACTGATGTGCTATGAATTCATAGTGACTCTCTATTTTATTGTCGTTGCTATATTACTGCGGAATAATGTGGATGCTGTAAGTGATGTACGGCCAATTAGATGATGACCATTTAGTGACTATACTCTGTCTTGTCTCAAGTTGAGAGTAACGCTATGTTGGATTTTGCCGTGGTAGATTCGAATCAGCGTGTTTACACAGTTGCATTGCTGGCGTATGGACAAATCACCCTTCTATGCTTGGGGAAACAAACAAACAAATAAACACATTTTGATCAAAATAAGCATCAGACTGATTAGTAACAAATTTGTGAGACTTGTGGATTTATCAAGCTGCATAATTATTCCTGAAACACAAAACAAAAATCCAGGTTGTGACGGTTACTTTAGGTGATTAGGGTCTACACTTATGGGCTGTGTCTCTTGTTAGTAATCAGAGATACTTCATTCACATTTTGTGTTGTAAACTATGAATATCTTCTTTATTTCTTATTTTTGCACTCAAAAAGTGAACATTATATAACTAAATTGCCCTACATGTGAAATTTTGTTATTTATAAAGGTTCCAGAAATAAACTTTTCACAGAATAATTATGTAGGAGTTAAGGAATTAACCCAAAATCTTGTAACTTTATTATCGATTTGAGAGTTATATGCATCTGAAAACTGGAGCAAGTATTCATGCTCAATTTCTTAAAGGAGGATAAAAGATCTCTAGTACTTCCATGAAAAAACTAAAACATAATATCTGGCATTGCATCGGTGAACTAAAGCTATGTTTATACATTGTTCTTTCCCGAAGACATAGAAAACATTGGGCCATAGTATGAATTGAGTTTGGGGACCAATATAAAGCCATGCTGTATGATTTGGATAACGTAGGTCGGAGGAGAGGAATCCGTCAGGGCAGAGAGTGGTGAACAAGATGTGACATAGGGTGACTAGAGGCCTATTATGGTTTGTTTTGACTGGAATCATAGGATTGTCATACAAGGGCTTGTAATACATGGATAAGGTTAAAGGGTGTGGTGTATGGTTGATGTCACGAAGGATTTTGGTTGAGATGTTCCTGACTGAGAAAAACAGGCAACATATTAAATGGGGATCGGGTTTTGTTTCGTACTGTGATATGAGATAATTATTTTTTCACAAGCTACGGTGATTTTGTAACTGACACTTGTTGGTTGGTGTGAATCAAACATTTTAAAAATAGCATTTCTAAACATTTTAATGGCAATTCTATTACCTCCACGACCCATTATTAAAAATCACGCACTGTGATTTGTTAAAACGCGTCACGTGAGAGCCCATTATTCTGCAATAATGGGTCAAGCGCTGTAACACATTCTCACGCACAGCATTACGCTGTCACTTACGCTGCACGCTACTCCACCTTGAAGTAAACAACTTAAAATATTTGTGCCAAAAATGATATTTTCTTTTAAATCTCACTATTTTCTGGTAATAGAATAGAAATAAAGGGTGCATCATCATAACGGGTGCATCCTCGGCAGTAACAACGTTTAAATAATGGGTTCGGCTGCGCCTCACCCATTATTTACGCTTTTACTGCCTCGACACATTATTTGGGTGTAAAAGATAATGCATTACCCTTTATTTCTTAAATATAGTTGGCTGTGAGTAGTTATGTCTGGAATTGTATGGTTGTGGCTACAGAATAGCTTTAACCCCCTGAGCACTACCTGCCGATCTAACATTGCCTCTGATTGGTCAATTACATGATATTTTCACTTTAATCACCAATCAGAATGGAGCTTTGCAAATAATTCACCCCAATTTTTTAGCATGGTGAAATTATTCTAACAATGTTGCTGATTGGGCCAATTGATAATGAAAACTTCTTTTTGGCCAATCGGCAGGTAGTTCTCATGGCGTTATGATTTTAAGTCACTTTTCACTTGGTTTAACAGACATAGTGTGGTGATCACGAATGTCTTCAAATTAGCGAGGAATGTGACTGTGATTATATATCTAATTAAGTTTTAGTATTATGATGTGTTGCCTAGAACTGAAATGCGAACATCATGAATGCCCCACAGTCCTCAAAGGAATAGCCTATGTCATAATTATCAGCTTAAATGATGCGGTAACATGGCCCATCAAGCTATTCCAGTTGAAATCCATACATCCCCTATGGAAGACATAACCTTAATCTTCAACACAGGGAGTGTGAATTTCAAACGGGGTTACCTGAATGGGTGCCTCCATTTGAAATTTACACCCCCTGTGTGGGATATTAAGGTCATGCCTTCCATAGGGGGTGTATGGATTTCAACTGGAATAGCCCATTGAGTCGCCATCATAGGACAAGAACTTGATGATGAGGTATCACACCTACCTCGTCAATGCCTCCCTGCTTTCTCCAAGACAAAAATGGCACATGCTTTTCTTGTAGATCAAGTTCATTTGATAAGGCTTTACGACGCCCTTCTTAATTTAAAAGAAGCTTTACCCAAGGAAAATAGCCCCTGGGTTGAAACGGTTCAATTGGTCGGCGCAAAAATAACATCAACCTGCTGGATTAGATGAAAACTTAGGAGGCCTGGCAGGATGGATGGATGGACACTTGCTGACTTGGCATGGTGGGATGTGTGATGTTATTAGGATATTCCAGTTGAAATCCATACACCCCTTGTGGAAAACATGATATTTATATCTCCCATACAGGGGGTGTAGATTTCAAAATGGATTCCCTTAATGGAACTTGGAAGATTGAGGTTGAATCTTTATCAGAGGGTGTATGAAATTCAAACAGAGCAGCCTAATGTGTTCATACCATTTGAAATTCATACCCCTGCCTGTGGAATATATTTCCAACAACTTCCACAAGGGTAGTGTGGGAATAACCCAATTTTAGTGTGTGTTTTTTTAGGAGTAAATTATAAGGATGGGAGTAAAGGGAAATTATTTTAGAATAATAAAATCTGTATTAATTGTTTCAGGATCTCAAGTGCTAGTGTACTGTGTACTGTAGTGGCTTCCAAAGATTTTAAGATGGGGGAGGGCTAACAAAGCCAAATTTTGTTGATGACCTGTTGTGTGGTAGGGAGTCAGAAAATTTGGCAAAAATAGGTCAAAAACAGTACCCAAATTATTACCCCCTGGTTTCGAAACCTAGCTGCATGTGTTTACCATATTGGCTTGACAAAGTTGAAAGAGGGTGTAGGGATGGGAGACTATGATATGACTTATGACAGTGAATATTAAACTGCTAGTCTGATAAGGTGTTGTGCATATTTTAAGTATAAAGTTGACAAGTGTGAACATTGCATAGAGAAAATAAGAGGGAGATGTGAACTGTGCACAATTAAAGATACACAGATTCATGGGTGTGGACCGTGTGGTATCTGAGAGCAACTGATACATAGGAGATGAAACCAATGTTGGACAGTAAATGTATGCATACTGTAAATACTGGGTTTGGAATTGGATTACATTAATAGTAGATTGGACCAGGTTATGAAGCTGATTATTGGGAGCATTGTGGACTTTTGTCTCACATTGAAGACTTTTGTCTCACATTGAAGACTTTTGTCTCACATTGAAGACTTTTGTCTCACATTGAAGACTTTTGTCTCACATTGAAGACTTTTGTCTCACATTGAGGACTTTTGTCTCACATTGTGGACTTTTGTCTCACATTGAAGACTTTTGTCTCACATTGAAGACTTTTGTCTCATATTGAAGACTTTTGTCTCACATTGAAGACTTTTGTCTCACATTGAAGACTTTTGTCTCACATTGAAGACTTTTGTCTCACATTGAAGACTTTTGTCTCACATTGAAGACTTTTGTCTCATTGTGGACTTTTGTCTCACATTGAAGACTTTTGTCTCACATTGAAGACTTTTGTCTCACTTTTGTCTCACATTGAAGACTTTTGTCTCACATTGTAGACTTTTGTCTCACATTGAAGACTTTTGTCTCACATTGAAGACTTTTGTCTCACATTGAAGACTTTTGTCTAACATTGAAGACTTTTGTCTCGCATTGAAGACTTTTGTCTCGCATTGTAGACTTTTGTCTCACATTGAAGACTTTTGTCTCGCATTGAAGACTTTTGTCTCACATTGTAGACTTTTGTCTCACATTGAAGACTTTTGTCTCACATTGAAGACTTTTGTCTCACATTGAAGACTTTTATCTCACATTGAAGACTTTTGTCTCACATTGTAGACTTTTGTCTCACATTGAAGACTTTTGTCTCACATTGTAGACTTTTGTCTCACATTGAAGACTTTTGTCTCACATTGAAGACTTTTGTCTCACATTGAAGACTTTTATCTCACATTGAAGACTTTTGCCTCACATTGTGGACTTTTGTCTCACATTGAAGACTTTTGTCTCACATTGAAGACTTGTCTCACATTGTGGACTTTTGTCTCACATTGAAGACTTTTGTCTCACATTGTAGACTTGTCTCACATTGAAGACTTTTGTCTCACATTGAAGACTTTTGTCTCACATTGAAGACTTTTGTCTCACATTGAAGACTTTTGTCTCACATTGAAGACTTTTGTCTCACATTGAAGACTTTTGTCTCACATTGAAGACTTTTGTCTCACATTGAAGACTTTTGTCTCACATTGAAGACTTTTGTCTCACATTGAAGACTTTTGTCTCACATTGAAGACTTTTGTCTCACATTGAAGACTTTCGTCTCACATTGAAGATTTTTGTCTCACATTGAAGACTTTTGTCTCACATTGAAGACTTTTGTCTCACATTGAAGACTTTTGTCTCACATTGAAGACTTTTGTCTCACATTGAAGACTTTTGTCTCACATTGAAGACTTTCGTCTCACATTGAAGATTTTTGTCTCATATTGAAGACTTTTGTCTCACATTGAAGACTTTTGTCTCACATTCTGCATGCAAGAATAGACTGTTTGGACATGGATGCATTAAAAGTAACAAACAAATTCATGTAAAATGATGTATATTCATATGTAAGTTCATGTAGTTTAAAAAAAAAGAATAGAATCAATTTAAACTAACTTTTTATTTCCAGATCATAAATTTGCATTGGAATTGAAACATGAAATTGAAATGTAGGAAATGAGATGAGTCTTAAGGTGCAAATAAGGCCTCCTCACTTCATGAAGCAAACTTGAATAATTAAACAATAACTTATTGTTATAAATGTTTTATCTTTGCATTTAGGTTAATGTGAAAGTTTTGGACATCAACGACTGCACACCAACGTTTGACACCAACACATACATCTTCCCTGATGTGGACGAAACTAAAGGAACTGACGAATCCATCGGATCAGGTGAGCAGACTCTCTGTCTACTGGCTGGTTTAATATGAGCCAGATCTTTTTTCTTTTATTGATCTGTAATAGAGTTAACTAGTGTAAGTCAAGAAACAGGGCGAATATATTGCACTGAGTGAGTGCTCAGGTAAAAGCTGTAAAGGGAGTTCCGGCTGCCATGTTTGCAAGGCAGCATTTCTAGTGTATAAAATGTTATGCAGTACTCCATGTGTAAAAGGTGGTCAAAACGTGCACTGTTTAGAAAACAACCTATTGTGAATAATTATCAAGATATTTTGGGAATAGGTTGTATGAGGGTGTATTTTCTGTCTTTACTTTCTATGTGCTTGCAAAATCATAATCAAAACTTTTGTAAAACAATTTCAGTAAATTTTAATTCAGGACCAACATCTCTCATCTGTAGTTAGTGGTTCTTGAGTTTTTTGTGAGCATTTTTCACACCAATGCGAGGAGATAGACATGCAGATGTGGAGCAGTATTGTGCTGGATAGAATAGTGTTATGATAACAGCTCCTATAGGCTATTCCATTTGAAATCTGCTAAACATCTTCCACAGAGGGAGTATGTTTGTCAAATGGCATTGGCTAGGGTTAATCACTTTGAAACCCATACTCCCCCTGGTCCTGGATATGGCTTCAACCTATATCATCCACTGAGGGAGTATGTTTTTCAAATGGAATTAGCTAGGGATAATTATTTTTGAAGCCCATACTCCCCCTGGATATGGCTTTACCTATATCATCTACAGAGGGAGTATGTTTTTCAAATGTAATTGGCTAGGGATAATTATTTTGAAACCCATACTCCCCCTGGATATGGCTTCAACCTATATCATCCACAGAGGGAGTATGTTTTTCAAATGTAATTGGCTAGGGTCAATTACTTTGAAACCCATACTCCCCCTATATGACTTTACTTATATCATCCACAACTAGAGTGAGTACTAGTAATTCAAATGGAAGGTACCCAAATATATATTCTATTTGAAATCCATACTCCACCTGCAGAAGACAAGAGCTAAATCTTTCACTAGAGGGAGTGTGTATTTCAAATAGAATGGCCCTATAAACAGGTTGAGGCTGAGCCAAGATGATTCTGGGTGTAAGGGTCAATGATATGTGGCTAGCAGACGACACAAAACTGAGCAAAACTAGAATATTATGTCTAATTTTACATCCTGAAAAGAAAATTTCAAGTTCAGGTGAAATTGAGTACTATAATTAGCATTTATAAGCATCCTATGAGCAGAGATGGAACCATTTTCATTTAAGGCTGGGAAATCTGCGAGCTGTGTTTGTCAAAACCTGAACTTTAATTGAGTTAGAAATTCAATAATTGTGAATGAGGAGACCTTACCCCCAGGTGTATAAGCATCAACTTTGAATCCTTGTATATAAGCTTATATAGCGGATAGATAGGCTTTTCTCTATATGTTCGCCTCGGGTTGGCTACGGCATATAATGTGAACATTTTCCTTCAAAGACATAATTTTCCAAACATCCAAAATGTCAAACTGATTTTTAAGCATCTGAAGGTAGTTCCTAAAGATGTACTTAATAAAATGGAAGCAAGCACGTCTGGAATTAACTGAGCAAATTACAAGATAACTCTTGCCATTTTTGTAGTATATTTTTTTAAAGATGTTTAATTTAATACTTTGTAGATGTTACTATGGACTACAATAGCCTAATCCCAATGGCATAGTCCAATAACCTCAATTACATAATCAGTGCAAAATTTGACCTCAAGTTGCAGAGTATGAGTGTTTGTTCCCAAATTTTCAAAGGTCATTCAATGAATTTACAAATGTATTGGGTTAAAGAACTGTGCCCCTGATAGATGAGCATGTTGTGGATCCTAGTGTGTGGTGCATGAATGTTGTATGTCATATCTTGTCAGTTTCTATTGCTGTATGTGGGCGTCAATATATTATGAAGTCAAAATTGCAACTGACATTTCATGTCCATCCGTCAAACGTGCAGCAAAGCAATTGTATCTAATTTAGAAGCGCAAGATTTGCTTCTTTTAGCTGGACCAAATCCTGTAAGCATCGTGCGATATCCGAGTTGAGACACATTGTCGCTTTACAACTTCCATCATGATTTGCTACTCTCTCAAACATGCTCATCTGTCAGTACACAGTTCCCTAATCCCAATAGGATTGTACATGTATAGAATGACCTTTGAATATGTTACTCAGCAACTTCAGGTCAAATTTTCACTTGTGATTTTTGTATGGAGTTAAGTGAACTGTGCCATCGGAAATTATATCAGTAGGTCATAGTGAATCCTACATGTTTGTTCCGTTTAAAAGAAAAGACTCT
Source organism: Amphiura filiformis (assembly GCF_039555335.1). Lineage (NCBI taxonomy): Eukaryota > Metazoa > Echinodermata > Ophiuroidea > Amphilepidida > Amphiuridae > Amphiura > Amphiura filiformis. The sequence continues at coordinate 55,808,051 of NC_092643.1, forward strand.
GTGAGTCTTCACCAACCAATCTCAATAAATCTCAGCTCTCGCATACCCCTACGTTTCCCCCCACAATTAATAAAGCCAAAAACAAAAATAACATCAGAATCACACAGCCAGCAAATCTGCACCTAGACAATTCGTGCTGCGAGAGCAAACCAAACACGTGGGCCAGGCAAAGCCGATGATAGCCGGGACGAGGAGTTAGTAATGAATTTGTAGAAATGCCAGATAGATCAGTTTACAAATAGCAATTTCATCCAGAACATATAAGTGTGATGATTTAAGTTTGTGGAACATTTTCATCCGCTGTCATTTCTGGCAGTGTCGGTTACAATCTGCAATCTTGCTTAACCTGTTTACCTTATTTTACTTGTTCAGTCCCTGGGCCCCTGATGAGATGATTTTGTTTTCTAGTATGATAAGTGTATTGGGCTATTCCATTTGAAATTCATATACCCTCTGTGGAAGACAGGACCTTAATCTCCCACACAGGGGGTGTAGATTTCACACAGAGTCACCCATTCAGGTAACCTAATTTGAACTTTACACTCCTTGTGTGAAAGATTAAGGGCATGTCTTCCACAGGGGGTGTATGTATTTTAATTGGCATGGCCCATTTCAGCATCTTATTTCTGATTTTGTTATCGCAGATTTTATGATAACATTTGGTGTTAGTTTTTGATGATATTATTACAGGGTACTTTATATGGTAACCTTTGATGCGTAGGATGTTATGCAAGCAAACCTTTGAGATGCTATGCACATTCATTTATTGAAACAAGCAGGTTGTTAAAACACTTTTGTTTCAGTTTAAAAAAAAACAAATGTGGGAAAAACATATTGGTTACATTATTTGAGAGGAGGAACGTTGCACATTATGTGACCATCCACCACGAACCCAGTGTAAAGTCGCCAGTGTTTATTCAGAGATATTGATCAATAACGCTTACATAAATCAATAGAAAACAAAGGAATTTCAAGAGGAAAATTGGCTATTTGAGCACCTATTTCCCTAACAATTAGAAGTGATGCATATTACTAATCTAGGAAACTCAATACTGCGACTTAACACTGGTTTCGCCATGGATGGTCACATATGCACTCATACACATGTGTGTATGAAGTATGTAAAGGGTGCGTAGGTGTTTGGCGGCAAATGCGGACATTAATTTAACTTTACATTCCAACTGTGGACTTTAATGCAACGAGGGACCATCCCTGTTTAGGTGATATGTGCAATTGACTGCAAACAGTCTAATAATGCAATTTACAGTGCATCCCCTATACCTCTGCTGATTGTACCATGTAAAGTCAAAACTATTCAGGCAAATTGTCAAAACAGTAATTGTTATTCGTAACATTTCATTTCAACTTATCTTTGTCTCATACAATTACACTGGGTTTCAGAGAAGAACGGCAGTCACTTGCTCGGATTGACGCGAGCGCCCTGTTAGTGAGCGACATACGCGTAGCTTTGTGTTGATTTCAAAGGCACTGATCTGCATCGACCAACAATTTGACGCACAATCAGCCAATCAGATTATCGGTCTGTTGCTATGATTGTCAGACGATTGATTCAGCCAATCAGAACACCACTTCTGTGTTTACGCTCTGCATCTCTCAAAATGTAAACAAGTGTCGTTCTTCTCTGACAAAAACTGTAGTCTTCAAAAAGTTGCATTATTCAATTTAACGAAATAACTTTGTGTATATTTTCTACATTGATATATACAGTTGCAGCAATGGATTGTGACGAAGGGAGAATGGTGCCTTAACGTTATGTCGTCAAAGGTCCCGATGCGGACCTGTTCATGGTCGACAACAATGGTGAACTCTTTGCCACCAAACCACTCAACTATGACAACCAAGAGGACCATTCCTATGCCTTCACTGTAGAAGCAAGAGATGGAGGCGACCCACAGAAAACGGCAACCACAAGTGTAGGGGTTAAACTCATGAATGTCAACGATGAAGCGCCAGTGTTCCAGCCGGCACAGTACACATACTATGTGGATGAGAATGCACAGAGGGATTACAGTATCGGTACGGTGTATGCCAGCGACCCTGATGGTGATAGCATCGAGTATGGTATAGCTGGAGGAAATTTGGATAGCAAGTTTGACATTGATCCTACAGCAGGTAGGTGGAGCTTTTGTGTGGTGTACCACAAGGTTCAGTTTGTGGTCCTTGTGATTTTTAGTACTGATTGTATTATGCTCATTTGTCTTACTTATATAAAGTGCAATGGTGAACAATAGCCTAACAGATGTAACAAGGTCAATGAACATAATGTTATATGGAATCAAACTGATACTCTTAAAAGAGCTTTGATGGGCCAATCAAGTGGTTCACTGCTGCTCAGAGCTGTTAGACAATGAGCAAAACCAAAAATGACACAAATGGGCAGGAGATAAAATATGCCAGGCAAATATGTGCATGGCATTTCTTCTTTCTTCTGTTATGCCTTGTCGCCATTGTTAGGCTTTTCACCACATGTTCTCTAAATTAATCTGTCATCAGTTGGTTCATTGAGTTTTGCTGTTCCAAGTTTCAGTTGCAGATTCAATTAATAACAGCAATGTTTGCAGAACTTTTAAAATTATTTTCTTACAGAAAAGAGATCTAACCAGTCTTTCAAATATTTCATTTCCAGGTGTAATCTTCCGTAGAACAGACGGTCTGCTACCAGAAGAGTCCTACACACTGAATATCAGTGCTCGGGACGATGGCAGCTGCTGTACCACGGCACCTGCTGTGGGTGCCATCCACGTGAGCATTGCAGAGGTGACCATCATTGTAAACGACATCAACGACAATGCTCCTATATTTCCTGATTGTGCTACATACCAACCTGAGATATCGGAGGATAGCGACGAAGGAGCGTTGGTTTTACAGGTACGTATTTTAGGGTTGTCGTGGTTTATTGTATGTAGGACAACCACAGTTCTGCTGTCTGTCCTTACTGCACATAGGCCCCTACTTCCCTATTGCCAAGGGATAGTGGAGTTTGGGCAGCATACAGATTTAATTGTATACTGTTGTACTTGATTTATAGTATGGAGAGAGAAGAATAGAAAAAAGTAGTCGCTTTTAAAAATCAAATTTTATTTTATGATATACCGTAGAATTCCATCTACAAGTATATATGCCTCTAAATGAGTGTTGGTTTTTGTTTTTTTGACAAAAGAGACAAAAGACAGACACCTTCCACAAAAACATTATTCAGCGTTTGAGCAACTATATATATTACTGATACAGGCAGCTGTACAAACATGTATTATGGTCAGACCAATCTATTGTAATGTTTTTGTGGAGGGTGTCTGCCTTTCGTCTCTTCTTGTATTTATATTCTTAATTCCGATGCACAATATAGTTGATCGAATATCCAAAATAAACTGTTAATAGCGTCATAACAGCACCAAATCAAATCCACCAGACTGAAGTTAGAAAAAGTAATCATCTTTCCGTGCAAAAGACAAGTCCATTTGTCGGATGATCTCCACCTAGTGTGCGTGAAACCAATGGTAGCAAAATAAGATTAAACCTAGGCCTAAAGAAATTGTTTGATTGAACAATTTTTTTTAGGCCTGATGTTGTAAATTCCTAATTCTATATTTCTAACAATGCTTATATTTATATTCATTTACTAGGTCGTAGCTACAGATGCTGACAGAGGTGACAATGCCGACATAGATTACGGCATAGAAAGAACTGAAAACCTGGATCTGCCATTCAACATGGACCGTAACTCCGGCGTGATCACCACGTCCGAGAACCTAGACAGGGAAAAGTTTGCCTCCTATGAGTTATCAGTGACAGCCACAGACAATGCTAGAGATCCTCTGACTGGCATTTGTAGGTTGACGGTCACTGTGTTGGACGTCAATGATAAGACACCAACGTTTGCCTTGTCTGAATACAGAAGTAAGTTATTGCCCTGAGGTGAGAGGGGGCTTCTTGATACTGGTTTTGAGTGCAGGATGTGCAGCAAGGAATCTGAAAACTTAACCCCAAAATAATACCAAATTGATCAAAATAGAGATACAAAATGGGAGAGATTTTGAAATGATTTTGATCAAAAGTTGAAGAAGCACCCCTTCTATAAACAAATTTTGCAGTCCATTTTTATATCGGAGAGCCTGAAAATACAAACCTTTTGAGTTGCACACCCCTATACATACCTTTCCCAGGGTTCCCACAGTCCTTGAAAGTCCTTGAATTTGAAAACACCTTTTCAAGGTCTTGAAAGTCCTGGAAATTTGCACAAGATCCTGGAAGATTGGAATTTTACCTAAAGTATAATTTTGACAAAATTTGGGGAGTGGAGAGGAAGCTGTCACTTTTGTTGATATGTGCCGCATAGAGAGCCGAATCATGATTTTTTGTGTTGTGGTAAGTCCTTGAAAATCATGCTTTTAGACTTTGAAAGTCCTTGAATTTTAAAGGATTTAAGGTGCAGGAACCCTGCTTTCCCTAAAGAACCCCTGTTCTTATTGCATTATATCAGGACACTGCCAGGGTTTCTTTTCAAGCTACAGGGTAAAAACAACCAGTCTGAATATTTTCAAAGCGGTACAAATGTTTATTTTAAATAGTTTTAGGTAAAAACATGCACAGCTACTGTTATGTAGCACTATATTCAAATCCATGCATTAACATTTATATTATATAACCTCTTTTTTCCCCAGGTTCTTTAGCAGCAGACACTCCTCCTCTGTCTACCTTTCTCATTGTCCAAGCAGAGGATGCCGATTTAAACAGTGATATATCCTATACAATGATTGCCGATGCTACGAGAGTCGGTACTTTGCTATGAACCAGGAGGGCGAGATTTTTACCAAAATTGAAGTGACACCGGTAAGTGATGTCATCATCTTTGGAAGAGTTTGTGAAAGCCTATTGAAAAGATTCGGTTTAATCAATTAAAAGTTTTAAAAGAAATGGAGTACACTATTTATACAGATGTATTTATTAATTTCAACATTATGGCTAAAATTTTACAAGCATGCCTGCAGGTAAGTAGTGATAAGTAAATGCATTTGTGCATGTGGTATTTCAAACACTGGTTTGTGAAACACTACAGGAAATTTTAGTTTTTTGCCATAAAATCATGAAATTCTGTGACAAATTTGGAAGAAAAGTTACTGGATTCGATACTCGCATTGGTTTAGGTATAAATCAATTGATATTTGTATTTCAATTGTGTAAATCAACCACAATTTTATGCAGTATGCAAGTTTCAAAAAAATATAAAAAAAAAAAAATCTTTAAAAAGACCTCATTCCACATTCATTTTTGAAACTGAAATGGCTTTGAGACATATCATTATTTTTTTAGCCTAATATAAGACAAGTTTGGTTTTCCTTGCTTAGTGATGCTGAAAATGTTCAGATTTAAAAGTTGTGAAGTAAGTTTGTATAATTTCAAACAAAATCTAGGCAATCATCTTTGTCACATTTTGTCAATCATCTGCAGCTCCTGGGCCAAGTAGAAACATTTGAAGTAGAGGCTAGAGATGAAGGTGGCCGAAACCGCAGAGCCGAAGTACAGGTTACCGTCAGTAGCTCGTCAGATGACCCACCACAATGGACTGAGAACTGGGAGAACCCATTAATCATCCCGGAAGATACACCTGTTGGAGATGTGATACTCACCGTGGCAGCGACATCCCTTTACACACCATTGACCTACAGTATTGTGTTAGGACAAAAACCAGAGACTAATAATCCCAAGAAGTTTGATTTAGAGAGTTCGGTGACTCAACTGGAGGGCTTTATTAAAGTGTTTGATGATCTTGATTTTGAAACGACGAAAAGGTAAAGTTTCTACTAACCAGTTTTAATTTTAATTTTGATACTAATTTGTCAAATTTTGGTATGAATTCATATTTATAATGACAATTGTTTTCAGATCAGAAAGTTTTTTGTTTGTCTTTATGAGTAACTCGCATTACTTCTAGCTTGTCAAGACCAGGTATAGTATTGTCATGTGTTAGGCCCCATTAATTAAAGTTTGTCTCAAAGCGCACATGCACATTAGAAATTTGTGCACCTGAATTTTCAAAAAAATGTTATATTTCTTTTTTTTCCCATTTTTTTCTTTACTATTGAAACCATGAAAGAAGGCCATGATTTGCAGTTGACAGATAAAATTTCTGAAATTTCTACACTGTGTTTTTAGCAATGCTTGTCACCCGCACCAGTGGTCAACGTCTCCGATCTTCTTGAGTGTCTAAACATATACGACTCAAATCATACATTTTGTATCTGTGATAAAAAAATTATTTAAAAAAAATACATTCCACATTAGATTTTGAACTTCAGAGGAGCTTTGAGACAAACTTTCAAATGAATGGGGCCTTACATGTGTTGTATAGGTCGAAATGTGACGACATTTTTATGAAATAGGTTATTGATTTTTCAAGAATACAGCATGCTGGTGAAGGACTAATGTCTGTTTGTTTCTGCTCATTCCCAGTTTAATCACAAGTTCCATTTGTGTTTGATTTCATAACTTGTCATCGATCGATCAGATCAGATGATGTTATACAATTAATTTCTAAATTCAAGTTTTTGTTAAAAATACAGAATATTTTCATCGTTACTTTCTAAATGATATGATTTTTTTGTTGTCTATATTCTATAATTTTACAAGGCTCATTACTTTGTATCCACTGATTTCTATATTAACAAGCACAATACTTTATGGAATCTGCTGTTTATGTTTCAGAATTTGACCCTTATTTACCATTATCATTTTATATCATTGAGATGCACTGACCTAACTGTTAATATCTTCAAATCTAATTGTTAACATTTTACTTGAATTTTACTTGGATATAGTGAAAAATGAAAAAATAACTGTATGGTAACAGGCCTACTACTGGGCTATTCCAGTTGAAATCCATGCACCCTATGGAAGATCTGACCTTAAAGTCCCACACAGGAAGTGTGATTTTCAAATCGGGGTTACCTGAATGGACGGCTCCATTTTGAAATCTACACCACCTCTTTGTGAGATTTTGTGATGTCTTACATAGGGTGAATGGATTTCAACTTAAATAGCCTTACATTCTTTTCAGTTTAACACAGATTACAGTGTGATTTTAGCTGACACATACAAACACACAAAGACAAAATTTAGCATTTTATAAAAACCATTGTCAACAATAATCAAAGCTTTTTCATTTTGCTGACAAACTGGCAGACACTATCTATTTTTTTTCTTCAAAATTGCATATGAGCTTGTATTTGCGTTGCGTACTTCTACTTCTACGCTTGAATTTGAAGGGTTTTTTTTTTTTCAAAATTGCATATATGAGCTCATATTTGCATTTGGTACTTCTACTTCTACGCTTGAATTTGAAGTTTGTTGACTCAGATACCTAGTACATCTCTATTGACATTGTAGTTTACATGAAATCCACAATGCATTGCACATTATTTATTAGGTCTATTATCTAGCCATACCACCAGGCCTCGAAATAAGCCAGAATTTCTGAGGGCCATTGGGGCCCTTGCATTTAAAATTTTGTAGCCAAGGGAAATTTTTGAGGTCCATAGGGCCCACATTATTTCGAGCCCTGCATACCAAATTTATGGAATAATACACATTTGCCTGTTGTTGGTCAGGAAGAAACGAAAAATATTATATTTTTGTATTTTTGGGCTTCAATTCAATTACAGCAACACACTTAATTTCACCCCCTGGACACTACTGGTCATTTAACAGCATTTCTGATTGGTTGATAACTTGAAATGCTCATTTCAATTGCCAATTATGACTAGGCTTTAAACTATTTATGGTCAAATTTGCAGATGATTTTATTAATACCCTCCTTGATTGGTTCAAAATTGGACACAATATTAATTTTGGCCAATCGGCAGGTAGTTCTCATGGGGTTAATATCAACAACACGCAGGTCCATAGCACTTTTCATACAAGTTACCATATCAGTTTACAATGATGCGCTCATAAATTTTCAGAAAACAGCAAAAAGCTGTTTAAAAAAAACCGGTCGACTTGGTCAGTGTCATCTTAGTCACCCATTTCGCACATTAATTTCACTGTATATTTTTAAGTAAACATTTTCAAATGTCCTTTCTTCTTGTGCCGTAGTTCTGCATTTACAAACCAACGGTACGTATTTGTGTCCTAGCTCAGTTGTTTACTTTGCATTTTTTATTAAATATACTTTCTTTAATTCAATCTTTACCATTTTTTTGTTGAAATGTATATGCTTGTCTTTGCATCTTTTACGTATTTTTGTATCAGCGTGTTTGTGTACCATGTGCTGTTTTGATTTATATGTCTAGGAACAAAAAGTTTTCAAAAATCTCTTGTAATTTTTAATCAAATTCATGTAGTAGACTTGATAGAAATTTACATACAATACAAACTTGATTGGGTCTTTATGTGTTTTAGAAGGTGTGGTATTGCTGATGTTTTGATCATATCTAGCGGTTGACCTTTTTAAATATTCAGTTTGGTGGATATTTTCCGCTTACTTTGATGTAATGATGTTTTTTAATCAAATTTCATATTGTTGATGTTTTGATAGAGAATTTCAGCAGGTTTGACTGTATTATAGTACTTGTCAGGTGTTTTTTACAGATCTCTTGCAATTATATTTAATATATTGTATTGTTTACTTAAAAATGTCAGATGTGTATGCATTAGATCATCTGTTGGGCTATTCCAGTTGAAGATGCACCACCTATGGAAGACATGACCTTAATCTCCCACACAGGGAAAGTGAATTTCAAATGGGGTTACCTTAATGGGTGACCCCTGTATGGGAGATTAAGGTCATGTCGTTCATAGGGGGTGTATGGATTTCAACTGGAATAGCCCAGTCAAGAAATGCAGCTGGCTTACACATATTTGTAAATTTCACTGCTGCATGTTTTAATGCAAAAAAAAAATGATAGAAATTTGTTGCTGCTTACTTGTACTTGCATACAGCTTGTAAAAATTGGCAGAAGTCAATTTTGAGAAAAACATTAACCAAGAATAGTAATAATAATGCATAAATTGGCATACATTTTAAAGCTGGAATTGCAGAGAACAGTGATTTTGATATTAATTTAATTTAATTGTGTGCAAAAGTAAAGCTTTTCAAATAATAACTAGTTGAAGAAGATTTGCTACACAATATGGAAGTGGTATATTTGGTCCTATATTCAAATTAAAACTGATGTAGATTTTCGTCTTTAGTCAGGCACATCTATTTAATGGTTCATGTTCCACTCTACGAGGAATTATTTCAAATAGCAATGTGCTGTTGCAGTTGAAATTGTCCCCTAATTGTCCGATATTCTGTATTTCAAAATATGTGTGTCAATCAAAAGAGAATACATAACTTGTCAGCGGGAGCTTAAATTTGGCTTTTGTCCGGTCAAAGTTGAGATAACCCATTTACCCAATTCTCTTTTGGATTGCCAACACATAGTAGTGTCAAGTGTAGCTCACCAATCTGCATGATTGTGTAGTAGCCACAGCATGCATGAATTTTAATGTAAATTGTCCTTATGGTCCCACCAGCAACAAAATGTATATACTGCACTAGTTATTTTGTTTTTTAATTTTTATTATCATAAGTGTATTTATTGATGACTTTATACTGGGCAGAATCTATGTAACGTTTACCAACTGTGAACAAAGGATTTGAATATTCTTGCTGGGAAAGTTTGAGGAAAATAACAGTGGTTTATTTGTTCTTCTTTTAAGGTGGATAGGAATTGTGTATTAACTGCATCCCAAAATATGTTATAAAATCATGGGATATGTTGTAAAATTATGTGATAAGGGGCTCTTGGTACCGTGGTGGTATGCATGGTGATGCAGTGAGTTCAAATACGCACCAACTTCACTCACTTAGAATACTCTTCCACCCAGTTGTATCAATTGGAAAAGTATATAGTGAGGAAAGTAGTAGGAAGAGACTGAAGAATAGTGGTTGTCACCCCAACCATATTCCTAACCCTAATGTTAACCCTAAAACCTAGCCTGAATGCTAACCCTTAACCTGAAACTTAATCCTCACCCAACCCTCTCTTTAATATTAACCCTGATGCTAACCCTAAAACCTAATCCTTATTGTAACCCTAACCCTCTCTTAATCTTAACCCTAATGCTAACCCTAACTCTCTCTTAATCTTAATCCTGATGCTAACCCTAAAACCTAATCCTAATCCAATCCCTAAAACCTAGTCCTCACCCTAATCCTAATCTATGGGGTGGCAGCAGTTATTCCAATGTCTTCTGTGGCAGCACCAGACAAATGACACATTTCAGTGGGGCAAAAATCAACAAATTTTGTGTAAAAAGTGGAAATTTTGTGTTATGTTTGGTCTTTAATGGGGACAACTGCACTCTAAAAAATGGATTAACTAAAAGTGCTGTAACTTCTTAATTATTCAGGCAAGATATATAAAAGTTAACATTTTTGAAATGGAAATCTAAACATCAACACAGATTTTGTGTTCAAACACCAATTTTGGAGAAAATCACACACACACAAAAATCAAGATTTTTTTGCCTCAAATTTTTGTTAACACACTATAGAAAAAGAAAAATACAAAATTTGGCCTTTGTAATATTTGTGATTTCCTCCCAAATTGATGTTTTACATCAAATCTGTGTTTGTATAGATTTCTTGACCAATTTGTATTCTTTTATATATCTTGCCTGAATAATTATAGAAGTTACAGCACTTTTAGAGGGTGCACAGTCCCCTTAAGGTAGCCATACTCCAAGTGTCAGAAAAATGCAGTGCAAATTTTTGGAATTAAATTTTTACTGTTTGGCTAGATGAAATGTCTCAGTTTTAATCCTTAAATTTTTCGGAGGGAAAGGGCCAGAAACCTTTATTTTTTTTATGATGATGTTCTTTCACACACTATAAAAATTAAGCGGAAAGATTTGTACCAGGCTTATTTCAGTATAATTTGTTTTCTGATTTGGTAAAAATGATTAGTTTTGTCTTAAATAAATAATGAAAATTAAGACAAACAATTACAATTAAGAGTAATATTTTAGCTTATGCTCAAATTGTCTGCCTGAATATCATCACTATCTTTGAATTTGCAATAACAGTTTTGGCTTCTTTTGACCAAGTATTTGAATTAAACTTTCAATTTTTCATTTCCAAGCCCAAAGGATTACGATTGAACCATACTTCATCTGCCAACGCAGAATAACATTTGTTTAATTAAAAAACTTTAGTACCGTATTTTTCTGACATTTGGTATAGTGACTACATAAGTTAGCCCCGATGCACCTTCATCATTTCCAAGTAGTGACCTTTGGAATATGTTATGTACCAAATATATAACCTTGTGGCAGGTTTGTCCAACCTTCTAGCAGTATGGTCTGGTAAAAGGTAACTTGTTTTAAAGGGGAAGAGGAGAAATTAACAGATTTTTGACCTCTTCAATTAAAAAAAATCTACAACAGACCATGCTGCATTCCATTATGTAAATACCTATACCATTATACCTCATCGTGCATGAGGATGTCACCACAATTGATTCAAATTTCCATTATCACATTTTAACCCTCTCCACATTTTCCAAATTTTCTTTAAAAATTCCAAAATTTCACAAACTGTATAATTATTTTCATGACCATATTTGGAATTAGCATGAAAAATGCATTAAAATTGAGTATAAACAAGCCCAGTATTGGTTCAATAGTTCTTGAGATAGATCTTAAAAATTCTGAGAACATATCTTAAAATTTGGACTTTTTATGGTGAAGCCTATGGCCAGAACGCTAATCATTAAGAGATATGTACCACCTTTTGTCACCTGTCAATCAAAAAGTGGCTAAATTTTCATTTGGTCGTATCTCAATTATTAGCATTTCCATGGATTTATCAAAAGCCTTTGATTCTATTGATCATGGAATTTTACTGCATAAATTATATCCCTATGGTTTTGAAGTATCAAAATGTTTGTCATCTTATAAATTCAAGGACAGTATTTGATGTAAATTAAGGGCTTGTTTTGAAGCGGAACCTTTTTCTCTCCCTTTCTGGGTTCTGCCAATTTTAAATGTTTCTGTTTTTGTCAATGGTAGAGGTCAATCATAGTTACATTTGAACATTTTTAGGATAGATATTGATAATGTTTTAGTAGTATTTGATTATTTACCCCATTTAAACCAAAACTAAAGTCTAGCTTTCTGTATTTCTGATTTTAGCTTTGAGTTGAAGCTACAAGCAAGAGACACCAAGTCAATCTCAAGTTTTACCACCTTAGTGGTCCAACTCCAGGACGTCAATGACAACATTCCTCAGTTTACGCTCTCCGTATACGAGACAGCGGTACCAGAAGAACGAGAAATAGGAACATCTGTGGTACAGGTGGAAGCTATTGATAAAGATGTGACACCAGAATTCAGACAGGTAACATAATAATATCAGTGATTCAAATTTGACGAGAATCAAAAGAATTTTATTTGATTCTTTGTTTACAAGAAATTTCTTGTGATTCTGTCCAGATAAGTTGTGAGAATTAATTTTGATTCAAGGAATCTGATGAATTGAGCTCTAGTAAATTGTCAGATGAGGTCTATTTTTTACAACTTATTTCTGTGTTTAATAAAAGTCCAAGGCTTGTGACTTGATGGTGGTGAGGGAGGGTTAAGCTTGTTTGGGGTTCTGTGCATTAACGATGTTCAAATATGATGAATTTTGATGGGTTTTTTTCTTTCTATATTTCCAGGTCGAATACGAAATATTGCAGACTAACTTCAAGGACAGAGAAGATTGGAGTAAATTTTCCATCGACCATAATACTGGTCTGATTAGAACTGCTGATAAATTTGATCGGGAGGACATTGATTACTACCAAATCCTTGTAGCTGCTCGTGAGACTAATAGACCTTCCAATAACCCAGGTATGTGTTTGAATAAGTTTATTAGGACAGTTTAATTTGCTATTCCAGAAATTAATTGCACCCAAAAGAAGACATGTAATTTTTGTACTTTAAAAACTTTAAACAGGAATTCCCAGACCAAATTTTCATTGGGAAAAATGGGAATTCCCAGTTTGGGGAAAATTCCATTGAAAAATTGGGATTCCAGAAAACAGTATAATTTCACAAAGATTTTTGGAAAGTCCTATACACAATGATAATATCTTCTTTAGCCACTGCTAAATGATGATTTTTCTTTAAAACTCTCATGGAAAACACTAAGCTAAAATTGTTAGGAATCCTGTGTCTTCTATGGTGGCGGGGGGGGGGGGTCGCAATTAATTTCTGGAATAGCACATTTCAGTTGTGGATTTTGTTCCTCTTGAACAATTCCTAAGAAAAATAAATATGTTTTTTTTTAATGATGCTTCATCAGACTGGCACCTCATCACATCTGACTGTTTCCTTTTATTGGCAACAGGAAATGCCATGGAGGGTGTGATGAGTTGTTCTAAAATGTTGTGGAGTGTGTTGGGACAAATAGGTAGGACTCAACAGTCATTGATCGTGAAATTGACAAAACTGCCAGGTGGCTCTTAGAAGCCATTTAGATCCGCAGAAACGGATATGACTTTCTAAACAAGGAAGAGTGGTCCTATGCATCTTTGCCCAACTTATCACGTCCTATGCGGCGGTTTCTGTTACCTATAAAAGAAACAGTCAGATGTGATGAGTTGCCAGTCTGATGAAACCACTAGTGTATAATTTGGTTCATCTCAAGTTTGGTAGTGACGTAGGTGCATATTTCGTCACAGAATCAAATTGTGTACCATACGTAAAGTTAAACCCAATGAGTGTACGCGCATGCGTACAGGGCGGTTTGTTGGCAAGCCTGCGGTGCAATCGCAAAAGAGCATTGACTACCAAACTTGAGGTGAACCAAATTGTAGTGGTGAAACATCACTAAAATGTGAGTTGAGCACCTTCATTTTTTGTAGGAATTGTTCAAAATGAATAAACCTCACAGCCTAGGTATGTAGAACAATTTAAATAACTGAAAAACAAAATGTTGCAACTACAAAATTCTTTAATGAATTTGAAAATGGTATGGTACCAGTAATAAGCAGTAGCTCATTGAACTAAATTTTGAAGGTCAAGTGTGTTATACCCTACAAATTAGAATTATTTTGAAAAGCACTCCATTCGACATATGAATATAATGTATTTATATGTAGCTATATGAGGACACGGTGGCTCAGTGGTTACGGCCTTGGACTCATAAACTGAGAGCTTGCGCAACGTTCTTTGTTTCGAGACCCGGCCCCCCACCGTGTTGCACCCTTGGGCGAGGCGCTTTGCCTCGCTTGCCTCACCCCACCCAGGTGTAATGGGAAGCTGTTAGGGGTAGTCACAGTTGTTGTACTGATGAACCCTGCGCCAATTGTAGGCTGCAAACGTGGTTCCGACATATTCTAATAACGGCGGAATAAATGTAAAGCGCTTTGAGGCTGTTTACGGCATAAAGCGCTATATAAATATCTACATTTTTTAATTTTTTAATTTTATTATTCCAGATACGGCTGTGGTTCGAATCAACATTGTGGACGAGAATGACAATGAGCCAGAATTTAGCAAGAATCTGTTTACTGTCCAAGTGCCAGAAGATAGAGATGTGGGTTCCAGTATCATGATGGTCACTGCTACAGATGCTGACCAAGGTGAGTGAAGACAAGTAGATTGAATAGTGGGTGGAAGAGTTGTGTTGGGGGCAGAGATTGGTCTATTCCAGATGAAATCCATATACCACCCATTGGAAGACAATACCAGGGAGTGTATATTCCAAATAGAGTCACACATTCAGGTAACTGTCTTTTCCATTGCCACTTATGGATGTGATTCTTGGGCTATGACCAAGAATGATAGGAAAAGAGTAGATGCTTTTGAGATGTGGTGTTACAGGAGGCTTCTACAAGTGACATGGAAAGACAGGAGAACAAATTCCTGGATCCTCGACAAGATTGGTACAAGTCTAATCATCAGAAGTAGCATAATGGAGAGAAAGCTGAAGTACTTTGGCCATATTGTCAGGAAACATGGAGGTGTAGAAAAACAGATTTTGCAAGGGGCTATGGAAGGCAGACGAGGAAGAGAACGTCCACCAACATCTTGGACTAATGACGTGAAGCTGGTTTCTAACCAAGGAATGCAAGGTGCAAAGCACTTGGCATCAGATCGAGTGAGATGGCGTACTCTTGTGAAGACCACAGCAGCGCTACACAGCGCCACCTGACACAGAGAGAGAGAGATTCAGGTGACCCAATTTGAAATGCACTCTCCTGTGTGGAAGATTAAGGCCATGTCTTCCATAGGGGTGTATGGCTTTCAACTGGAATATCCCTATAGTGGGCTGAAGAGTAGTGTTGGGGGATAGAGATAAACATAGAGAGGATCCAATGTAGCCAGGACTGCAAAAATTCTGGGGGGAATTGGCTTAAAATAAAAGATGAACTTTATCCCCAAAAAAGTGGAAATAGAAATAATAAGAAGCTGACTTGCAAGGTTTGAATTGAACGAAATAAAAAATTTCATAAGTACTGTTGAAGTGACAACTTGGGAAATACAAGACAACAGTAGTATAATAAGTTAGACCAGGTCTTGAATCATGAGTAAGAAACTTGATTTGTAATTGCTATAGGAAATGCAACTTATTAGGCCAAAAAAAAAAAAGGTTTGTCTCAAAGCTTGCGCGCGCATTTGTAAATTTGTGAGATTTGGAAAAAAAGAAATGCAGAATTTTTTTTTATTTCAAATTTTTTTTTTTTTTTAGTTTTTCCGGAAAAATTCGGCAAAAAACAGATTTATTTCTCCAAATACCATGAAAAAAGTCGGGAATAAAAAAAAAATCGCATTTCGCATTTGTTTTCAAACCACTCGTGAGCTATGAGACAAACCATTATTTTTTTTTGTGCTTAAGTATAAAAGTGTAATTGATCTTATTACATAAGTTCATATCAAATCGTCTTCTTTGAACTTAGGTGGCACACTTCGCTATTTGATTACGGAGGGCAACACTGGCGGAACATTTGAGGTGCAACCAGAAACAGGCGAGATCCGTCTAGGTGCCCCGCTGGATTTTGAAAAGAAAACTTCCTACGTTCTAAAGTACAGCGCCAACGACGGTCTTTTTTGTCGCAGACACAGAGATCAGGGTGAACGTTGAAAATATTAACGACGAAAGACCCGAGTTTGAGGAGCTTGTTTACCAGATTACAGTCCTGGAAGAAGATGATACATTTCCAAGGAGTATTTTGACGGTAGGTTAAGTTGCTGTTGGTGGATCGTGGGTCATGTTTGCTTACTTAAAGCCATATTATAACATTTGCTGAGGTTTTGTCAAAATTCTGATTTTTACATGATTTTAATGCACTTTAATAAACGAACATACGCTGCAAAAATGAAGGCTTTAGATGTTGTATTTCTGACAGAATTCGATATTTCTAATAAAACAATGTGTACTGTTGTTTTATTCATACAATTGAAATATTAGTCGAATGCATACACAATGTTGATATCACTGTAGATCAAAGGTAGCATGAAAACCTTTTTTACTTGTCTCATGCTGTTATTTTTCTCCATGCATTTTTCTACAAGTAATCTAGATCCATATGTTATGCATCAGTCTTGCACTGTTAAGCTAAATTGCAAATATGCAAGGATTTCTTGCTTGATAACACTGAAGTTTAGAATTCAATGACATGTTGAAAGAAAAATAACGCCTAGGATAATGCTCATTATCTATTACCATTTTAATCCAGGTGAAAGCCAATGATGTCATTATCTATTACCATTTTAATCCAGGTGAAAGCAAATGATGGGGATATAGGTGCAGCACCAACCGCCATTGTGTACTCCCTCATCGGATCAGGAACCGATGACATCTTCTCCATCTCGGGAACCGACGACAATGCAGGAGAGATTTTCCTCAATGCTAAGCTTGACAGAGAAGAAAAATCAGAGTGGTCTTTCCTGGTGAAGGCTAAGGACGATAATGGTATAGGTCTTGAAGGATTTGCACAAGTCATTGTCACAGTTGGGGATGTTAACGATCACGATCCGGTCTTTGGAGAGTTGGAGTATGTTGGTTCAGTGGAAGAGAATTCGCCAGTTGGTAAGTGATTGGGCTATTCCATTTAAAATCCACACTGCCCCTGTAGAAGATTTAGCTAAAGTCTTCCACAGAGGGAGTATGAGTTTCAAATAGAATAGACAATTGGGTAACTTCCATTTGAAATACTCACTCCAGTTGTGGAAGATATAGGTATGAGTTTCAGAATGATTAGCAAAATATATTCTCCCCCTGTGGAAGTTATTTCCAAAATCTTCCACAGGGGTAGTGTAGATTTCAAATGGAATAGCCCATTTTGTAAATGTTACTTAAATGCTTTTCTGGTTCACCCTTTATGTAAGGATTGTCACAAATTGCAAGGTTTGTTTTTAGGGTTTAGGGTTAGAATTTAGGATTTGAATTAGGGTTAGGGTTAGGGATATAAAGTCAAGTTCGCTCAATCGATAAGGCGACTATGGTGTGAGGTTGCGGGTTTGATCCTTGGCTGTGCCGAGTACGCTCTCATGGAAAAAATTGAGTCAGCTTAATTTGTCTTGTTGTAACCTGTACGAAACTCAGGGAGATGATCCTGGTTGCAAAGGTTCTTTGTGGAATGTCTAGGGTGTGCGCTCTTGAAGCAGCAAAGCCCCTGATTTGTTGTTTAATGGTTTATGGAATGACATGGGGCCGTAGTAGTCAGCGACAACCTATAATGAAGCTTGTGGATCATCATCTAGGCATTGTGCCTGTGGGTTGTGCACTATAAATCACTACGCTTATTTTATATTAAAATTATGTGATGCTTACATGAAATTAATATCACTTTTCTTCTACTTTCACATTTGAGTGTACCTCTGATCCGATCATATTTATAATCCTCATGATATGAATAGTAATGTTTATCATAAAAGTTGATAAGTTTAAGCTGGTTTGGGTTTTACCTTCATGTAAGCATCACAAAAATTTATATGCCTAACCCTGAACCTAAACTCCAACTCCAACCCTAACCCTAAAACCATACCTTCAAATTTGTGATAATACTCACATTTGGGTAAATGCCTGATCTTTGCTTTGGTCTTGATTCTTGATTTTCCATCTTTCAATCATCTTTCCATCTTTTGCGTAATTTACTCACAGGGATATAATTTTTCCAGGTTTTTTTTATGGATATCCGTTTTTTTACGGATCCAGAATCCGGATTTTGACAGGGAAAATTTGTGTTAATTATTTTTACATTGTCCGGAATTGGATGATGATATTTCATCATAAAAGAGCAAAACAAACAAAAAAATAATGATACTCTCATAGCCTATTCCATGATCCCTAGCATTTGCTAAAAGATATCTATCAAGCGCTCGCCTGCGTGTTTCGCTCACACCGCTTCAGGTGTTTTTGCAATAGCTCCTAATATCCCTGTACTCGTATTCCGTAGCCAGATGATAATTCAATTTTACATTAGTCACTTTAGTCAATTGGTGAATAGTTTCATATTCCATCAGTCAATTGGTGCTATTTTAATGCCCTCCACACTTACAACTATTTTCTCACTCTTCAGGTACCAGTGTCATGACATTGACAGCTACCGATGCAGACGATCCCAATACACCCAACGGCGAACTGAGCTACTTTGTTATAGACGCATACGACCCAATCACAAACCCCAATGATGGTAGCGACTTTTTCAGCATTGACGCTAAAACTGGTGTAGTGAAAGTGAAAGGCGCCCTCGATAGAGAACAAAAGGATGAATATGATCTGACCGTGGCTGCCTCGGATGGACTCAATGAAGGTGAGTGTGTGGAATTCTTGGGTAACATAATTTTCTATCATCTTTTGATGCTCTCTAACACTGGGCTATTCAAGTTGAAATCCATAACCATAACATGGAAGACATGATCATAATCTCCTACAGGGTTTTCTTTAACGCACAAAACACGCGTATTTACGCATTCACGCACTTTGCAGACCCCTTCAAATCCAAAGTTCAAAGTCCAACGTGTACAAAAGCTTGAAAACGTACACGTTCAAATGTTACAAGATTTGATTATAGAAACACCCAATATTGTTAAAAACATTTTCCAAAATAAAAAAAAATACCCCTTGGGCAATGTTTTGGACCCCTTCAGCGGAAAAGTTCACAATCGAAAGGGTCCAAAAAATTTGAAACTACCCCTTCAGCAAAATGCTTAAAGAAAACCCTGATCTCCTACATAGGGGTGTACATTTCAAATGGAGTTGCCTATTTACGTAACACCATTTGAAATTCACACTCCCTGTGTGGAAGATTAAGGTCGGATCGTCGGCTATCGTGTCATGCACCGAATCCCCTCAAAATTTCCTTAATTGTACCCTATCCTGTAATAAATATCTTCCCCAAATTACAGATCGGGCATCATTTAAATCGCTCAGAATCCATAAAAAACGAAATGTCAATTTTCACTAACTTAGCCGCCTCATTGATATTGCACAAATCACAATAGTATCGTGCATGTATGAATAAAATAATAACATTGCATAGCATTGTTTCATTGAACATTTTTGTCTGATTTTTCTGGGAAATTTTTAGAATGCTATGAGTTGTACAGTAAGAATATATGAAATTCTCAGTGCTTTATAACATTTAGCGAGCGACAAAATTCAACACACTTGCGTACAGCGGCTCCCGGGCTCTTGAATTTGCAACCGGAATTCAGCTGCGAGCATTCGCTACACTCATACACACACGTACACCGCTTATACGGAGCTATTTTGGCTCCCAGGTTTTCACTAGTTTTCGTGCACAATTAACTTACCAGTCAATTTGGTAAATATCCAATACCTCAAAGTCATAAATAAAGTGTAGATATGCATGTTTCTGAAACTGAACCATTATTATTGGGTTTTACGTGTCGGGTAAATTTCATGATTTCGCCATGGACCTGTTCCATTAAACACTGTACAAACTACAACCAAAGGAGCCCATGCAGCGCCGGGCATCGCCTAAAATTTTTTTTCCAATTGCGATAACACTGTTAACACACCTCGCGAGCAAGCAAAAAAGACCACGGCAGCCAGCAAAATTACGACAACAAGACTCCCTGTTTAGTGGAAAAAAGTTTTGTTTACCTTTTGAAGGATTTATCTGAATAGTGTTTTCCCACCCAGTGAAAGTATTAGTGTTTGGTCAGAGACTTTTGAAGTAGCAAAGATTGATTGTTGTAAATAGATCTTTCTTTATGAATGAAATTTGCCATCTGCTACGTAATATTTGGACACTTACACACTCAAAAGTGTTTTCTGTAAAAAATGCCTAAAATAGGGGATTTTCAGAATTATTGTCACAAAAATTGACTTAATGTAGACATTTTTTTTAAATTGAAAGTTAAACACAACAAGATTACCTAAATTCTCTCGCCAGCTTTTGTTACTTTTCAGCTTCTTTAAGCAGAAATAAATTTTAACGACATCAATATTTTCACAGACTAGAAACACATGCTATTACGTAATTAATGGACTTAGGCGAAAAAAAGCTGGCGAGAGATTTTAGATAATATTTATTTACAATTTTTCCGATAGTAAAAGTTGGAATCAGAGTTCAAGTTTTTGCTAGCAATAATTATTAGTCGTAAAATTAAGGTTGAACTAATTAATTGATATTCATTAATTAATGCAAATTAGCAACTCAAATATTTTGTGGTTTCAAGCATTGGGGTGTGTAGTTTACTCATAAAAATCAAGAGGTGTACACAAGGAGGCGGAATATTTTTTATAATTTTTTCCTTGCCGACGTGTGGGAACCGAGTTTCCTACCTTAAGGTCATGGGGGTGTATGGATTTCAACTGGAATTGTCCATTGTTATCTATTGTTATCTATAATAAAGACACTTTCATTGTAACTCAAAAATCAATTTATTTACTAAGATGCCATAATAATGAAAAAATCATGTTTAGGCTGATAACACCAATTAATACCAAGATAACTATTCAGAACTTTCATCTTCAAAACTTCCATCTTCAAAACTTTGTAACATAGTTTCTACTAAAACACTGTTTGACTTTAAAATCAATCAAAAAGTTATTAAGAACATTGAAAACATTTATAAGTATCTAAAGAATCACGCTATTATCTATAATCTTTTCCACATATTACCAGGGCAAAATGGTATGTATCTATGTTTTGTTTTAAGTAGAGGAGCGTATTTTGCATTTTGTGATGCACTTGAGCAATCATGATTTTGTGTGTGTTAAGCGATCATCTGTGATCACTTCATAACAGCTATTTGAATTTGTACATCGGACTCTGATATCAGAATCAGTCTTGAAGTGCTAACTAACTTCTAACATTCTTTAACATTGGGCTATTCTTGTTGAAATCTATCACCACCTGTGGAAGACATGCCCTTAATTTTCTACTCAGGGAGTCTGAATTTCAAATGTGTTACCTGAATGGGTGACTCCATTTGAAATCTACACCCCCTGTGTGAGAGATTAAGGTCATGTTTTTCATAGGGGGTGTATGGATTTCAACTGGAATAGACCATTTTCACTTGCATTGTGTACATTTCATATTCATGTGGTGATCATAACGTTTGAAGTTACACATGAAAGCTATCATTATGGTTAACCCCATGGGCACTACCGACTTAATTACCAGTCTCTAACAACTATTTTGATTGGTTACAAAGAGGGCTATAACATGTGTTAAGCCAATCAGCGATCTGGAAAGAAGAGTTAGTAGGGATGAAGTGGATTAAGCTTAAAATTGCTAAGAGCTCTATAAGCTCTACTTCGATTGGTTACTCAAAAGATTGTATCATGTATATAACCAATCAGAGACAATGTAAGAAAGGCAGTAGTGACCATGAGGTTAATTTTCTATTCAACAAATCTTGTTGCAACAGAACTAACAAAGTTACATAATGTTATAAATGTAAGGACTAATAAATAAAGTTACATAATGTATAAATATAAGTATTTTTTACTCACATTTTTTACTGAAATTAGCTAATTGTCAAAGGGCATTTGTGGGATTGTAATAACATGAAGTATTTTAAGACTTTGCAGTTGTGAACAATTTTGACTTAACATTTTTTCTGTAAATCACATCAATGACTTCGTTAGGCTTGTTTATTGGTTTTGTTGATTTAAGTATTGTGCATACGTTTTTTATTTGTTTGTTTTTTCTCATTTGTGATTTTGACTCAATTTTGTTACTAACAATTATTGATGTGCGCATCCATGTCTTATGCGACAACACAATTTTAAAATGTGGCTTTAGTTGTACTTAATTTATGATTCAAATTTTGACTTGTACAATTTGAACTCAATTGTTGCGACTTGATTTATAACTCAAATATGACTTGATTTATTTAACGACTCAACAGCAACTTATTCAATTCAGACTCGGGGCACAAGTTAGACTGGTAACTTTATTTGTGGCTCAGTTTTACTCAGGAAAGTACTTTTGACTCAATTTTGAGTTTTGACTTTTAATCCTATTTGAGTTTTGCATTGAGAGATATGTGTGCTGTTAAGTTTCTTAAATTTTGAATGTTTTAAACTGACACAAGTGTGCACTATTAATAATGAATAAAGTTGCACATTGAATTTGAATGGGGCTGGGCAGTGGATTTGGAGGTCCTTAAAAACTGCCCTAAATAGTAGAATAATAGTATTATGCCTAGTTTGAGGTCATTTGTTGTTAAGTTTTGCCCCATATCACAAAATCTTTTCAGGACTACCATCCTTATTCTACAATAAGTTAAAGCTCATAAATATTTACAGTTAACGAAACAAGAATCAGCATTTGCTTAGCATGATTTAGAAGGGTATTCTTGTTCTCTACAGAGTATACATCATAGACATTTTCCCCTATATCCCATCTTGCCGTATTCCAGGGAATGCTGAACTCACATTCTAGCGTGGATGTAAGATTATTTCTGGCAGAAGTTGACCCTAGAATCATGGTGCATTGTGGGATATTTGGAGAAAAGGTCTATAGTGATTGCACTTGACTTTCTCCCATGCAATGATCTTAGTAATTAAGTACTCTCTTCAAAATTGGAATGATCCTTGCAAGAACTTTGAGGTGGCTCAAAACTTTCACTATCTCTCCGGGAAGCTTGCTGCTTGTGCTATCTATTCTTGACATTGTTATCAGCCTTGTCTGATTTACATGGCCATGCACTCTAATGGTTCTACCATGGGTATACACTCTAAAACCTTGATTTTGTCCTGCTTTTAAAATGCATAATTATTAGGTTTTGTAATAATGTGAATCATACATACAGTGGGTCATACTTTTTAGTAGTGCAGTATTGCAGGACATGTTGTTAACATTTTTTTTTGCTCAA
This sequence comes from Amphiura filiformis, assembly GCF_039555335.1. Classification (NCBI taxonomy): domain Eukaryota; kingdom Metazoa; phylum Echinodermata; class Ophiuroidea; order Amphilepidida; family Amphiuridae; genus Amphiura; species Amphiura filiformis. The sequence continues at coordinate 55,831,403 of NC_092643.1, forward strand.
ATACTTGCAAGCATTGACGTTTATTTTTTCACACGTAACTTACAGCTACGACAACAGCAAAAATCACGATCCTGGATAAGAACGACAACTCACCCACCTTCATTGATGGAGACTATAAAGCCACCATACCAGAGACCTTGAAAGTTGGGGCAACTGTTCTGACCTTGTCTGCAATGGATGCAGACAGTACGTCTTCAGAGAATGTCCAGTTTACTATCGTTAGCGGGAATGTCGGTGATCAGTTTAAGATCATGACAGATGGAGTCACGTTAACAGGAATTGTCCAAGTTGCCAGGGTAATTTGAGAACTTGTTATTTTGTAAAATCGTTTATATTTATTCTGTATTATAAGTCATTCTAATCCAGTGGTGATATGAGTCCCCTTTTCTGATAACCGTAGAAGCCAGTAGAAAGTGACATACAATTCCCCAATTAGATACAGCCCCCCTAACTGGGGACAAAAGTAGAGCTCCTTTCCCAACCCTGCTGTGCACACTCTTGATCCAAGGTGTGAATTATTTTGGTGAGCAAGAAGGGGATCCAAAAGTTTATGCCAGGAAAGAGGTGGGAATGTGAAATTTTAAATTGAGAAATGTCATAAAACAAGGGGGGAACACGGAAATTTTGAACAGAAGTGAGGGGTGAATGCAAAATATGTCATCAAAAATATTCGAAATCCCCCATTCCCCACTGGCATAAATAGTGACCGGTCCCTGAGATGACCAAAATGACTGGTGCATTTCTGCTAGTCTGTCTGCTATAGTTGATATCTACTTATCACCATAATTCCAATTTCTCTTCTCCGTATAGCCACTTGACTTTGAGGTTGCACCCAATAGTTTTGTCCTGAATATTGAAGTCACGGATGGGGTCAATCAAGCTGACATGGCAAGCGCTGCAGTGATCATCAGTGACGTCAATGATGTCATCCCTGAATTCGAAGAAACTCTATATGAAAGAACGGTAGCAGAAGACATTGCTGTGGAAACAAGTATTATTACTGTGATTGCAACAGATGATGAAATGGGAGCAAATGGAGACTTTGTGTAAGTACACTTTACCATCATACATGGTGTTTTATTTAAAAAAAATTATAGTGTTACAATTGAATACCTGAGTGGAAGAAGGGCCCAACTCCGTCAAAACTGTTTTTGAGATATTAAGAAAAAACTGAATATTTGGAAAAGTTTTATAGACAGAATGTTTTCATCTTCAGGGGACCTTTAATACATGAACATACAATATTACATATATTCGAAATTATATATGATGCATCCATGGCAATGGTACAGGTCTTAATACGAGCTGGAGTTGGGCCCTTCTTCCACCAATATACTGCAAGTGCCAGTTCTGTGAGCAAATGTGTTATAAATAGCTACAGAAATTTGACAATTATCCATTAATTGCACAAGTAGAAGCATGTAATATGTTAGCAAGAAAGTTTATTGTAGTAAAAGCAGATTTCATGGATGAACAAAATTTCCTCTTTAACCCAATATTTGTGGAAGAAGGGCCCAACTCCATGGAGTTGGGCCTTTCTTCCATAAAAAACTATGATTAAGTGTATATGGAAGACTATATAGAGAGTGGATTTTGGCCCATCTTTCACACACAAGGAAGAACAGTCGGAGTTGGGCCCTTCTTCCACTCAGGTATTCAATTGAACCAAAGGATGACGTGTAAGCCTTTTCAAGCCTTGCTTGGAATGCAGGCCACTCTACAATATCACAGATATCAGAAGAACCTTGGATTTGCATATTTAAATACTTAGTTAATTAAATTTGCATTCTGACAAGTTTTGGAAGTAAGATTGAATGTCTGGATTCTTAACAAAATGAAGTTCCCACACCAGTCCTGGTTATATGTGGTTTCTAAATGAAATACCTGCAAAAAGTATGTCTTATTTGAATTTCAAATATTAATTCACATCTGACAGAAAAAAACAAGTTTATCTTCTTCATCATAATTTTCAGGGTATATGCTTGTGAGTATTACATAGAAATGTGTTGGAAATGAGCTTCTTTTACAGTTGTAAACATTGGGTTATTGCATTTGAAATCCGCTATACCCCTGTGGAGGGAATATGTTTTTCAAATATAATTTGCTATGGTTAATTATTTTGAAACCCATACTCCCTGTAGACTTCTCCGTAGTCCACTTGCCAATTGTGCACTACTCTGGCTATTACATTTAAGCTTAAAACTCTGATTTAATTAATGAGTGCACAATTGATAGATTTTCACAACTGATCTTTTCAGTCACCGTCGCCTCTGTTTGTTAGCTTCCCAAGTGGACTACTGACTTTGCCTTGAGAGTTAGGCCAATTTCTGGCCTAACTAAAATTAGTGATGATGTAATGCATCTTTAAAAATGAATCTGGCTTGTGATTGGTCGCCCAGATCTCGTTATTGTTTAAATCCTCCCGATGCGTGCACTGGTACCATTATAACTATACATGGTACACAACTATCTAGGGAATGCGGCGCTTTTGTGCTGGTGGATGAACGTATGCATCTAGCGCGTATTGTACCACCATGCTTAGTCTTGTGGTTAGATTTTATTGATAAACAAGTATGATTGACAGTGTGTGAGTCCCGGGTAAAGTTCTGCTTAAAAGTGAAAGTCCATAGTCGGTTTTTCGGATAATAAACTGGCAGATTCTAAAATTAGAATTGTTCAGTATTGAAGTGTCATTATAATTATGCCATTATGATATGTTGCATTCAATAATATAAGCCTACGTAGGGCCTATACTTTACTTTTACTGTCACAAATATAATTATATAGCCTAAACTTTTTCATAACCATTTTATACTAGTATTTTGATGTAGGCCTACTAAATATCAGTATAATTTCGAGTTCAACTGAATGCGTTCATCATGATTAATAACATTTTATTTATCAAAAATCGACTATGGCATAGTCTATACTCCCTGTAGCTTTACTTATATCTTCCCAAACTAAATATTCCACAGGGGGAGTAGGGATTTCAAAAGAAATAGCCCATTACTGAGAAAGATAAAGTAAATAGTAAGCTATAATATTACTCTTTGTTTTCTTATAGTTATAAAATTGATGAGAACACAGATCCGGAGGGTCAGTTTGCTATCGGGGAAACCAGTGGCAGAGTGACCGTTGCTAAAGGTTTGGACAGAGAGACTGTGGAGGAACATGTACTAACATTGTTGGCTGTCGACAAAGGTACAGTGTTATTTGATTGCTGTTGTATGTTATACAAATGTTGAGTGCATCATAAAATACTTTCTTTAACATGTATTAATTAGGCACGTGTTGGTTCATGTATCGTGTATGGGATACAGCTGCTTTATCTGTAAACAACTGCTTTTTTGAAATTAATGCATTAGTTGCTCCAGAACATGTGAAAGTGATATCTTAATCACATTTTCTGGTAATTTATGAAAAAGCTGTAAACTTGTCTGTTGTTATTCCCAAAAGCTTTGTGGCATCGCTCAAAATAACGTCATTGGGCAGGAAAAACCATGTTTAAAACAAAACTGCCAATCAGTTACATAGGAGATTTTGCTTTAAACATGTTCAGGGCCAAAGACACATAGAAGGTTTTTCCTGCCCAACAATTAAGTAACAATGTCGTTTTGAACACCACTTGTGAGAGCTATTTTGAAACTGGTTCAAATTTTCAATCTTTACCCTATAGCACATGATAATAATAATGACTTCATAACCAACCCATTTCATTGCCATTATTTTTCTTTAGGAACGCCACCACAGACTGGTACTGCCACCCTCATCATCACTTTGCTTGATGTCGCAGACTCCCCACCCCATTTCAGTGAGCCCTATGTTGCTGAAGTGGAAGAGAGTGTGGCAGCTCCTCAATTTGTTGTCACAGTGACTGCGGTGGATGATGATCTCACACCAGGGGGTCCTCCATTTAGTTTTGACCTTGTCAACGAAGAAGTGGGAGAACAATTCTCTTGGGAAGCTGATGAAAGTATGTATTCCTGCTTGCCGTTGGTATTTTGTCAATTCCAGATATGTCCTTAAAAGTGCCTAAGAATGAAAACAGAAAAATAATTATGTGTAAATTTTAAGCTAAAAATTTAAAATGTGTAATTTTCTCAAAAATGTTCTAAATATAACTAAATCTGTCCATTTTTAGCTGCAGGGACCGTTTCCATAGAAACCAAAGTCAAATTTGACCGGGAAGAGCAAGAGTTTTACGAGATGAAGTTTGAGATTCGTGAAGGACTGAGCTCTGGCATCGGGACTGGTACGGTGACGATTACGATTTTGGACATCAATGATCATCCTCATAAACCTGCCACTAAAGAAATGCTGGTGTATAGTTATGAAGGTAAGATTTGGCATACATGAAATGGTGACAGTAGCGCTTGGTTGCAGGGATCTTCCCTTGATGTGCACTGCACTTTTATAACTTATTTTTTTTACTAATAGGCATGCTTCATAAAAGTGCAAATTGATATTAAACAGTATAGTCTCAACATGAACAGGCGAAGTGCGTATTTGTGTGCGACCCTTGCAATATCTAACTTTTGAGGAGGGGTGTTTTTGGCAAAAATGAAGGAAGACTATAGCACTTCAATGTTCAATTGCAATATCACTCTGTAAGCCTCAGTTATTCAGGAATACATAAATTTGTAATATTTTTAGGCTAGCCGCCTATATTGTACTAAGGCCTAAAAGAAATTGTTTGGTGTAACCCGACCGACCTAAAAATAGGCCCGACTCTAGACTTTAAACAACTTTTTTTTTTATGTTACACCAATCAAACATTTTTTTAGGCCTAATCAAAGTATAGGTAAATGAGCCACTAAATGGGTTACCATTTGAAATGTTAACAGCAAGAAAGCAGGAGATAGATAGTAAATGCCTTCATTTACTAATGTTCGGGAATACGCTGGCGAAGTTACGTAATAATCGGATTAACTACCATAGCAATAGGTGAAAACAATTTTTGAATATACCGTGCTGCACTGATACGTTCACGCGGTACCTCTGCATTGAACCATATCATGCTGATCACTTGTACCTGTAAGATTAGTATCTTTGAAAAGACCAGTATTGTATTCAATCTATGCTTGCAGACATACACAGGTGATGAGTGTAACCTACTTAGTAGTGCAGCGCGATATGTTCAAAATTGTTTTCACCGATTGCTATGGTAATTAATCCGATTAATTACGTAACTTCGCCAGCGTATACTGATAATTCGCTGTCGTAGTGCACATTAGTAACCATTGGTTACTGCTCCAAGCCTGGACTCATACACCTGTTCAATTTTGATATGCCATAGGCTTTGTGTTGTGATCATTTCGATCAGTGGTTCGTAACAAAGAAAGCGTGATCCAGTTGGCCTAGCAACGGTCATATTGTAACGTGCACTACGACAGCCAATACTAATGATCATTTTAATTCAAAAATAATACTGATACTAATACCAGGAGTGTAAATATGTGGCAAAGTTGCATGCATGCAGATGTGCTGTAGCACATACCTGTTAATAGCACAGTTAGCTAGAAATTCATCCATTGTCTTATGACCAGTATATAGTGAGCTGACAATGCATGCAATGGGCTATTCCAGTTGAATGACATACACCCCCTATGGAAGACATGGCCTTAATCTTCCTCAAAGGGAGTGTGTATTTCAAATGGGTTTACCTGAGTGGGTGATTCCATTTGAAATCTACACTCCCTGTGTGGGAGATTAAGGTCATGTCTTCCATATGGGGTGTATGGATTTCAGCTGGAACAGCCCAATGTTGTTGTTTTTTTGCCACACTGCTTTCCGCTGCAGTAAAAATGTGCTGCTGGGACTTTTAAAAAAAGTTAAGAGGCTCTGAGAAATTTTTAGTTGATTATTTGAGCGGAAAATCTCTTTGGAGAGAACCAAAAATTTCTGTGGAGTAGCCTCAGTGTTTTCTCGCTAGAAGGCTGAGCTATTATAGTTCCACATCTTGCAGAATATTTTCTGCTGTGACTAGCCAATGCAGTGGCTAATATCTGTCAGCATCTTTCGCAGCGGCTAAATTTACTCGCTTGCGTGGAAAAACCAAAAATCGCTGCAGATTAATGTAAGGGACCGTTCACAAACACTTGTAAGGGGGGGCCTGATGCAAAAAAAATTTATCGCGAATATTTTTCAGGGCCCCCCCTTTACAGACCTCGAAAATTTCAGGGCCCCCCTTTTTGACATGAAAATTATGGGTCAACCCCATAGAAAACCATATAAACTCAATTTTTCCAGGAAAATTTGTGGTCATTTTTTCAGGGCCCCCCCCCTTAGGAGGCTCAAAAAATTTTTCAAACCCCCCCCCTTTTTGCATCAGGCCCCCCCTTACAAGTGTTTGTGAACGGTCCCTAAACGTGATGCGGGAAAATTATGTGCAAAGACGTCAGACTAAAGCCTGGCTTGTATACTGGTCCTTAGTAAGAATAGTCAATTGACGCACTCACCGATTCCTTGGGTTTGATTGACACTCTCGCCGATTCCTTGGATTTGAATTGATGTGACGCCTCACATGTTCCTTGTTTTGTTTTTAAATGTTAATTCCCTATTCCTACATGATGAATAATAACCATACACCAGGAGGCAATGATGGGAGTGGTATGTAACGATCCCTCACCACCCACCCAAACACCTGTCTATCATCCATTCAGTTAGCATAGCATCTTACCCACCCACCCACTCACTCACTCACCCATCACGCCTTGGGCTATTCCAGTTGAAATCTTCACCCCTGTGGAAAATATGACCGTAATGTTCCTCATATGGAGTGTGAATTTCAAACGGGGTTACCTGAATGGGTGAATCCATTTGAAATCTATACTCCCTGTGTGGGAGATTAAGGTCATATCTTCCATAGGGGTGTATGGATTTCAACTGGAATAACCCAGTCTGTCCTCCTTATTGACTAGCATGTAGCTCAATTGCTGAGAAATTAAAGTTGCGAAAGTTCTTTGACCTATGCCTTGCCAATGTTATTTTAACTTTAGTATAACAGAAAATATAGTGCCTTCAGTACCAGAAATATAACACCAGGCATGGGTAGTCCTGTTGTAGACACAAAAAAAAACATTTCTCATATAAGGGGACAAACCAAAAGATTGATGAATTCCTGTAAATGGGTTATTCCATTTAAAACCCACACTACCCCTGTTGAAGATTTAGCTACAGTCTTCCACAGGGGGTGTATGAGTTTCAAATAGAATAGACATTTGGGTAACTTCCATTTGAAATACTCACCCCAGTTGTGGAAGATATAGGAAAAGGCATATTACAGGGGGAGTATGGGTTTCAGAATGATTAACCCGGACCAAATACATTTGAAAAACATACTCCCTCTGTGGAAGATATTTCCAAAATCTTCCACAGGGGTAGTGTGGATTTTAAATGGAATAGCCCAATGTTGAACACCCTCCCGGACAATGTCACAGAACCAGAATTACATGGGTAAAAAATAACTTTGATATATATCAAGATAATATGAGGGAACATTATTATAAATTCTATTACCTCCACGACCCATTATTCAAAATCGCGCACTGTGATTTGTTGAAACGCGTCACGCGAGAGCCCATTATTCTGCAATAATGGGTCAAGCGCCGTAACACATTCTACGCACAGCATTACGCTTTGGTTACGCGTGCAAGATTTCCGCGATCACGCGCTGTCACTTCTGCTGCACGCGCTCCACCTTGAAGTAAACAACTTAAAATATTTGTGCCAAAAATGACATTTTCTCTTTAAATTGCACTATTTTCTGGTAATAGAATAGAAATAAAGGGTGCAGCATTATCCTTTACACGCAAATAATGTGTCCTAGGCAGTAAAAATGCGTTAAATAATGGGTTCGGCTGTGCCTCACCCATTATTTACGCTTTTACTGCCTCGACATTATTTGGGTGTAAAGGATAATGCATTACCCTTTATTTCTTAAATATAAGTGAATATGAGGAACTTAATCAATATTTTTTAACCCCCGTTCATAACTAATTTTATTCATAGGACTTTATAGGTCTTTTGGTTCGTTTCCCGAGATAAACAATTTTGCTGCATGCAGTGCCAGGAACATAACCACCGTATATCTCTTTATTCAATTTTTTATTCTTTAGAATGTTAAATTGCTGTGTTTTTTATATCAATATTTTACCTCTTATTTCTTTATATTTCTATTGAATAAAGTAGCAAACCAAGTAGGGCCAATCATGTCAGGAGAAATTTACAGCAATTTGTAAAATGGTGTTTACTTTTCATTATTCAAGAGCTATTTAACAGGATGTTGGGCTATTCCAGTTAAAATCCTTATACCCCAACGGGAGACATGACCTTAATCATCCACACAGCTAGTGTGAATTTCAAATGGGGTTACCTAAATGGGCGACTCCATTTGAAATCTGCACCACCTGTGTGAGAGATTAAGGTCGTGTCTACCAGAGGGTGTATGGATTTTAATTTGAATAACCCATTTCTGTTTCAATGAACAGTTTTTATGCTTAAAATTTAAAAAATTATTTCATCATCTGCAGCAAGATTGATTTTACAAGCAAATTTTGAATCAATACTCATACTTTAAATGCTATAATGTTAACGCTGTCGAATATTAATTTATTCTATTTGCCAGTGTTGAATCAATACTACTAGTTTGAACATTAAATGTTAACATTATCAAATATGAATTAATTTCAAATGGAACATATTAATTACAGACTTTACGATGAATACTAACATTAATGGTATAAGTGTATTGTGTGTATTGAATCAATATTCCAACTCTTGTATCTCTTAAATCTATAATCTTCTATACCCACTTATCTGCGTAAAAACAGCCATTAAAACTCAGTCTGTGTCAATAAGAAATACATTGATATACCTGATATAGACGTTTACATTGTTTTAAGCGATCGCAATTCTTTTCAAGTATTTGACTTATACCTCTTCAACTAATCACCATATTTTGTGTGCGATGTATTGGACCAACTAACCACCTTTTAATTTGTTTGCTTATACTCTTCACCAGTGTGAAGTCTTAATGTTTTAAAGATAACAATATATAATTTCTGCTGTTTTACATGTTGCTATATTGCAAGATTTTAATGTGATTAATTTCATTGATATTTTGCAAGACATTTTTTACAAGACAACTAACTGCAACTTTTTTTATCATTTTATAATGTTACCAAGATATACAGTGCTATACAGGCCCTACCCCCCCCACCCCATTTGCAGAAGATGAAACTAAGTGAAAAAAAGACCCAAAATATCCCTACTTGCAAGCTTAGCAAGCAAACAAATCAAGTTATGTTTTTTGGGTCAAAAAAAGGTCTACATTTTGAGAAGAAGACCTGTTAATTTTTCACAAAATTGCCCTCCCTGGAAAAACATCCACTTTTTCCAAATCTGCAAAACTCCCCCCCCCCCCAATTAAAAAAAAACCAAATCCTGCATACAGGCCTGGTGCTATATATTTCATTCCCTTTCATGCAGTCTGTTACTAAAAAATAAAACAGTTACAGCATGTGCTGTTTATGCAGAGATTAATTTAATACATTTAATACTCTTTAACTTCATAAAACAACTAACACATTTCAGTTCTTATTTTGAATCATGGTTGAAATATGAAATTGAACCAAATGCGCCATGCACTTGGCTGTTGATTAGAATGTGACTTCTAATAATTTTTTTTACCTCTTTACCAGGTACTATTCCAGAGTCTCCAATTGGTTTTGTGGATGCACCTGATCAAGATGTTATTGAAGACAAGACTTATGTACCCATTGACAGTCCAGATCTGGATTATTTCAAGGTAAGTCCATAAGATAATTAAACCATATTGTAACATTTGCTGAGGAGGACGCCCTCAATATTTTCCAAAATTCTGTTTTTTTTTAAAACAATTGTAATGTACTTTATTAAACTAAGATTTTGTCAAAATCCAAGATATTGAACAAAATGCAGGAATCATTGTTTAATTATTACGGTGGAAATATTAGTCAAACACGTGCATGATGTTCATAACACGGTACATACATGGCATGCAGGATGATCCCAGGCAGTTTTCAAAAAAGCTATTCTCATGCCTGGTTGTAAACCTCTAATGCTTAACCCCATTTTTTTATTACATTTTCACTAATTTCATCATGTTCTTGACATCTGTGATTATTTTACCAGGTTGATAGTGACACAGGAGAAGTAACCATCTTAGCCAACACTCCCGGTGGTGTATATTCCTTTAAAGTCACCGTCAGCGACGACGGCAGATTCCCGGACGTAGAATCCACCGTCACGGTCACCGTCAAAGAAATCCCCAAGGAAGCAGTGTTCAGCTCCGGATCGATCCGATTCCTAGACATCACGGCCGAAGAGTTCATCACTGCCAGTGAGACAAAGCCGAGCAAGCTGGACCAGCTACATGATCTCTTGGTGGAAATCATTGGTGCTAAAAAGGAGAATATTGATATCTTTGGCATCATGAATGTACCCGGTAAAGAACGGACGATAGATGTGAGGTACTCTGCTCATGGGTCGCCGTACTATCCGGCTGAACAGTTGGACGGAGCTGTGCTGGCTAATCTTGATAAGGTAAAAGGATGTGGGGTGAACCATGTTACCTCAATAAATATATGTAAAAATTAATTTGATGGGATGGGAGAGTTAGCAAGGGATGAGTTGGATGGGTGAATGATGTGATTTACTGAATTGTGTGTTTGTTAACCCCATGAGAACTACCTGCTGATTAGCCAAAAAGAAGTTTTCATTATCAATTGGCCCAATCAGCAACATTGTTAGAATAATTTTTCCACGCAAAAAAATTGGGGTGAATTATTTGCAAAGCTCTATTCTGATTGGTGATTAAAGTGAAAATGTCATGTAATTGACCAATCAGAGGTAATGTTAGATCGGCAGGTAGTGCTCAGGGGGTTAAAAAGGTCGCAAGGTGACTGAGTGAGTCAATGTATCATGGGTGTCTGAATGAGCGAGAGGGAATAAGGGAAAAAGCAACCAATAAAATGTATGGGAGTGGGCTAACAAGCTTAATATAGTAACAGTAATATTACTTAACACGCTGTCTTGATCATGAATTTACTACCAGTGCAAAAAAACCAAGGATAACTTTAAATACGTGTAGCTTTGCATCGTAATCTAAATACTGAATAGTATTATCAATAATACAAATAATTGTAGTCTTAATTGGCTTACATAACTAATCTTGTGAGGTATTGTGGTTATGAATATGAGTCAAATCATTTATTACAGTTGATTTATGAAAAATGATTGAATTCTGACAGTTGGAAATTTTATCACCAAATTTGGTTCCATCGGCCAATTAGATTTATCATAAACCGTATCACATTTGTAACCTTCATGAATGATGATCGTTTGATTTAATTTGATACCAAAGAGTGTTGGCCTGAACTCTTTCTCATGCTATGCATATTCTCTCTCTCTCTCTTTCTTTACTTTATCACTGCTTCTGATTTGTCAATCATTTTAGTAGATATTAATTACAAAACTCACTTTAGTGTGTTTGTTTTCTGCTAACACCATCTTTTTCTATGTTGTATATACCTGGATGTCTGCCATGGGTTAACATATAGCTCTTACCTACTAGACTTGTATTTAACAAAGTGGAACACAAATTTGATGTAAGATTTGCGTGCTTTCTCAAGCACGATGTGACTAACTTATTATTAGTCTCTGTCTTTTTTGATAATGTTTTCTTTTTCATCTTTTTCTGTTTTATTAGTATGTTTGCTTTTTTTTTAATGAGAATGTTCTAATCTTGGTATGTTGCATGTTTTTTATAAAAAGATGCAAAATTGGCAAAAATGGTTTTTGTATGCCTTTATATCCCCAGTAATCATGCAAACTGCACTTCAGTCACAAGAAATTTTGTGCGTGTCTTTATTATTTAAATGTTTTCAAAAAATGATTTTCTCCGCTCACTAATATGGAATTCTGCATGTGCATCAGAAAACTAATTGATTATTAACAAACAATTGCTTTGATTCTTTGCAATGTTAGAATATCCATCCTTTTGTTTTTATGGTGATATGTCAAAGTTCATCAAGAATTGTGCAACTATTAGCTCCAGCTGTGTATTTTAGATCATGTGACTAAGTTGTATTCCAGAGTTAGATACAAGGCGTCTCTGTCCGTCCGTCGTGTTTTCCCAAAGATGCTGTCATGTCTGTTATACACCACTAAACCCCAGCTCCACTCACAGTCATTTAGTTGGCGATACCCTCTTTCTTTTCGTTATTTTTTAAAGTTAGCTATTACATTGCCAATTTCAGTTGTGGACTCCCAGAAGGAGCCATTTCATACCCAATGTGGCTATTCCAGTTGAAATCCATACACCTCTTATGGAAGACATTACCTTAATCTCCCACACAGGAGGTGTAGATTTCAAATGGAGTCATCCATTCTGGTAATTCCATTTGAAATTCATACTTTCTGTGTGGAAGATTAAGATCATGTTTTCCATAGGGGGTGTATGGATTTCTACTGGAATAGCCCAATGTAGTCTTTGGTTTGTTATTATGTGAAGGAAGTAAAAAGAGATCACTTTGAGGTCATAACAAAAAAGCTAATTATTACGTTGGTTTCAGAAAAGTTGACCTTTTAGTGAAAAAATGATTGTAACATTTCCAATTTTTGGACCACAAGAGTTGAAAGTTTACCTCACCCCTAATATTGATGAATTTTACAGCAATTCTTTTTTGCTGTAACACAAAATAGTTACTTTAACATTGCAGACGACAAGTTCCAAATTGTCCTTATAAAATCAAAAATTTCAGACGTTTACATTTTCATGACCATATTTAGAATAAGAATGAAAAGTTAATCAAAATGAGTACAAACAAGCCCAATATTAATTCAGTGGCATTCTTGAGATAGCTCTTGATATTGTGAGAAAACATCACAAAACTTGGACTTTTTATATCGAAGCCTGTGGCCAACGATATCACAATAGCGAAATTCAAACAAACCAAAGACTATACCAAAGCATTTTACGGAGAAAGAACCCTTGGAACAGTTCATCAACACATATTGCATAATTTTCCTTTCTTTTATCATCAATCGCAGCTTCACTTATAACACTTCACGAAGCACTTAACACATGCAACCAACCAGATCACTTAATATCTGATCACTATCATCTCTCTAATCTAATATCACCTTAATGCTGTCACTTTTGAATTCTCAGATTGAATTAAAAAAAACACTTCTACTGTATTGTGTATCTTATAGTTTCAATGTGGGCTGATTTAGCAGTATGATATTTTCTATATACTATAAAAATAAAGCTAAAAGTTAGAAGTGATATGTAATAGTAGGCTCAAGAGCGTTCACAATTTGTAAGACTAATAGTGATATTGGTATATGGACACATCAAGATCCGAACCAGGGACCTTATGATTAGAGTCTGATTGTTGAGTGGAGAAGAACTTAAATGGGTACTAGTGAATCGTGTAAATACATAGGGTGAATGCTGAGTGTAAACCAGTGGTAAGTGCACTTCACCATGTATGCCAAATTAAATGCCAGCAGGTTGCTGTTATTAAATTATCTTAATTTTACTCCACCATGAAACATAAATAAGGTAAACATTAAACATAGTGTAGGAAGCCCAGATCAGGGGTTGAGTTTTGAAAATAACAGGCGTGTTACAAAATCACACTTCTGGAAATGTTAAGGCTAGCTGTCAGGTGTGCTATTAAATTGCACTCGGTAAAAATTTTAGGAGTTGAGGTGTGCTATATATCGCACTCAGACAGGCGATTTAAGGTGTGCGATGGTGTTGCGATCGCACTCACATGCCTTAAAACTCAATCCCTGCCAGATACGACCGAGACTCAGAAAGTTGCATTTGAAATTAAGGTATGGTCCCAGGTTCGAATCTTTGTCTGATGTTTATCTTCTGTGAGCAAGTATACCCCTTGGAATTAAATTGGAAACTTTTTTGCATCCTTATGTCCCCATTAGTAGATATTTGTTGTGTTGGAAACTAGCACAATAAGAAGGTCATATTAGTTCAAATGTTACAACAAATGTTGAGGAAGATTTGTGTTTAACTGCGTTGAAATTCATACACCCCCTTATGGAAGACATGACCTTAATCTCCCACAAAGGGGTGGTAGATTTCAAATGGAGTCACTTAATCAGGTAACCCCATTTGAAATTCACACTCCATGTGTAGAAGATTAAGGTCATATCTTCCATAAGGGGTGTATGGATTTCAACTGGAATAGCACATTTTACAGATGGGTTGTTTATGTATATACCTGCTTACAGACCTCCATTGGTAATATTAAAGGGGTATTTTTGTGATTCTACCATCCTCATGTATGGTTCAATAGAAAATAATCCTAATTTCCAAAATTTCAGTTGATTCGAACTTCAAATTTGGGAGTTGCAGATAATATACACATATTACAGTGCCTAGGCCACTGTGTTGTAATATCCATCTAGCAACATACAGCAAATATAAATTGGATGCTGTCTTTGTCAAATGACCAAATCTGCAAGAAAGGAAATGCACACAAACAAGGTTCCTGATGGTATAAAAAATCTCAACTTTTTTGTGTGTAAAATGGTGGAGGAAGGATGAGACATATGGATCACAAAGTGCCCCTTTAATATAAATGATATTTTGTTGGATTTTTCAGTCAGATCTTTGAGATTGAATTACAGAACCGTAGAGTCGTTCGTTGATATCAATAATATTTTGTTCTATACTGAGTAACTAAGTCAAATTGATTTTAACTGAAAGCAATAAATATATGAAGAAATGAAGAACAAAAAATAAGTTGAAGTTTCTTTTGAAAACATTTGACCAACAGCTGAGTGCTGTGAATTTTTGTTTTAATAAAAAACCGTAGCCAAAAAAAAAAGCTTTCCAAAACAAACAAAAGATGTCAAGTGGGCCATTTACATTTGTACATTTAGGGCCATACATGATGATGATTCTGATACTTAGTTTTCATTTAGCCTACTAAATCACCTACCAATAGCTTTGTGAATAATAACAATGGTGGTCTTGTTTGCAAACTGTCATTTTCATAATGATGTTGATTTCTAATTAGAATATCTCTTTCCATCCCCATGCGAACTGACAGCTGGCCGAAGGATTAGGAGTGACCGTGGGTCAAGTTCCAATTGACGAATGCATCCACGAATGGGTGTGCGAATCATCGTGCACCAACGAATTTGTTGTTGACCCAACACCGACAGTGGTGAACACACCGTCTCAGTCTTTCACTGCGATTACGACATATCTGGTACCAGTGTGTGAGTGCGGTGCGTTGTCTAAACCAGTTGGCCCTTGTGATGGTGTTACGACTTGTGTGAACGGCGGAACATGTACGGATACAGAATCAGGACACAGGTATGCTTGATAAGAACATAAATTGACGACCCAGTCAATCAAATTCCTCACAGCCTGTGATTGGTTAGTGTCGCGTAACAAACAAAGGCACCGTCCTAGTTACGTGACGCTAACCAATCACATGTTGTGTTAGAGTTTGATTGACAGAATCGTCTTAGTTTTTTATTTCAAACTTTCATTATACAAGTGCAGGTAATTTGTATCCAGAGAAGATCCTTCCCAGAATCCTTTGCAACATGATACATCATTTCATCAAATCATACTTCCATTACTTTGTACCGGTTTCCTTTGTTTTCTTTTTGAGAATAGACTGGCTGAACATGGGTTGCTGTAAATATAATCATATTTTGCAAGATCTGGATGTGCTCTGTTCACTGGGGTATATTTCGTCACTATCAACCCATGTTGCACTAGATAGCAAATCAGTGCAGAAAATTGAAATGGAAGAAATGCATTGTGGGAAGTGTAAGAAATCTACTCTGATTTGTAGTCATGTGGATATCACAACTTCACTAGCAATACCATGATAGCGTCAAATTACACCCTCTTTCTGTTTCGCTATCAGCTAGTACAAAACAAATGGCAAAATGCTATTGCCTAATGTACTATGAAGTTTTTTCAGGGTGTGATAAACTTGATATTATACTTAGTTAAAGGTGAGATTTGTATCTACTGATATTGATGTTTCATTTAAGGGATCCAAAATGAGCGTTTATTATGCTTCGACAGTATTTTTTGTAGGACATGAGAGCACCTCAGACCTATCGAATTGCATTCTGAATACGAAGCATGTCTTTCTGATATCAAATAATTTTCATTTTTTTAAATCACAATATAATACAAATTTTATGACAAATTATAAACATTTCATATTTTTTCAAATTTTTGATATATAACAGTCCTCGAAGTAAATTATATAAATCTAATGATATATTCTTAAAGTGTATGTAGCAGGGAGGAAAAGTCCGACGGTCAATTGAAAATTTTGACTTTTCATATTGAAGATATGGATTTTTTCCCCAAAAGACCTATTTTTTTTGGTGTTTTGGGAAAAAATCCATATCTTCAATACGAAAAGGTCAAAATTTTCAATTGATCGTCGGCTTTTCATCCCACCTACATACACTTTAAGTATAAATCATCAGATTTATAAAGTTTACTTCAAGTACTGTTAAATATCAAAAATATCAATTTTAATGATTTGCCATAAAATGTGTATTAAATTGCTAATTTCAAAAATCAAAATTATTTGATATCAGAATGACATTCTTCGTATTCAGAATGCAATTCGATATGTCTGATGTGCTCTAATGTCCCAAAATAAATACTGTCCAAACGCTCATACCCCAGCCCTTAATAGTGTATTGACCTTTTGAAAAATTTAATTTCTTCCTCAGCTGTGAATGTCAAGAGGGTTTCGAAGGTCCGGAATGTCAACAGACCAAGCGAAGCTTTAAGGGGGATGGTAGCTTCGCCTGGTTTGAGACGATACGACAATGCGAAGATACCCACCTGTCACTAGAAATCATCACAACCAAAGCTGACGGAACGCTATTGTACAACGGGCCGATCACGAAGAGTGTATCTGAAGAAGACCCTGAAGATTTCATATTATTGGAGCTTGATGGTGGCAGACCTGTGCTGACAATTAATTTAGGTTCTGGAAGTGTGACGCTTCAAATACCAAAGGCAGCGCCGCTGAATGACGGTGAATGGCACAAATTGGATGTATTCAGGACTGGACAGGTAATTGTCTTGGATCAGAAGAATAATCTCTGCCCGTACTTTGTGTTTTAAGGTTATGATTTGGTGTGTTTAGGGTATGGTTTCTGGCTGGGTTGGTGGTTGGGTGTGGAGTGTATTCTCTAGTTATTCTGAAAAGACATACCGTATTTCGTCAAATAGTCGCCCCCCCCTCAAATAAACGCTCCCACCACTTTTTTCAACCAAGATGTTTCAAAAATGCCGATATTTCCATGCTATCTTGTCTACTAAGCTTACCAAGTTGCGCACATGGTCCATAATAGCGTCAATAATTGGTGAAAATCTGGATCAGAAACCCGGAAGTGAGCCAGAAGTCAGTGTTTCTAGTTCATAGTTCGTCATTTTAGCGTGTGTTTTTAGTTTACCTAATGATTTTAACGGGAATTATCGTTCTAAAATTGACCTTGAATAAACGCCCCCCCTTGGGAAAATGTAACGCCCCCGGGGGTGTTTATTTGACGAAATACAGTAACTTAAGGTGAAAAGTTAATATAGGTTTAAAAGTAAAGGCCTAAAAGAATAAAATGTTGCAAAGTGGCGATGGCACTAAACAACGAAGAGAGCAAATACCTAAATTAAAATAACAAAGATAATGCCTATTTTTAAGGTTCTTCATTGTCAATGTGACCTATATTGGAAAAAAAGTGAAAGCAAATAACAATTTATGCTCTGTGCCATACCATCATATGCAATCTTCCAACAATTGACTTATGAATATATTTTTTTCACAGTTTGTAGAGATGATTATTGACTTGTGCCAGTCTGCAAGTGTTGCTGAAGATCATAGCAGTAGTGCAACAGATACAAGCACATGTAAGACCAATGCTACCACACCAGTACCTAACATGTAAGTATAGGCTTGTTGAGCATTACAGTCAGTTCTAATGAAATAATTTTCTTATGTAGAATTTAAGTATTACCAGAGACAGCAAATGGGCTATTCCGGTTGAAAGACACAACCTTAATCTGCCACACAGGGGGTGTAGATTTCAATTGGAGACACCTATTCAGGTAACCCCATTTGATTTCACATCCCTTGTTTGAGATTTAGGTCATGTCTTCCATAGGGGGTGTATCGATTACAACTGGAATAGCCCTTTCCATATTGGATTCCCAATCTAGGCACAATACTTTTTACAAGTCTCCATTTTAGAAAACTACACAGTCTAATAAACTTTGGACATTCCAAAATGGTTCTTCCCATCCTTGTAGTTCAAACGGATAAAAAGTGATTTGTTTTGTCCAAATGGACGCAGATAAACAGTTTAGGTTATTTTACAAATAAATGTTCAACATTGTGTCACATACTGTATTTTTCGTTCAGTAACTTGTCAAATTATTTACCTCAACATGTTTTGTTTGCTTAATTTGTCTTAATTTTGTCATAAATCACATTTTTCAAAATGTCACTGTTGCCATGGTGATGTAATGTGCTATCAATGTTTCACTTTTACTCAACAGATCAAGAAAAAATACAGATAAGAAACCTATAATACAAGTGTACGTGGGTTGAACAAATTCAGTTGCTATCAAACTTTCAATGCACTTTTTCGAGTTGTTTTTTCTCTGCTCACGTAGTTGAAACAGAAAAAAAAAAAATTAAAAGAGAAGTAGAGCTTCCACAGTGTGTATTTATGTTTTAAGCTAAATCAGAAAAAAATGCATGGTCGTTGCTTATTATTTGAAATAAAAATTACTGTCGTTTTTGTTAATATTAAACCATACCCTCTTGCAAATGTGCATTACCCTCCCTGTTAGCATGATACAATGTGATTCCTGCATGCTGCTTCAAAAGATTTCCGACTGAACCACTGAAAATAAAGTGTATTTGAAGTTGCATAACTATTGTTAATGTTTGTCTGTGTTTGAGACGAAATTAGGATTGTTTGTTTGCTCTGTGCAATTTGTAACATTGATTGCATGAACCTCTTCTAAACCAATGAAGTAGTTAGATATATATAGGTGACTCTGTCAATGGCATTTTTCTACCGTTGCCCTTACCTTATTTAGCTATTATAAGAACTGTGGATTGTGATGCTAGAATTTACTGCATGTAAGACTCTTGAGATTTTAAAGAATCCCCATTATCTCCCTCCGTACTACAACTTCCCATGCTATGACCTTAAAAAAAAACTAATTCATTGCTTGTATCAGTCTATTCCAGTTAAAATCCATACACCCCCTATGGAAGATGTTACCTTAATCTTCCACACAGGGAGTGTGATTTTCAAATGAAGTTACCTGAATGGGTGACTCCATTTGAAATCTACACCCCTGTGTGGGAGATTAGTCTTGTCTTCATAGGGGGTGTATGGATATCAACAGGAATAGCCCATTCTTGTTTGATTCCATTTTAACCTATGTCTAAAACTATAAAAACAATGAACAAGTAAAAATACATTTGCCGTGAAATTGAGATGAGAGTATAAACACATACCCAAAAGAATGATATCCAATTACCTACATGCATGGAAAGTTGCAAACTAACTACTGTGTTATCAATGTTTGTGTCAATGTGTGTATTGTCTAAAGGTGTGATGAGAATAATCTATTGTATAGATGGGCTATTCCATTTGAAATGCATATACCCCTGTATGTAATACAGGATCTTAATCTCCCACAAAGGGGGTGTAGATTTCTAATGGAATCACCCATTCAGGTTATCATATTTGAAATTCTAATCTCCCCGTGTGGACGACTAAGGTCAAGTCTTCCATAAGGGTGTATGGAATAGCCCATTTTCACAATACAATCTGTTTCGTCCTCCAATTCAGGCATTTGAATTTGAACACGCCTCTTCAACTCGGCGGTGTTGACATCTCAGAGGGTTTTACATATCCAGAAGAAATAGAATTCAAAGGTGGATTTGATGGCTGCATGCAAAACCTCAACTCTGACGGGTATCTGTTTGACCTGCAAACTCCTGGCAAGCAGAAGAACAGTGAACCAGGGTGCCCACGTACGGACGAGAACTGTATGACGAATGATATACCACCTGAACCAAAGTGTAAGAATGGAACTTGTATTGCCGACTTGGACGATGCGTACTGCGTGTGTTATCCTGGGTTTATGGGTGAAAGATGTGACCAAGGTAAGTGTTGCATGTCCAGTGGTGCTAATTGTGTATTTTTTAATGAAATACTTGAGTCTGTATAGCCATGCAGCACTGTGGGTATTCCACCGTATTGAATTGTCGCATATGGGAACTAAAATTATGTACCTCAGAGAAGGCTGGACATTGAGCAATATTGGTTTCTCAATTAATGAGTATATTATTTACAAAAGGTGTGCATGTATTGCTTAATGTACCACATTATCAGTACAACATGTTCACACAGATGGCAAATAGGCATTCATTTCAAATTGAAGTTGACCAGCACATGAGGAAGCAATGTAGAAGTTAACTTTTTTCAGGTCTGAAACTTTTCATCTTTTTAGCAGATTTCAGTGTTTTCAATTTCAGTGTTTTCTTTTATTTTACCCTAATTTCACACTGTTTTTAAGGGTTTTTTTTAGCATTTCTAGGATTTTTTCATTTAAGGTCAGTTTCAGGCCTGTTTTTAGCTTTACCAGACTATCCAACATATAAACCCCAGGACTCCTAAAATATGCTATTGCTGATAAATGGATTTGGGAAAACTAAGAGAAACTGTAAGTAAGTGTCTCCACTAATTGCCGTCAACTGTAACCATAACAATACATTTTTGTGTCATTTTGTTTTATTTCAACAGAGACTCCTGCACATGACTTTGCTGATGACAGTTATGTAATGTATCAGCTGAATGAGGGTAATTTGGAGCTGGATGAGAGAGAGGCTAATTATCAAATCATGATGAGAACAAGAGAGAGGGAAGGCCTTATTTGGACCATCAGCAATCAGAATGGATTGGAATTTACAACATTGGAGGTGAGTGACTATGCTTTATCTCAAAAACTATTTTGAAGTTAGGTGTGCAATTTGGTGTTAGTATTATTTGCCCTAATATTGTCCTAAGAATGTGCCTATTTAGATTTGACTTGTATGTGTACAAAATTTTTAAACTGGTTGGATTTAAGGTTAGGGGTTTCAGATATTATATTGGTAGACATCGACGGCCTGAAATCATCACAACTAATTTCAGCAAAAATATCATGTGTACCAAATTCCTTTTAAGCGTAGTCCTTGCTGTAATAAGCGGGGACATGAAGCAGATACCTTCAGACCTTGTTCAAAGTAACACATTTGACGATGAGTATTATGAGTATGAAATGTACGAATACTTCGCAAATGGGATTCTGCTTCTCATTTCAAAATGGGTTACAATTATGGATTACAGGTCAGAATTCAAACATTCGGTGTTCAGATTTGGATTTGAGGTGTTATAACCCATTCTTAAAGAGGCCATCCCACTTTTGTTTCAAGTTCCTTAGGGGATTAATCAAGGTTGATTTACGCCAATTCGTACGGATTTTTCGAGGTATTGGTATTCAAAACCTTTGTATCGGTCATATTTTTGAATTATACTGAATGTGTTATTTGAATTACCACAGAAAAATGGAATTTAATACTGTGTTTTTTCTGATTTTTGTATTGAAATTTGCTAGTTCAAAAAACACGCTATTTATCCATCTAAATAACCTTAGATCTATTTCTTATTTTGCAACGTGCAAGTTCAATGGGTTGGCATGATAATTTGAAAGTTTTGTAATTTTTAGTGTTAAAACAAAGAAATTAGAGCTCTTCAAACAGGGGAATGTCATGAACAAATTAGTATGCATAATTGGTCACGGAGCATTACGCGCACTGGTTGTTATGCATATTTATTTTCACACAGAGCAGCGTTTGAGCGTAGTCACGACTGACTGTTGTTGGTCGAAGCAGCCACAAAAATCGATTTTCATTATCTGAATCAATATATTATTGAAAAATAACACTGGTGTTTTGCAAAAGTTCATTCTACAAATCATATACTTTGAAAACTTGCTTAATTTATTGTTGTTAATGAGTTATGTACGTTTTACAAAAGTGTTATAACTCAAGAACCACAGGAAAAGTATATCTGTGATATTTGAATTCTTCTACACGCTATGAATTGAGCAATGAAATTTTTACTAAAGCTCACTACCATTCGCAAGATGCTGTGAACTACTTTTTTTTCTGCTGCTTCGACCAACAATACATTGTATACCCTTAAGACTACAGTACAAGCAACATGATGTTAATTTGTATTAGAGAATTACTCCATTGATTTACTTTTACTCCATTTCTTCCCACAGCTTGTCGATGGTACTGTAAGAGGACGGTGGAATCTAGGTGATGGGGAGATCACTGCACACCTAGATCAATTCCAAGTAGACAATGGGGAATGGCATGCCATTCAGTTCACTCGCTACGACAACTATGTCACAATCAAGATTGACGGCGGCGGTGGCGTAAGGCAGATTGAGAACCGTGAAAGCACACATCAGACTCTGCGAGTGGACCCCAATAGTTTGATGGTGGGTGCGTTTGTACAGAGAGCTGTGGAAATTACACAGAATTTTGAAGGTAAGTGTAGACTTTAAATAAACAGAATAAATTTAGATATTTATTTGAATGACTGAATTTTCAAATTCCAGTTGAAATCCATACTTGTAACCTCTATGGAAGGCATATCCTTAATTTCAAATGGAGCCACCCATTCAGGTAACCCCATTTGAAATTCACACTCCCTGTGTTGGAGATTAAGGTCATGTCTGCCATAGGGTGTGTATGATTTCAACTGGAATCACAGGCAAGTTAATTTTGAGCTCCGATACAATTAGTATAACATTTAATATGACACATTCATCATGTATTTCTTTTTGTAATAACAATAAATGTTGGTAGTTTTATAAATAAAATATCTGTGTATTGTTTTTTGCAGGCTGTATAAATGACCCACGGATAAATAACCGCTACCTCGGCATTATGTCAGCAACAGACTATGCAACACCACTTCCCTCCAATGGGGTATCGGAGGGCTGCCCCTCCGACTCTTGTGCTGATGATCCATGCCCTGTCCCATTTGTGTGTGTCGACCTGTGGAGAGAGTATGAGTGCAGGTAATTTTCAAAACTATTTGGTGTAGAAAGAAATATTTTACAAAGTGCTATAATATTGATGTAAAATAGTATATACCAGAGATAGACCCAAAGAGTCTATTTGAGTCCAATCTCTTTGATATATATATATTCTCTACATAAATATACTGTTTTGCCATTACTTTGGGACTGTTATCAAAGTTATATTCATTTACTTGTTACAACGAAAAAAGAAGAAACCAATTTTGCAAATTGCACCATGGCCTTTGAATATGAAGATGAACTTAAGTATTTTGTGAGTTAATTCAAAGAGACTTCATACTGCCTTGTATTGACCCTTTGCACGGACATCTCAAAACAAGATTCTACCTACAAAGTGTGTGTGTTATATGTGCGTATGCCTTCAGCAAATTGCAGGAACCTCGAAGCAAGATGGTGGATCCGTGCAACGGGTCAATTATGATCTTGGTTTGGGACTTTGTTTTATTAAGTTCCCCATAGCCTTTTTCACACATGATGACCAAATACTAATTGTACTTTTTCATCAATTAAGTTGGTAAAACTGCAGATATCTTAATTTGAATTGTAAGTATGTATAACTATGTTAATTCGAACAGGTAAGTGCAATAGCTGCCCTAGCTGTGAACATTTGGCAATTTACACACATATTGTACTCATCTACACATGGCAGCTATTGCACTTACCCACCTCTGGCACTGAGCAGTCGAGTTGTTTGAACATTTATATTTTTTTAGGGAATTGGTATGAAAATGATTTTGTGATCTAGTAGAATTAAAAAAAAAAACTTTCTCTTCTTGATTTAACCAATAAACCCTGAAAAAATTCCATCCTAGGTGTCCCAAAGGTCAGGAACAGGTCGGAAACGACTGCATCCCCCTGGATGAGTGCGAGTCCAACCCATGCCAGAACGGAGGAACTTGTTACGATGAAGATAATGCATTCAGATGTGACTGTCTGCCGGGATGGAAGGGAATATACTGCGAAGTCGAAGCCGTAGCCGTTGTACAACCGCCACTCACATTTAGCATTGGCGCCATTATTGCTATACTCGTGTGTCTCTTGTTGATACTTAGTGAGTACTAACCTCGACTTGTTTTTTTTCCTTCTTCTATTTTTCTATCAAACATGCATTCCATTCTTTTTACACACACACACATAATGTCACATGTTTCTCGCGTAGATGTCCGGAAGGAGAGGAAAAAATTGGTAACGTTTGTAACCGTATTAACGAGTGCATATCAAATCCGTGCAAAAATGGCGGCACTTGCCATGACAAAATAAACCGATTTGTATGCGCTTGCGCTACGGGATGGAAAGGAGATTTTTGCGAGCTTGAGCAGCGTCCGGTCTTGAAACCTCCTCTCCGATTCAGCGTTGGTGCAATCATTGCAATATTAGTATGCCTCTTACTTATACTAAGTAAGTATTGGATTATGTGTTGTACGGAGTCCCTATTTAATCCTGTTGATGTTGTCATAGGTTGTTCTCTGGGCTTTGTAAGGTCACATGATCAATCACATGACCAATTTCAGAATACTTGCATGCATTATTATGATATACATCATCTGCTTTATTAAAAGTGAAATTAATTTTTTTTGATTGACTTCTAAAAAATGACACAAAACAAGGGATCTAGATGTGCGGTGATCTCCCCGTCACCTAGATGCAAGGAATCAGAAATTGTTTTGTTCTAAACAGAAATTTAACACCAGGTGTGACCTTAATCAAGCATACAGTAGGTGTATATTACCCCTTTATTAATTACCTTACCGTTAAAGTGTTCTCTCACTTCATCAGTGTTCAATCTCAGCTAATATATTTAGAATTATTTGCGCAGTAAATAAAAGATTTAACTTAAAAGAAATGCTCTTGATGATAAGAATAGAACACTTTGTGCCAAAGTGGAGCCATCTTTTAGAAAGAAAATGTCATTTGACACATCCAGATTGTAGAGAATGAACACTGTCCTTTATTCATTCATTCATTCCCTCTCCTTTCACAAAATGTGTACAGCTCTCTCTTGTACTTGTATCCCCTCATGCAGAAATGCCACTTATACCAATGGGTTATGCCAGGTTTATACCAATGTTGAGGCTTTTTGCGAGGCAAAATTTATTTTCAGCTCTTTAACCTGAATTCACACACCCATTTTGGCATTGGGCTATTCCAGGTGAAATCCATACACCCCCTATGGAAGACATGACAATAATCTTCCACACAGGGAGGTGTTGATTTCAAATGGGATTACCTGAATGGGTGACTCTATTTGAAATCTATACTACCTCTGTGGGAGATTAAGATCACATCTTCCATAGGGGCGTTTGGATTTCATCTGGAATAGCTCATTTTCTCACCAGTTTGCAGGGGGGGGGGTAAAACTGAGTGGCATCTTTGCTCTTACCTATTGATCCAGTATGTATCAGGGTCAAGTTGTGCTGTTATTGTGCCAGCCTAATTTCAGTGTACTTTAAGTTCTACCATCACTGTTCACTCATTCCATTTATTTCACATCATATATTTCATTAACCTTTCCTCTTGTCAATATGATAACTATGTACCTAATTCACAGTAAAATTATCCAAATGCACATCAATATTGATTAATTTCTTTTTTTGCAAACCGTTTGCAATTCCCAATGTTGAATGAAGTCTCCCTTGTAATATAGTGATTAATTATTTTGTTTAAAATTGTAATTTCTGATTTTTGTAGATAACATTTAATTTTGATATGATATTTTGGCCTTGTTGGTAAAATAAATGCCTATTAGTTTTTACACTTTTTATTGTATATCAATGTGGCAATACTATCTACATATATAGACACCTTGCAACCCTTGTCATGTATTCTTGCCAAAATAGTATTTTGATGTGAACATTGTTTCAATGTATTGAATTTTAATATTTATATTGAGTCTTTGCGTTGAATCTGAGCAACACTGTACAGAATTTATCTTTATTTTTATTATGAGCATGGTTTAGTCAATATATTGGTTTTGATCTGAAAAAAGATAAACAAATTCTCATTCATCTATCTTGAAATAGAAAGGAATTTACAAGACTTTCCAATATAGATCAGACTTAGCATCACACAACCCATTGGAGGATGATAAGTTAACAAAGCTAGTCCTAATCCAAAGTCCCAAACCTTTTCTGATCATGGAAAACTCAAAAAAATCCATCACATACACGCTTCTTAAGCTTCAAATCCCTGCCCTAAGTTATCTCTGGGACTTTAAGTTTCAGCAAACTCCCAAAAGGAAAAGAGGATATAAGTCGAGTTCATTGCCATATCCTCAATAAAGAAAGAGTCATGAATCATGGAAGGTCCCGCTCCCACTAGTATGAATCTCATTCCAGTTCCAGTCCCATAAAAAAGTTATTTCATCCTGGAGTTAGTTTTAATCACACCTATTAGATACCTCCTACAGTGTCATGGGTTGCAGCAGATTGTCTGCTTAAACTGTAATTTGCACCTCTTGAATATTCATGAAGGATATCATGAATATATAAATTTACATTAAGGATGTCATGAATGAATATTCATGTAATTTATAGTTTAAGCTCCACCCTGCACATTTATTGACAATTTGATGTTAACCATTCATTGCTATCTTCCTCCCTACAGTACTACTAATCGCTTTTGTCATGTACAAGCGCAACAATGACCGCAAACAAGCTCTAGCCTTCGCCATCGACCCTGAAGATGATATCAGAGAGAATTTCATCAATTACAACGAGGAAGGTGGCGGAGAGGAGGATCACGATGCATACGACGTAGGCACCTTGAGGAAACCAGTAGATACAGTGAGCGAGGGCAGTGTAGAACCTACCAAGATCATACCTACAGAACAAGCA
Organism: Amphiura filiformis; assembly: GCF_039555335.1. Lineage (NCBI taxonomy): Eukaryota > Metazoa > Echinodermata > Ophiuroidea > Amphilepidida > Amphiuridae > Amphiura > Amphiura filiformis. The sequence goes on from NC_092643.1 coordinate 55,858,478, forward strand.
CCTACAAAAGCAGCACCAAGACCGCTTGGTAAGTAAAAGTAGCTGATATTATTAAGTATGGTATGGTCAATTATATATTGCTTGCATCTCCTGAAGGAACTGTTTTATGACCACATATAAATCTTTATTTAAAAAAATGGTGAGAACTTGTACCAATTTGTTGTGGCTAGCACATACTAATCCACTTTTTTCAAAACGTAAAGCGCTCAAAGTTAATGATATATATTATTACCAACTTGGAATTTATATGCATCAATTTCACCATTGTCTCCTTCCTAATAATTTATGCAACAAGAACTATTTTAACTCAAATAAAGATTTTCATAATTATAACACACTAGTGGGATACAATGCAGACAACCTCCATATTGGCCATACTAACACCAACCTGGCCTTTAATACCATCAAATTTCAAGGTGCATATCTTGGGAACAACTTACCAGACCACCTTCTTTTCAAAATGCACCTTCGATCAATCTATTCAAACAGGTGCTTAAGCATGGGCGTCAATCTGGGGGGAGACGGGGACGTGTCCCCCACCTTTCGGCAAAATTACCCATTTTTTGTTCTTTTTATCCACTTCTTGACAATTTAGGCTGCTTGTCCCTCCCCCACATTTCAAGCCAGATTGGCGCTTATGTGCTTAAGAAAAAAGTTACTGAAAAATATGATTCTTGTACCACTTAAATCTTTCCATCCTTGTAATATTAAAATGCAAGGTGATTTGGTTATTCAAGGGTAGAAATTTATTTTTAATAGACTTATTGTTGGCACCCTTGTTTACGGCACTTGTATGTACCTGTACAGTACTCTATTTGTAATTTTAGGCAGAGGGCATTTCTTAAATATGTTTTTCCTAATTCTTTGCAATCTCTAATCGATTCACAGGTGACGAACCCAACGTCGGCGATTTCATCAATGACAGACTAAATAATGCAGACGATGATCCAAACGCACCACCATACGACACACTATTAACATTCGACTACGAAGGCGAAGGCTCAACAGCGGGCTCGCTAAGTTCACTAAATAGCAGCAGTACTGAAGATGAACAGAACTATGATTACTTAAATAATTGGGGACCACCCTTTAAAAAGCTTGCTGATATGTATGGTGGCGGAGAGGATTAGCTCCAATGTTTGTAAATATAATATTCTACTTTGCAACTGAAATTTGTGTTCATGTGTCGTTGGCTTTTTTATACAAGCACCCCTTATTTAACAAAAAAAATATTATTCAAATGAACAAGTATTTTTTCCTTGATAAGTACTGTAGATTTCCCCAAAAATGATTTTATTGATGTACTAATAGAAAAAATACAGGTAAGATTCCTTTTTTGTACTTTGTAAAAAAAAGACAAAAACGTTTTTAAGTAAAGTCACTGATTTTAAACAAAAATTTTTAAATATTTAAAAATGAGGATAAGTACTATGATAGTACTAGAATATGAATCAAAAACCAAAATATTAGGGACCTAAGAAAACAGGTCAATCACTCAGTAGGCCTTAATTGATTGATCCTGATAATTCACTGTCGTGAATTTGTAGTATTTTTAAAAGCATTTTTTCATTCAATATCACTAAAATTTGTTTAAAAACTACTTTTCATGTGAAAATCTACCCTTGGTAATACAAGTCAATGATTTGCCCTGAAAATATTTTTTTAAATTATTATTAAGTGATATTTGCTGTTTGTTAAAGTCTGTTATGAACTCAAAGAGTCAAATATATAGAATTTTTCTCAGGGGGTGGGAGTCGGCTACTTTATTGGGTACAAATACTTTTATAATGAAAGTTTTATATGTAACCCATATCGGGACCATGAGATTGCTAAAAAGTGTAATGAAAGAATCGTCGGTATTGATAACTAGTGATAATTACAGGGGGCTCTCTTCCCAAAATTCAAGCCACAATTGGAAGGTGTTTTTTTTATATATTTGATGTTTGAATTCAAAACAGACCATGTATTGTACAAATATGAATGATGTACATACATTAATCATAGAAGTGTGTTGTGTTCAGTTTTCTTTTGATTCAAATCCAAATCAAGTAAAAAAAAAGTTAAATTCCCTTGTACATAAACTTATATCCTGTTTTATAACAAAAACATTTGAAAAAACAAATCAAAATTTAGATTGATGATTTACGATAGCATCATAGGTTTAGTGATCTTGATCAGTGATGAAGTTAGATTTTTTAAATAATAACATAAAAATTGATTTGGTTTTGGACGAGTTTTTGTTTTATTTTTTATTGTACTGTGGTAACCATTCCATGATTCTTGCTATAGTTGAACCCCAGAGCACTACCTGCCGATCTAACATTGCCTCTGATTGGTCAATTACATGATATCTTCACTTTAATCACCAATCAGAATGGAGCTTTGCAAATAATTCACCCCAATTTTTTTGTGTGGTGAAATTATTCTAACAATGTTGCTGATTGGGCAAATTGATAATGAAAGCTTCTTTTTGCCCAATCGGCAGGTAGTTCTCATGGGGTTAAGTAACAATGGCTGGAATTAACCTTTGACATGGCATTTCCACTACATTTGATCAAATGTGCTGCAAAGCTTGCCCTGAGGCAAGTTCATGATATCGGGCCTGTATGTCTGCATGATGCTTTTCAAACCAGATTGATCTGTATCACTTTAAATCCAGATAATTGATCTGAAATATGATCACTTAAACAAGTACCATTGCTCTCTATGTAACATGATAAGTTAAAGGTGGTTCTATGTGCTGGTTTCAATGTTTGACCTAAAATCCTGTCATCATTTTCAGGATTGATTCCCACAGACCACATATTTATTGTGGATTACACAATCTGGTTTTAGTGTTACTCATGTGAATGCACCATGAAAGCAACAGAACTAGATGTATCCAGATTGGTCTGGATTGAAAAGTATCAGGTGCAAGGCCCAATTACTCAACTTGGGTGTGGTCATCTCTTCTTACTGATCCTATGGTATCGAACCATTCTCTGCAAAGTTCAGAGGTCAAAGTTCAGAGTTCATATTAACAAAAGATGACGACATCCAAATTTATATGAAATCATTTTTTATACTGTGTTTGTAATTTATTGTGAAGTGTTTTTGATTTTTGCTTTGAAAGCATAATTTATGAGCTAATTTCCAAAGATTTTAAGTGATTATTATTCCAATTGTTTTATCCTTTTTAAGTAATCCCTAAAAATCCTTGCTCCCTTTTATTTAGGAAAAAAAAGTATTATTTGACTTTAATTTTAAAATGATTGCAGATGAATATATTGCAATGTTAGTGCATCAAAGTCATATGTACAGCGGTTGCACAGTAGTATTTTGAATTCCATTGTAAAACATCTGAATATTTTCAGATGTATAAGTCATTAGGTAGTGGCTCTTACCTCAGGTGACATAGATTGTCCCATGAAGCATCCTAAAATCCACTACCCTCCAGACTTTACATCTTGATGGAGATAAAATGTATGATATAATACTAATAGAAGGCAACACTGGAGATACGACTTTGTTGCGCTCACATGTTATTTGTTTTAAGTGTGTGATAATTACTTCCAAATGAAGAACAAATTAATCAGTGTTCCATTTATCCTGCTTTGGGAGTAGACGATACCTCCTGCAATTGCATAGTACTATAATCATTTTTTGTTTCCAATTAAATGTCGCATCCTCCAAATTTTGAACCATTATCAGCAAGAAATTGGTTTCTTGTTTGTTTGTTCAAATCACTTTAATGGAGGTTTATGATTTCTAAGCAAGTACTAACTCATTTTAGAGAGGTTTAGCATTTCATGTGTGATTGCATGTACAGCAGAATTTTCTGTGACATCTATAGGTTTTGTACATGTTTTGCATATGGGCTATTCGAGTTGAAATCCATTCACCCCCTATGGAAGACATGACCTTAATCAAATTGGGTTACCTGAACAGGGGATTCTATTTGAATTCTACACCCCCTTGTGTAGGAGATTAAAATCATGTCTTCCATAGGGGGTGTATGGATTTCAACTTGTGTAGCCCAATGGCATCGTAACTTTACATCAATACCATGATTTTGGTGCTTGTACTATGATCTCCTATATTAACACAATACCCAAACCCAAGTTCTGTGACCTATAGACACATACAAGTGACCTTGCTATGAGTTAATGTGTAGTATAGTAAGTTGAGGATGTTCTTTGAATTATAAGCAATAATGATAATCCTGAGCATTGGACTTCCAGAGACTTATCATGATCAATCTAACCACCAAATAGGCTCAGGTCTTCACACCGCAAGAGAGGTCAGTTGAGTTTAAAACTTTAGCGACAAGGGTCATAGATAGAACTGGTTATTTGGGATGATGTTAATATCAGGAGCATTGGGCTGTCCCCGATGAAATCCATACACCCATATGGACGACATGACCTTAATCTCTCACACAGGGGCTATAGATTTTAAATAGAGTTGTCCATATAGGTAACCCTATTTGACAATCCATGTGTAAAAGATTAACGACATGTCTTCCATAGTGGTTTATATGGTTTTCAACAGGCATAGCCCATTATAGTGTTGTTTTCTTTCTTGTGCCTTTGCCAAATCAAACGATAATAAAATTACATGTTGCAGTATATGTAAACCTAATGTTATCCATTGTGCAAATTAGATTGATGTAAAAGTTTGCTTTACAATGTATTCAATAGGTTTGTGACATTGAATTGTACTATGTGATGGAGCCAAGAAAACTATTTTTTACAATTTTTTTTTGCTACATGGCTTGTATGTATGAGCTACATGTGTTTGATTTTTGGCAAATTTCTGTTTTAAGTTTTAATACATGATGTATAGGGTCAATCTTAAGACGTTAAGGATGCCTGTATATGGTCTGTGTACTCTGTAGTTTATTGAGTGCATAAACATTAGGCAATTCCAGTTAGAATTCATACACCCCAATGCAAGACATGACCTTAATTTTCTACACAGGGAGTGTGAATTTCAAATGGGGTTACCTGAATAGGTGACTCCATTTAAAATCTATACTCCCTGTGTGGGTATGGATTTCAACTGGCATAGCCCGTACTGCTTACAGTCTGGTCAAAAAGAGTAGAATTAGATGCCATATTGTTGACCTGAAAACTGGTAAGTTTTGTGTCAAATTTATGTGAAAAGATTTTATGTAGTCATGTGTTACGGACTTCCTTATAAAGGTACACCAGCTGCGTGTTCATTAGGCTATGCCAGTTGAAATCCATACACCCCCAACGGAAGACATGATCTTAATCTCTCACACAGGAGGTCGTAACTTCATATGAAATTCACACTCCTTGTGTGGAAGATGAAGGCCGCGTCTTCCGTAGGGGGTGTATGGATTTCAACTGGAATAGCCCAGTCAATGGTGTGTTCTTGGTTTTGTTTTTGTATAAAGTAAACAAAAGTTTGTTTGTTGTGTGAAAGATGACAAGTGGTATGCCAATACTAGTGTTATGATGCTAATAAAGTCTTGTTACTGTACCATAATGTCCACTGTAATTAAGATTATATTGCACCATGTAAATAATGATTAAAAAAGAATCCAAAACCAATAACAACATCATTTATACGAAAACGGGCAAGAAGTTTTGTCCCGGATCATCGTTAAAAGCTGAGTAAATTGTGTGCCATTTGAAGCAGAATAGACATGATGCTTTTGATCGAAGTGAGTTCACGAAAATGTTGTTTGTTATTTAATTTTTCTACAAAATAATTATAAAAAAACTTGTAAATTGTTCTTTAGACTTATTGCAACTGTGAATGCACTGCGCCCATCCCTATTACACTAGCCTGTAATTTAAGAATCAAAGGTATATATTTAATGAAGACACATGACCATATAGTCTCATATCGTGTGACTAGCACTCTTTCAGTGTACTCAATTTTTTGCAGTGTTTCTAGTATTCATTATTATTAATTTATTATTTTTCCGTTGATGTCAGTCTTTTCATTTATCAAAGTATTACAATTGTTGATTATACTATCACTTGCATACTAAGCTTTCTTTCTACTACAATAGGTATTATACCTTTTATATTTCTTGTGTTGTGTCAAGAGAAGTACTGCTGTGCTATCAGGGAAACAAACTACAGATCATTTCATCACAAATCCAATTCAGTGATGCATATTTAAATAAAATTGTGTTCTCAAATTTATTTCATAACAAGCATGCTTCAAACTGATTGTGCAAATTTAATCCTAAAAAGTGACAAAAATTATGTTACCTATGCAAATGTAACTATGAGTAGTTAAAGCGTGTACAAGTATACCTATGTTCACAGATTCAGTTTCTTACAGAGGGCCTATCCCATCCCAGATGTAGCGTCTTGAGGGCCCATTAGTGCACCACAGGACCAGAACATTTAGACACCATTTGGGTCAATGTTATACCTTGTAACCTTGTTGGATCTTTTTGGAATACAAAAAACACCTGAATGATCAAAGTGTTACTACAATTTTTTATACAGAGTTATAGGTGTTTAAATGAAGAAATTTCAATTGTGAATCAAAGTTATTTCTTTCTGCTTTCATAGTAGTTTTTGGCCCAAACCCAACTTAATGCCCACATCACAGTGCATTGGGCTGTTCCAGTTAAGATCCATACACCCCTATGGAAGACATGGCTTTAATATTCCACAGAGGGAGTGTGCATTTCAAATGGGGTTGGTGACTCTATTTGAAAAATACACCCCCTGTGTGGGAGATTAAGGTCATGTCTTCCATAGGGGGTGTATAGATTTCAACTGGAATAGCCCTTTATTTACCAAGTTAGTGAAAAGACTCATTTTGTACATAATGTTTTGCAGTCTGTAGCTTAAAACTCAGTTTCAAACCCACAAAAGAGTATGTATAGTTCACACATAAATAGTTACATTCAACATAGTGAAGGTTTATTGGAAACCATTTCTTTGAATATTTCATAAGCTCTGCTCATTTGTATACCATGCTACTAAAACCCTATTTTGACATACTTCTAGGTCAAATTATATGTGTTCACATATTACATAAACATTTATACTAAGAAGTCAACTGATTTGTATTTGTGTGATTTTACATAATTATTGGTTTTCATAAGTCGGCAATGTTAGATGGTTATATGGTATATAATATTTGGCTGTTGCAGTTGAAATCCATACGCCTATGGAAGACATAACCTTAATCTTCAATACAGGGGGTGTGATTTTCAAATGGGGTCACCTTGAGTGGATGACTGCATTTGAAATCTACACTCCCTGTGTGGGAGATTAACACCATGTCTTCCATAGGGGTGTAAGGCTTTCAACTGGAATAACCCTTGGTGTACCCAAAGGCAACTTGTTGAGTGCAAGCCCAAGGGTCTTACTTGCGGAAGGCTTAGGCTTATACTAGCCTGTTGCAGTCAGGCCCCTAGGTAGCTGAGAACCTCCTTGGATACACCAAACAGCATATATGGGGTGAGTGATGGTGGACTTGGGAACTTTTGTCAAATTTCATTTTTAAAGGTTTGATGTTTGCGCCATTTAAATTTACGATAGAAGATTACATTTTATCGTGGTTTTGTCACCATCACAGATATGACATGTGTGATATGACTTTTCCCTGCTAACTTACATTTAAATTTATAATTATGCAAATATAAACATAGTACAATTTTTGTTTTTGAAATTTTCTTCAAAGAAAAATGGGGGGATATTTTTTAAGCAATATCGGCAAGATTTGAAAATGTGGCTATTCAAGAATCGCAGACATTTTGAAGCCAAGATTCATAAGTTCACCATCTATCCTTATATACCTACCTATCAATGGGCTGTTACAGTTGAATCCATACACCCCTATGGAAGACATGACCATTTCAAATGGAGTCACCCATTCAGGTAACCCCATTTAAAATTCGCACTCCCTGTGTGGCAGATTAAGGTCATGTCTTCCATAGGGGTTGTGGATTTCAACTGGAATAGCCCAATACTTGAGTGCAAATATCCGTTGATTAGTATGTTTTTTGTTGTGGCATTTCTGTATAGCTATACATCATATCAAATTGTTTCTTACATAATAAATGAAAAGTTTCAATGGTTTGCAAAATAACAGAAATAAAAGCTTTTGTTGATAGATTTATTTAAAAATGTAGTATTGTTTGTTTTATTACCATTTCGTGTTCATTATTTGATTGGTTCTTGGCATTAGCGCCAATCCGGCTTGAAATGTTGGGGGGGACAATCGGCCAAAATTGTCAAAAAGTGGCTAAACAGAACAAGAACACCCCCCACCCCCACCCCCGGATTGAAGCCCATGGCTCTTGGTACTGACTAAAAAAGGTGTGATGATTGATTTTGTGTATCAGCCTTCATGACATGTATACATATCAGAAAGTACTTTTCCCACCTTTCTTAGTAAGTCATATCAGGACACTTAATGTCAAGAAAACTTGTTATAGTGTGATGCTTAGCCCTTTGATAGCTTTCGGATATATAAGAAAAGTGCAGATTGTTTGATCAAAATGTCTGTCAAAAATTGCGCTTGTAAGATTTGCAGTTTAGACAAAATAAACAATGAAAATGATAAATACTTTTGATCCAAACACAAGAAATTATTCCTGCCTCTGAATTTTCAGATGTCTCTCCATCTTTCATGGGGGAGAGTGAGACTGGTGTGTATCCCTGGGTGTGTATCATCAGTTGTTAACTTTTTGACCTTGAACTTGATCACAGCCTCACAATTATTCAATAGATGACAACCATAGTTTGTCCATGCAAAAACAAATGATCATCCATCCTAGATAGCTCAAACTAGACATTTTCTTAATCCTTGTGACTAGTAGTTATAACACAATTTGAGCAACTTTGAAATTTGATCCTGTGTGAAGTTTGATGACCTTTTCCCACCAAAAACTACTCTGGTTCAATTGCTATTAGGCATTTTTGTGTAGCCCATGATGTCAAGTACTTATGGTAAAAATGCAGCTTTGCCCCTCACCCCAGTGGTACCGCCCCCCTCACACATTACATTAGTATGCCAAAACAAGGAAACAATTTGGCCTTATTCAGTGATGATATATTGTTCTCAAAATTATCTGAGGATGTATGACAGGAGTAGAATTGCCCCAAAATTAAGTGGCACTTCCAATGAACTTGTAATGGGAAATTGAGAGAAAGAAAATTGTCACTGAAAACTCGGTTGACCAATTTTGACTGAAAAAATAAACTACAACAATTTTGAAGGTTTATATTAGCAAAAATGAAAAAGATAGCTCAGCATAAAATTCAAAAGTAGTTTTTAAAACACTTTTCGCCAGCCCATCGGGCTGGTACCTGTTTCTGGGATGGGGTCAGTTTGCTCAAGAGATTAATTTTTATTGGTATTGGAATGACTTTTTGTTAAAACTTTTTGTGGTTGATTTTTTTTTTAAATATTTTAATTCGATGTGTAAGGAAAAGTAAGTATGTTTTGCCGTTTCAACGAATGAAAACGAGTGAGTATTACCAAAGTTATGTTTGAATTAATATGACTTTAAAAGTTTTAGGTATAGGCCTAAAATGTAACAATAATAGTTAATATAGGCCTACAGCATCATATGGTCAGCAGAAGAAAAGTATGTCATTTCAGTGTCTTTGACCCGGGGTCCTTGACCACTGAACAGCGTGATATCATGTTGATAACAGATCTAAGAATCAAAATCTTCATCATATGGACCATATTGATGTCAAAGTAATTATCTATCATATCCTGTGTCGTTTTATGGATAAAAATGACTCAAAATGCTATTGATGAAATAGTTGCTATCATGAACATCAGTTTTGCCTTTTCAACGGGAAAAATCCGATGCAAAATAAAGTTTTTAGGGCCTTGCTATAATATGGGCATAATTTATGCATGTTTTAGGCCTATAGTATTGAACAATGTACCCATTTGACATGCACTTATATATAAATAAATTGTCTTACTTTATTAATTTAATAACTTCTATGTTATAAATAAAATGACACATAACGTAAGTGAAGCTACTTTCTATCTTTTTTATTTGATTCATAAACTTACAGTCAAGACACACAAGAGTGAAGATTGCAGTGAGTAATCAGTCCTTTATAAATGTTCTTGCCATCATCTATCATATAGTAAACTATACATTGCGAATTAATATCAAATTATTTTAAAATAAAAAATGTACATGTAAGGTGAGTTTATATTATGTTATATGGCGAATTTAAGGAGTATTTCGTGATCCTAGCATCCTCTTTTTATGACATTTTTCAGTAGATATCCACAAAAAAAGCTTATTCTAAAAATTTCAGTTGATTCCGATTTTGCCTTTACGAGTTATGCATGGTTATGTGTACACAATGTGTTGCAATTTTGTTCTGGTATACCAGAACGAAATTCAAATTTCACGATTACTTTGCTAACGAATTAATCTGCAAGAAATATTTTGTACATAAACATTATGTAGCCAGAGGTTTCCAGTGATATAAAAATCTCAACTTTTTTGAGAAAAGTTAGGGATGATGCTGTGGATCACGAAATGCCCTTTTAACTAAAACCTGCAGTCAGTGCAGTGTAGTATTTGTGACGTGGTATATCGAAAGCAGACACTTTTGGGCAGGATCGTAAATGGAGAAATAGCCAAAAATCTACCCGGGTGATTTTTTCACGATTAGGGTTTATGATGTTATTAATGTTTAAAATATTGTCTGATCGTTTCAGACCGGAATATAACTGGCATGTTGTATTTTTGAGACATTTTTCAAGGTAATTCCTACTCTCAACATTGTCAATAATATTTTTAAAGGCAGCTTATCTATTATTAATATTAAAGGCCCATTCAGTGATTTGCTCATCCGGACGATCGTAAAAATCATCAAAATTTTGGTACCGTACCTTTGTTATTACATAGATGTGCTAAGTCTGCGAATGGTTCAGCCAAAAGCCGTGTAGGCCTATTTAAGACAAAATAAGACATTTTACACGAATCTGTATTTTTAGATACTGACAGTATCTAAAATTAGCTAAAGTATTTGAATGGCGGGGCTTGAACTTCGTCAGTACTGCTGTTTTCTTCATTTTTTGCCAAATTTGGCATTTCAAAAAATACCAAATGACAATTTGAATGACTTAGGCCTATCCTTCTCTTTTAAGCAATTTATAAACAATGTTAATTTTTTTTACTCTTGCACTGGGATCACTGAATGGGTCTTTAAGAAATATGGTGTATCATGTCAAAAACAGACATCTTTTGGACAGCTTATAAATTTGGAGGCTTTCACATAAAGAGCTATTTTGCTCCACAACGCCGTTTTCCCCAATAAAATCGGACATTCCTAAGCGAAGAAATTGAGTTCGTAAGTTATGGTATTAAAAAATTGGAAATTGAATACCGTGGGTAAAAAGCTGAAAAGACAAATAAAACCAGAACAGAACAATTTAGAGAACAATAATGAATTAATAATAATGAACAATAATGAATTAAAGAGTTGACAGGAGATTAGGAGTTAATGTTTTCTGCAGTTTCAGTGTACATCTTCTCACCGTTGATGGTTTGGTGGACTGTCATGTAACATGGATGTAGTAAGCCGTGATCCTAAAATGCCTTTCACATTGACCAAAACTAATTACAAGACCTCTTCTACATTGAGGCTGGCTTTCCCTTTTAGAGGGAATTTTTATTAATATTCTTTTTGAAAAGTTCTCTTCTAAAAGTGAGTGTTGTTGACCAGGTTCTAATTTTCGCGAGCATAAAATTTCTTTTTTTTGTTGTTGTGATTGTTGCCATTTTAACCCCCAAAAGAAATGTTTCTACAATTTCCCTTGTCTTACCAAACCATTATTTTTGCGACACTTAAAAGCCATAATGGATATAGGCCCATAATCGTTTTTGATGAATTTGGTTATTTTTTGTCTTTTTCAAACTTGATTTTTTGGCATATATGTAATGTTTACCAATGTCCCCGCCGAAATTGTTGTGTAGTAATCAACAATAAGCAATAAACATTAAATAATCCCCACAGGTACTGTAAAAATAATAATATATAGGCCTACTTCACAATTTGTAAATGTCGCATGAATACCACATTGGTATTTTGATTGTCGGGGGGGGGTCTCAAGACAACTTTAGTTTGGGTGGGGATGTGATGATGGGACCCGAAAAACTACTCAACTTTAAACCAAATTTGATGAAAAGCAGACCCGAAATTATACCAATTTTTGGATATTTTCCGCGAATTTTGCTTCATACCTTTTTCGTATTTTCGTCTCAGATCAATACCATTTAGTACATGGTGCGGTGTTACGTAGAATTATCATAAGTCAGTGCAAAATTTGCTACACTAGTGGAACCAAGGTTATTTTGCTTCCTTATACCCTAGGTAACAAAACCTGAGTTGGTTCCATTTTTTCGAGTGTAGTCTTCGGCGGCCATTTTGAAATTCAAAATGGCCACTATATTTAGCCGTATTTGTCCCTAAAGCGCACAAAGTCATATTTTTCTTAATGATATACATATCCGTCTTGGGACATCAAAAGCAGCAGCGCTTCCGGGATTTAATTGTTTAACAGGATGCAACACATGTGGACATATCAGAGGTATAGGCAAGAAGGCTGCTTTCAAGGTCTTCACTGAAGCAACACCTGAAGAATTCACAGCACTGAGTCAACTTGGTGATGCAGAAATGCCTTCTCAAAGTGTTGTTTCAGGCTGTGAGAGGTTTTTGTGCAGACTCATGGGCACAAAAAATGACCTACAGGCCAACACAGCTGAAAAACTGAGACGGAAACACTTCAAGAGCTAACCAAGGGGATTGATAAAATCCCTGCAACTTCTGGTGCGTGGTATCAACACATTCCTGTCGATGGCGGAACATCATTCATGTTGCTTTTCACATGCAGACGTGTTAGAGTGACTATGAAGGTTGCCGTGTCATATTTGATAATTATGGAAGAGAAAACTCAATCAAAGATATAATCAGACGAAGTTAGGAGTCCAATCATCCGCGAGAGCCTACATTGTTGCTGACACAACCCCATCCATGACTCAAAGCTATTTTGGCTATAACAATAAAACTAAGGACTCCGTCAAAATCTACCTGGCAAACAAAGTTTTGTAGCCATCGACAGGTGTTAGTACACAAGAGGAAGCAGACACTCTAACATGCTATATGCAGCAGAGATCTCCGAAGCTGGAAAGAATACAAGATACAGATGTTATGGTCCTTGCTCTTCGAAGACGCACGGTTCTTGGTCTTCAGACAACCACACTTATGGGAAGAGGTGACAACATAAGGAAAATCTTGCTGAAACCAATACATATCCATCTTGGGACATCAAAAGCAGCAGCGCTTCCGGGATTTCATTGTCTAACAGGATGCAACACATGTGGACATATCAGAGGTATAGGCAAGAAGGCTGCTTTCAAGGTCTTCACTGAAGCAACACCTGAAGAACTCACAGCACTGAGTCAACTTGGTGATGCAGGAATGCCTTCTCAAAGTGTTGTTTCAGGCTGTGAGAGGTTTTGTGCAGGCTCATGGGCACAAAAAACGACCTACAGGCCAACACAGCTGAAAAACTGAGACGGAAACGCTTCAAGAGCCAACCAGGTGGATTGATAAAATCCCTCCAACTTCTGTGCGTGGCATCAACACATTCTGCATGCGCATATGCAGAATGTTTGGAGTCAAGACCATGTGATACATCCAAATATTCCAGACCCATTCAAGCTAGGATGGTCGAGTGATGCAGATAACATTCCAGTACCTATCCTGTCAGACATTGCAATATCTCCCGAGTCTGTTGTCGAGCTTGTTAGGTGCGGATGTGGAATAAGCAAATGCTCCAGAAGATGTTCCTGCAGACGACACTATCTGAGCTGACTTGTACAGAAGCATGTGCTTGTGGAGCAGATGAAGAGTATACCAATACAGCTCTGTGCACCAAACTGAGGATCTTGAAAATACTGATAATGTAGTATGATGAGTATTGATGACAACTAGGCATTTAGATGCCTCAAGGTCAACTCTATCATAAATGTCTAAAGTTGAATTACAATATATTTCAACTTTTAAAAATATGATTTTCTGCATTTCATTGCATAAATGCTGAAAAATTAATCATAGCCAATTTCAAACACTTTGGCGGCCATTTTGAAAGGTGAAATGCACCTATATTCTCCTTAAACAATGTTGTTGCACTACTTTAAGATGTTTAGAATCATTTTAATATCCATATCTGACAGAAATGAGATACGTGTATTTTACTCTCGATGATAGTAATTGCCAAAAGCAGTATGCCATATTTTAATAAAAGACGGCCATTTTGGATTTAGAGGCCATCTTGGATTGGAGAAAATGGAGCAAATTACGCTTTTAGTTCTCAGTGGATTCTCAGAAACATAAGTAGCGAAAATAATCAGGAAAAAGGAAAGAAATCAATGTCCTTATAGCTGGCAGACCATTTTAGACAAATTGGCGGCCATTTTGGATTTGGCAGCCATCTTGGATTCTAGAAAATGATCCTAATCATGTTCTTAGTGGATTTTGACAATCAAAAGTATAAATAATCATTAAGAAAAATATGACTTTGTGCGCTTTCGGAACAAATACGGCTTAAAAAAGGCTAAAAATAGTGGCCATTTTGAATTTCAAAATGGCCGCCGAAGACACATTCGAAAAAAATGGAACCAACTCAGGTTTCGTTCGTAGGGGTATTCAGAAGCTAAAAAGCACTGGTTCCACTAGTGTAGCAAATTTTGCACTGGGTTACGTAACACCATGTACTATTTGGGCCTGAGACGAAACCTTAGACTTTGGCGCTTTTCATTTTATATAGGGACTTAATCGGCGATCCTGACTAAAATGCCCAATCAGTGATTTGCTCATCCGGAGGATCGTAAAATTCAGATTTTGGCACCTTTAGTAGTGTGCTAAAAAGATAGCCTGCTGGTGGAATTTAGCCGGAAGCCAAGTAGGCCTATTAAAGACAAAATGAGACATTTTACATAAATCTGTAATTTCTATAGGCCTACTTAAGTAGAGAGTAGAGAAATTAACTATGTGTAAAGCGTAGCGCACTATAAATCACTGCGCTTTTTTTTTTTTTTTTTTTTTTTTTGAATGGGTTTCAACCGTCAACTTTGTCAATGCTACTGTTTTCCCCGTTTTGGGCCAATTTTTTCATATCAAAAATACCTTATGCACGAGACGTTGATTCACAAGCCTCAGCACACTTTACACATAGTTAATTTCTCTTCTCTACTTTTATATTCTTTAGACTAATAATTTAGCAGTTATGAAGCCCGAAAGTTTCCATAATTCCAGGGTTAAGACCACCCTTAAAGTTAAAATTGCTCATTTTATCAAATTCAACTTTAGCAACACGGTTAAGGGATGGGGTATGAACGTTTGGACAGTATTTATTGTGGGACATTAGAGCACATCAGATTATAGGCTATCGAATTGCACTCTGAATATATACCAAGAATGTCCTTCTGATATCAAATAATTTTTTGAAATTCGCAATGTATTACACATTTTATGCCAAATGATTAAAAATTGATATTTTTGATATTTAACAGTAGGCCTACTCGAAGTAAACTTTATAATCTGATGATTTATACTGAAAGTGTATGTAGGTGGGATGAAAAGCCGACGATCAATTGAAAATGTTGACCTTTCGTATAAAGATATGTATTTTTCCCCCCAAAACACCAAAAAAAAATAGGTCTTTTGGGAAATAAATCCATATCTTCAATATGAAAGGTCTAAATTTTCAATTGATCGTCGGCTTTTCCTCCTTGCTACATAGGCTACACTTTAAGAATATATAATTAGATTGATAAAATTTACTTCGAGGACTGTTAGGCCTATATATCAAAAATGCGAAAAATATCAAATTCTAATAATTAGTCATAAAAGTTGTATTAGGCTATATCGTGAATTTAAAAAAATGAAAATTATTTGATATCAGAAAGACATTCTTCGTATTCAGAATGCAATTCGATATGTCTCATGTGCTCTCATGTCCCACAAAAATACTGTCAAAACGCTCATTCCAGATCCCTTAACATGTTTTGAACTGTAATTAAATGCCGAATGCCGATCGAGAACAGGTGTTTTTCACCTGTAGTGTACAACAGCATCGCATTCCATTTGATCGTAGCACTAAAAAGTGATATATTCATGTTATTTCGCATAAGAAAATAGTGCCAACAAGTTTAAATTTTGATGAAGGATCTAATCAGAGGCCCTTCGTACATAGTTATTTAAACGGGTATGTACATATACAGCAACTTGTACAAGAGCCTTTCTTTTACATTTTTTTTCTTCGTTTTCCAAAACTTTTTCGACGGGCGTATGGATCACGAGTGGGACACAAGTGATGCGGTCCATGTTTTCAATTATTTTCACGTTATTTTTCGTTGTGTCGTCTGCGATAGCCGCTTGGTAAAATATCTGGCAGCATTATTGTTACTAAACGTACATAATTCCTCCATTAACTGGTTGAATAACATGAATAATGATTAGATGTCTTACAGCCTGAGTAAAGAGAAAGCTGAAAATGGTAAGTTTTTGTATTGATTTTGTAAAACGGTGGCAAAGATTTAATTTTGACATTTGGAGGTTTATGTCGGCAGCCTACGCCGTAGCGTAGGGCCGAGGCCCGCTTCAGCAAATTTCGACTACACTACCATCTTATAAAAGAGTCTTTGTAAAGAAATAAATTGTTGAATATTCACATAAAAAGAATGTTTATAGGCTTATATTTTTAATTACATAGGCCTTTAATACTAGGCCTAAATGAGCATATAAATTGAGGAATGTGTGTATAGGCCCTAGACTGAACAAAAGAGTACCGGTATGCGGTAACCTACTCTAGACTCGATGAGTCTCATGGACGCCGTTCCTATGTCCATCAGACTCGTATTTCCCATTTTGGATGTCAATGGGAAATACACACTTAACGATTTGCGCCGGTTAGAAACTTGAAAAAAAATCTTAAAAATTTTATCAATGTATATAAAAGTGGTACCAACCTTATTGTGCTTGCTAATTTAAGACTCGGTTGAAACAAAATTAAGGATCGAATGCATTTTAGTGTCCAAAAAGGCAAAATTATCGTCAAAGTTCTGCCGAAATCGGCACCCTTGCGAAGGGTTCAGAATTCGAATCAGGAACGAAAATATCCGATCTTTGCGATCAAAAACACAAAATTACAACTTTAAACATACTATTGGCAAAAGACATTATTACCAAACAATACAGAATAGAAAATTTGACATCATTTTCTCAAAATATTGAAAAAATTTGCTCACTAGACATCGAAAAAGTACGCAATCCAATTCCCGTTCAAACGCGTGGGAAACTGAAAGTGCGATAACCTACTCCGGGAATTCCGACTATTGGCATATCAATATTAATAGTTATGTTATATAGCCCGTACTGATTCTGAAAATTCTGAAAATAATTCTGAAGTAGGATTCATGTGCAAAAAGAGACAAAGTTACAAATACAAAGAAAAACATTTAAACAAGTAATGCTATAGGGGCCTAGGCCTGGGCCTATTAGAGATGATGGGTAATTCCAAGTTAGCCTAAAATGGAATTGTCAAAAACTCATTATTTTTTGTACGTGTTCGGGGATGGGGGGGGGGGGGCAGTGGCGTGGCGTGGGTCATCATATTGGGGGCACCAACCATGATTGGGGGGAACCGGGTCTGATGACACAAGCCGTTTTTTGACTATTTTCCTATGGGATTTTCTAAATTTTGCAATCGATGGGGGAGGGGGCACGTGCCCCCTGTGCCCCTATGACGCTACGCCACTGATGGGGAGGGGTGAATTAGGAGTGTGTGTGACTGTGTGGTATGAAAGTGTGGTGTGGTGTTTGGGTGTGGTCATGTGTTCAGGGGTGTTGGGACCGTGTGAGCTGGGCATGCTGTTGTGTATTTTGCATAAATCCAAAATGGCCGAATATGCAGGGATAAAATTACAGAGTTGATCAAATCTTGTTAAAAACTTTACCAATGTATTCCTCTTGTCATTAGAATTTAGAAGAAATATAGTTTGGCCTTCTCCGAAGTACAGTTCTTGAGTTATTATATAGAGGGAAAGGTCAAATGTCAAAATTTGGATTCCCCAGGGGACAAAAATTGACAAATTCTCTGATTTAATTTAATAAATGGTCTCAGATTGCTGCGCTAGCTAAATGATGCATTTTTTTTAAATGATGAAAATTGGAACATGTTTCAATTGTGGACACATGTGGACCCCAAAATATGACATTTGACCTTTTTACCTATAAATCAAGAACTGTATGTCGGAGACAGGCCAAACTATACTAACTTTTTCTTTTTATACTTATGATGATGAGAGCAATTTGATTATGGTTTTTAACCAGATTTGATCAACTTCTAAATTTCACCCACTGCACAAGCGGCCATTTTGGATTTATGCAAATTAGGCACTGTTCTTGAGTGTTCTTTGCACTTTTGATGTGTTATTTAAAATGCTTTTCTGGTATGAACGGTAATTAAATGGATTTTGTTGCAATTAGTGGTGGCTTAACTCCTTATTTTTCTTGATTTGTCTAGCCTACCAAAGAGCCCCGGTCATGATAATAAGTCGGGTTTCTTCATTTTACCTCATTATTTCAGCTTTAAACAACGAATTTCGTATCGGATCTTGATATATTGGTTTACAAAAAAGTGTTGACTAATTACATCACTCATTAATGTTGACTAATCACAACACTCAATTGACAAGAATATTTCAATAATCAATTTTATTACCAATAGTTATAATAATTAAATCATTGCTATCACACGAATATTGTAAGATATTAGCAATTATTTTATTGAAATGTATAATGGGAATGCATATTCTGGTGAACACCCCACCCCGTCCTGTTGCTTCTAGTATTATTTCTTCTTTCTAAAGTTTTCTCTATCAGTCACCCCGACCGGTCACTACCAATTGTCAATTTTATCAAGTAGTTCCTTCGTTACATCTCCGGTCACCCCGGATGATCACTACCAATAATTGTCGATTTCATCAAGTAATTCCTTCATTGCTTCATCTATTTCATCTTCATAATGATAATCTTCAATTTTTTCATCGTAATCGACAAAATCTTCCATTTCTGCTAACGCGTCTTCTTTTACCACCTCAATATGGCGCACTGTGACGTTCTCGTCAAATGAGACACTCTTTTTTGCCTTTATCGGCACCTGCGGAAGAAAAAAAAGTTACATTGTAAGATTTGCTAGATTTATCTAGAGTTATCATTTCACATGATTACAATATAAAAGATATTAAACCAGCCGTTACAAAAGTTTAACCAAGTTTAACTAAAAATGGCATTGATGAAGTAGCTATCTTCTACTAAAATGGGCATTGATGAAGTAGTTATCTTCTACTGATATTGGTATTGACGGAGTAGCTTTCTACTCCTGATACGGGCATTGATGAAGTAGCTATCTAACTGATATGGGCATTGATGAAGTAGCTATATATATACTACTGATATGGGCATTGATGAAGTAGCTAACTACTATTGATGCGGGCACTGATGAAGTAGCTATCTACTTCTAATATGGGCATTGATGAAGTAGCTATCTAACTGATACGGGCATTGATGAAGTAGCTATCTTCTACTGATATGGGCATTGATGAAGTAGCTATCTTCTACTGATACGGGCATTGATGAAGTAGCTATCTTCTACTGATATGGGCATTGATGAAGTAGCTATCTTCTACTGATATGGGCATTGATGAAGTAGCTATCTTCTACTGACATGGGCATTGATGAAGTAGCTATCTTCTACTGATATGGGCATTGATGAAGTAGATATCTTCTACTGATATGGGCATTGATGAAGTAGCTATCTTCTACTGATATGGGTATTGCTATCTAACTGATATGGGCATTGATGAAGTAGCTATCTACTACTGATATGGGCGTTGTTGAAGTAACTATCTTCTACTGATATGGGCATTGATGAAGTAGCTATCTTCTACTGATATGGGCATTAAGTAGCTATCTTCTACTGATATGGTTATTGATGAAGTAGCTATCTAACTGATATGGGCATTGATGAAGTAGCTATCTACTACTGATATGGGCGTTGTTGAAGTAACTATCTTCTACTGATATGGGCATTGATGAAGTAGCTACCTACTACTGATATGGGCGTTGTTGAAGTAACTATCTTCTACTGATATGGGCATTGATGAAGTAGCTATCTACTACTGCTATGGGCATTGATGAAGTAGCTATCTTGTACTGATACGGCCATTGATGAAGTCACTCTACAATGTGCATTGATGAACTATAACTACAGGTATACCGTGATTGCACTCACCAGATCAGGTAGTTCAACTTCCTTATTAAACCCCGATGGGGTGAACCTTTGGTTGGGTAACTCATAGCTGCCTTTGTGCAAGAATATCATAGTAACTGCCGATAAGAACCGCCTGTAATTCAGGAAAACAAAGTCGAAATTAGATTGCATATTTGAACCAGATCGTACAAGGCTTAATTATTTTTAAAGAAATTTCATTTCAGGAGATCGACCTTGCTGATTTCAAATTTCAAACGAATTCAAATACTAACCTCAAACGTGGGAAACACTTCTGTAACCATGGTAACAGCATATGTATAAAGACAAAAAATAGAGATGAACATTGTGAAGAAAGTTTAAAATAAGTACTGTAAGTTAGGCAGTATAGTAATACATGGTATATATGACGTGAAAATACTTATTTGGCGGAATGGTCTCAATGCAAATATATAGTTCAACAGGCCACATTTAAAAGAATCTTAGCGTGAAGCTAACCTTTGTAGAGTATGAGTTTAAAAAAAAATTCAAGACGTACATTGAAAGGTCATTCTAAAAGATTTGGGCCAGAGAATTGTGTGTTGTTAGCTGAATTCGCAGAGTGATCTAAATTATAAGTTTATAGCACCAATCTCACTCTACTCAGTCGTACAACTTAAGGAATAAAATATTGCGGTATCACAGAGTAATAGGCATACTATAATAGTCCTAAAAAGCATATTTTATTTTATTATTTTCAAGATTTTTCCCATTATTGTTCA
Source organism: Amphiura filiformis (assembly GCF_039555335.1). NCBI lineage: Eukaryota > Metazoa > Echinodermata > Ophiuroidea > Amphilepidida > Amphiuridae > Amphiura > Amphiura filiformis. Next base: position 55,879,543 of record NC_092643.1, read on the forward strand.
GTTTTTGCCCTAACAGCAAATCTGTAAATAACACAAACGATAGGCCTATAGGCTTAATTTAAATCGTAAAGAACTATATATGAAAATTAATCAAAACCCGAAAAAATGTACACATTTTTTTTTGTGCCAAAAATCTGTATCCCGTGATGAACTACAAATGATAAAGAACATAACATAACATTGTTATTTGTTTGCATTTTAACTTGCGGAGTTGAAATGTTGGCATTAATATGTTGGCACACATGGGAAACACCGTCAACATCATCTCGTTTTGTCATTAAAATCTTCTTTTAAAAGATTCATGCATCACTGCTATATAATTTTATTCTGGTCTGTAATCTTGTCTTACCTGATCCGTTTCGCCATATACAATGATTTTATCACCCATTTTTCTCAACTTTTAACGAAATCTGTCTTTTCTCTGACAAAATAGCTCAGCAATTTGCAGCTTGCGATAAGATAATGCAGAAAATGTGCTTTTATTTTGATCTTGTGTGCACAATGAAAGTGCAGTCAGTCGTGAGCACGCTCAAACGCTGCTCTGTGTGAAAGTAAATATGCATAACAACCAGTGCGCGTAATGCTCCGTGGCCAATTATGCATACTAATTAGCTCATGACATTCCCCTGTTTGAAGAGCTCCCATTTCTTTGTTTTAACACAAAAAATTACGAAACTTTCAAATTATCATGCCAACCCAATGAACTTGCACGTTGCGAAAAAAGAAGTAGATCCAAGTTTATTTGGATGAATAAATAGCGTGTGTTTTGAACTAGCACATTTCAGTACAAATGTCGGAAAAAACACAGTATTAAATTTCATTTTTCTGCGGTAATTGAAATAACACATTCGTATAATTCAAAAATCTGACCGATACAAAGGTTTTGAATACAAATACCTCGAAAAATCCGTACGAATTGGCGTAAATCGACCAGGAGGTAGACACTTTTTTGGGAAGGTAAAATGAGGTTCGAGAACAATCAGCCCATGACATTTCCCTGTTTGAAGAGCTCTAATTTCTTTATTTTAACACGAAAAATTATCACTCTCTCAAATTAGCATTCCAAACTAGTGAACTTGCATGTCACAAAAAAGAAGGAATCAAAGATTATTTAGATGAAAAATAAACGTGTGTTTTGAACTAAACAATTTCAGTAAAAAGTTGGGAAAAAAACATCATACTTAAACTTAATTTTGTATTTGTAATTTAAATAACACAATCGTAAAAATCACAAATATGAAAGATAAAACGGTTTTGTACACAAATGCCACGAACATGTTGTACAAATTGACGTAAATCACCCGGGAGATAGACAGTTATCGGCGAAGATGAAATGAGCTTTGAAAATATTCAGGTTTTTAAAACTTTTGTTTACTTATTTATGCTGTGGCGAACTTAAACGCGTATCACACTGTACACCACTTGCATAGCGCGAGCGTCACGCAAAGTTAACCGCGCGCCGGCGCGGTATTTGTGTTAGGGCGCGTACAACCCGAATGTTGATTGATAGGTGACGCAAAAATACCACGAGAAAGGCCTGCAATTCGGTAAAATTCGCATTTTTCCATCATTTTTGAAGAACAATTTAGACACTTAATCTAAATAACACATACCTATAAATATACCAAACGAAGCGGAATTATGTGAACTACGTGAAAATGAAGTCAAAAAAGTTTATGATTAAGTAAATCGGAGGGGAGGTAGACGAATGTCGCCTAAGGTTTTCAATTTGGAAAAATTGAACAAAAAGTTAGTGTCATTTAAATGATCAAAAACAACAAAAATAAAGCAAACTTGGTCTCGTTTTTTGTCACAGAATTAAATGTACATGCCTCCTTAGCAATTTGGAAGCAATTTTGAAATGTTTTTCAGAAAACAGATGACAGTATATACCTTATCTTTCAGGTCAGCCTGTGCTGAGCGTGTTTTTGTCTAAATTATTGTACACGGATTGCGAGCGAGAAACCATGAGATTCTTCGAGATCCTCATTTCACAACTAGCCGATTCAGCTCATTAGCGACCGTGCTCACGACTGACTGAGTGGTGGTAACTGTGATACAAACGCGTCAAGACAAATGCGCGAACAGCAATCACGCGCGTATGACGAAACACGCATTCAACCCAACGCATGCGTATCTTATTTGTCCCGCATGCACAACAGTCATTGACAGTAACATAGAAAATCCTAGGGTTAGTAATTTGAACCTTTGGTAATTTAAAATTATTTTTAAAATTGATTGTTTTTAAAAAGTTAATTTTTTGCATCTTGAGTATAGCTCCAGTAATATAAAACATAATAAGAAGTTTGTTCGGTTTATTTATATAAGTTTAACAAGTCATAACGACATGCTCGACACACTTTTGTCACCACGCGCAAACATTTTCAAAAACATTCTTACATATTTAGACGTCTTAGCTGCTGCTCTTGTTCGACCAGTACAGCCCAATCCATCTTTACGCAAATTCTGCTTTTAAGCGTTGCATAGGGGGTGAGACGGTTTGAGTAGCCTACTGGTGTCTGACATGAGAATGTGCGGCTGAGAAAATACTTACAAACATTGCAATCATAAACACTGGTTTGATGTCCGAAGTCGTCATCAAACAATTAGAGTTAACATGAGAGGGTCCAGTCGCAAACAAGCTGCATGAGCTATTTGATCTCATTTCTGCTGTTACGTGGCTGTGTTCCGTTGACAAATCGGCGGACGTACCTTGTGCATTAGATGCAACATAAGTAACACCAACAAAGGCATGTCGTTAAAGCAATAACGTGGGATTTCCATAAAAAATGGATTTTTATTTGTTTTCTAGCACCTGGATGTCCAATAAAGAGCAACATCAGAAACTAATGTTGTTTTTCCAGTACCTGGATGCCCAATTTAATAGTACGCAAAATCAGAGACTGGTGTTGTTTTTCCAACACCTGGATGCCCAATATGCAACACCAGAGACTAATGTTGTTTTTCTAGCACCCGGATGCCCAATAATGTGTAGCATCAGAAACCAATATTGCTTTTCCAGGCCTACCTGGATCAGAAACTAATGTTGTTTCCCAGCACCTGGATGCCCAATACTGAGTACCAAAAACTAATGTTGTTTTTCTAACATCTGGATGTCCAATATTGGGCATAACCAGAAACTAATGTTGCTTATCCAACACAGGGATGTCCAATAATGTGCGACACCACGAACTTATGTTATTTTCCAGCACATATTAAACCCCGGAAACAATGACTTGTTTCTTTTTCAACACCTGTACGTGCACCTTATAGCAACCAATTTTGTTTTCTACACATTTTGAGCATATGGCCCATTCTCAGTGAATTGGGTCCGGGGGAAAGGTGAACATTTAGAATTACCCGAAATCTCGGATTTTTTAAATGAAAACTTGAATAAACATTGCAAAAACTTTGTACTAAAATTTTGAAGCAGAGGGATCAGTAGTTTCTATTTTACAACACGTATTTTACTTTACATGTAATCTATATGGGCACACAGATGCCCAGTGATAAGCAGCACCCGAAACTAATATTGTTTTTCCAGTACATAGATGCCCAATAATAAGCAACACCAGACACTAATGGTGTTTTCCAGTACCTGGATGTCAAATAATGAGTGATAGTACCAGAGGCTATGTTGCTTTTCCAACAATTCTATGCCCAATAATGAGAAACGTCAGAAACTTGTGCTGTTTTTCCAACACCCGGATGCCCAATAATGTACAAGACCAAATAAGCAAGGATACAAATAAAAAAAGTGACCCGCCTTCGAATCGAACCCAGGACCTGGGGTTTACAAGACCTGTGTCTTCCTAGGTTCGATTTCAAGGTATGGTGCAGTAGTTTCCTACTTCTAATGCCTATATGGTTTGTATAGTGTAGTAGTGTATTACTTCAAATGCCTGTATAGTTTTGTATGGTGCAGTAGTTTCATACTTCTAATGCCTGTATGGTTTTGTATGGTGCAGTAGTTTCCTACTTCTAATGCCTGTATGGTTTTGTATGGTGCAGTAGTTTCATACTTCTAATGCCTGTATGGTTTTGTATGGTGCAGTAGTTTCATACTTCTAATGCCTGTATGGTTTTGTATGGTGCAGTAGTTTCCTACTTCCAATGCCTGTATGGTTTTGTATGGTGCAGTAGTTTCCTACTTCCAATGCCTGTATGGTTTTGTATGGTGCAGTAGTTTCCTACTTCTAATACCTGTATGGTTTTGTATGGTGCAGTAGTTTCATACTTCTATGCCTGTATGGTTTTGTATGGTGCAGCAGTTTCCTACTTCTAATGTCTGTATGGTTTTGTATGGTGCAGTAGTTTACTACTTCTAATGCCTGTATGGTTTTGTATGGTGCAGTAGTTTCCTACTTCCAATGCCTGTATGGTTTTGTATGGTGCAGTAGTTTACTACTTCTAATGCCTGTATGGTTTTGTATAGTGCAGTAGTTTCATACTTCTAATACCTGTATGGTTTTGTATGGTGCAGCAGTTTCCTACTTCTAATGTCTGTATGGTTTTGTATGGTGCAGTAGTTTACTACTTCTAATGCCTGTATGGTTTTGTATGGTGCAGTAGTTTCATACTTCTAATGCCTGTATGGTTTTGTATGGTGCAGTAGTTTCCTACTTCCAATGCCTGTATGGTTTTGTATGGTGCAGTAGTTTCCTACTTCCAATGCCTGTATGGTTTTGTATGGTGCAGTAGTTTACTACTTCTAATACCTGTATGGTTTTGTATGGTGCAGTAGTTTCCTACTTCTAATACCTGTATGGTTTTGTATGGTGCAGTAGTTTCCTACTTCTATGCCTGTATGGTTTTGTATGGTGCAGCAGTTTCCTACTTCTAATGTCTGTATGGTTTTGTATGGTGCAGTAGTTTACTACTTCTAATGCCTGTATGGTTTTGTATGGTGCAGTAGTTTACTACTTCTAATGTCTGTATGGTTTTGTATGGTGCAGTAGTTTCCTACTTCCAATGCCTGTATGGTTTTGTATGGTGCAGTAGTTTCCTACTTCTAATGCCTGTATGGTTTTGTATGGTGCAGTAGTTTCCTACTTCTAATACCTGTATGGTTTTGTATGGTGCAGTAGTTTCCTACTTCTAATGCCTGTATGGTTTTGTATGGTGCAGTAGTTTCCTACTTCCAATGCCTGTATGGTTTTGTATGGTGCAGTAGTTTCCTACTTCTAATGCCTGTATGGTTTTGTATGGTGCAGTAGTTTCCTACTTCTAATGCCTGTATGGTTTTGTATGGTGCAGTAGTTTCCTACTTCCAATGCCTGTATGGTTTTGTATGGTGCAGTAGTTTACTATACTTCTAATGCGTGTATGGTTTTGTATGGTGTAGTAGTTTACGACCTCTATGCCTGTATGGTTTTGTATGGTGCAGCAGTTTCCTACTTCTATGCCTGTATGGTTTTGTATGGTGCAGTAGTTTACTACTTCTAATGCCTGCATGGTTTTGCATGGTGCAGCAGTTTCCTAATGCGTGTATGGTTTTGTATGGTGCAGTAGTTTACTACTTCTAATGCCTGTATGGTTTTGTATGGTGCAGTAGTTTCCTAATGCTTGTATGGTTTTGTATGGTGCAGTAGTTTACTACTTCTAATGCGTGTATGGTTTTGTATGGCGCAATAGTTTCCTACTTCGAATAAATACCCTTATCATCAGTATATAATTACTTCATCATTACTATTATCAGTAGCTACTTCATCAATACTGATACCAGAAGTAGATCTATAGCAACTTCATCAATACCCTATTATTATTATTGTTATTTCTAATTTGTTTGTATTTTATTTGATCAATTAGGCCTAATTAATTATTAATTTATTTATTTTATTAATTAATTAATTAATTAATTAATTTATTTATTTATTTATTTATTTATTTATTTATTTATTTATTTATTTATTTATTTATTTATTTATTTATTTATTTATTTATTGTTATGTTAAGTTTTTTTTAAATTTCATTTCATTTCATTTCATTTTATTTTATTTTATTTTATTTTATTTTATTTTATTTTATTTTATTTTATTTTATTTTATTTTATTTTATTTTTATTTTATTTGATTTGGATGTTGATTTTAACATTGCTGTTGAAATTGAGGTCGATTTTGATTTTTACGTTGATGTTGATTGATTTTGATGTTTGATTTTAATTTAATTTATGCTATTTTAATTTAATGTAATTTTATTTTATTTTTTCGATTTTATTTTATTTACTTGATTTATTTATAATCAATTGCGATCGATGTAGTCAAGTGTATGCCATAATTCTTGCCGGTTTTCGGTTCAGACTCTTGTCATCATCACCATAGGCTTACGCTGAGAAAAGAAAATACTGTGAATTCAGTCCAGCCACTTCAGCCCAAGTGGCGCGAAAATTCAATAACAAAGACATCAAGCTACGACGAAGACGTTTACTCCTTCGCCAATCCCAGCCTCAAATTGGTAAGTAAGTAACCAGGTTTATTTGTCATTAACTATACATTTTGTTCACATTCATATCATGATTCCAATTAAATAACATCCAGTAAGTAAATGTAATTTCAGACAGATACCCAGGGCTAATAAAAATCGGTGTGCATCGACAGCACTTGCGAAACGAAACGGAAGAAAATAAATCATCATCTGCATCTTCATTTCGACGTCAACAACATATTCATCTTCATTATCATCATCATCACCATCATCGTCATCATCATCATCGTCATCATCATCATCATCGTCGTCATCATCATCATTATCATTATCATTATCATTATCATCATCATCATCATCATCATTATCATCATCATTATCATTATCATTATCATTATCATTATCATTATCATTATCATTATCATTATCATTATCATCATCATCATTATCAGCAGCAGCAGCAGCATCGTCGTCGTCGTCATCATCATCACCAGATTTTCATAAGAATAGACATGAATAAACACAAACAGAAGAAAATAAATCATCATCGCCATTATCATCATCATGTCAGATAACGACTACATCGTTATCTACATCATTATCATCAATTTCATCTTCACCATGGTCATAATCTTCATGTGAGATAAAGATCATCATCATAGGCAACAACGTTTAATCCCGGGGAGGGCACTCGAATATGGAGGTGACGGGGATGTGCGGACACGACTCCAAAAGTAGGGTCTTTCGGTGACAGACTAAAAAGAAAAAGAAAAAAGGGGTCTTTCAGTGAGAGAACAAAAATAGGGGGCCATTTGGTGAGGATGATAAAATTATAGGGGCGGGAATAGGGGGTCACATTCAGTGAGAGCATTCATTTTTTTAATTTTGGGCATTCATTGAGAGCATTTATTCCTAAAATTGGGGTCTTTCAGTGAGAGCATATATTTTTGAAAATGGGGTCATTCAGTGAGAGCATTTTTTTCCTGAAAATGGGGTTTATTTAGTGCTCGAGCATTTATTTGGGAACCTGGTTGTCATTCAGTGAGAGCGTTTATTTCTAAAAATGGAGGTCATTCAGTGAGAAAGCATTTTAAAAATGGGGGTCATTAGGTGAGAGCAAAATAAAAAGGGGGTCATTCAGTGACAGAGCGGTTTGAAAATGAGGGTCAATGTGGCCGCACGTCCCCGTCACCTATTTTTAGGGGGTGCACCCCCGGGCGTTTAATAAGTCAATGAGTTGTGACGTTCATGGTCGATTTCCCGAACTTTTTTACCATTTTATTTATTACCTTACATTTTATATTTCAGAAAGACTTGCGTCGTGTACGAAAGACAGTTGGAGCTGCATGGGGAAACGGACACATAGCGGCACTACACATGCTACACGTACAACATTATGCTGATAAAAGTTAAGTAGGGCTGATAATACTGGTGTTTTTATTTGCTATTTTGTGGACCCGTTTCCACAAAACTCTTTAAAAATACTTTTGAAAAAAACTACTTAGATTTGTGGGAATGGGACTCGGTTATTGAAGTCATGCGTCCGTCTAAATGTCCAGAATCCATCAGATAAATGACCATGTAAAATGCAACATTCGCTATTGGATATTGGATAATATTTGAGCATAGACATTATAAGCATGATAATTGGGAAAATTATTAATTAAAAAGTATTGAAACTGTGGGTGCAAACAAAATTATAGCCTATGTGTTTTATCAGCGTAGTGAGAAAAATCCATCAATACACTTTTGTAGCATGGTGATAAAATCGAAAGATTGTTCCCTTTTTTGAGCCGATGTAAAGAGGCAAAATGAAAGAAAACAGTCCTACGCTGATAGATTCAGCGTTTGAACGGTTGGATATTTTCACCTAGAGATCCAAATTTGTTATTCAAAATCTTGGATTTTATCATAATTATAGCACATTTAGGGCTAGCTTTCATTTTGATAAGATATTTTTTTTAATTCCATGCACTAACATGAATGTAAAATAAGTATGAAACATGACGTTCATCTGTGGCGTTGTCTTTTTTAAAGACACAGTTTTTGCTTAATTTAAGATAAAGTTGTCATTTCATTGGCTGAACTTTCTTGTGGTGCATGCCTCTGGGTGCATTGCATCTCACACAAGTAGAGTAAAGCAATGTTATTTGGCAATATGGCTACAGAAATATTAATCGCCATTGTCTACTTTAGTAGTTCCATTAACTGTAACTCAGTATCTTGGACCGTAGATGTCATTATGTTTAGGATAAAGACTGAAGTCTTGCTTACAGGACTAACTTTATAGTGGTTTTGAACAAGAGCACTTTATACGGCGAACCATGTTTGGTTTGAAATCGTTGCTATATTTAGGCCTCACCTCGCAACGTCGTGAATGTGTAGGCCTAAAATATATAAACTTTCTGACATGGGAATAGGATCCCAGCAAACACAAACGTTTTTAAAACGTTTTAAATAAGTTATATTTTGGGTTTTGGTTTAGGTAAAAACGTTTTTATAACATTAAAATGTCAGGTTATATAAAGGTCATGAAATCGTTTTTAAACGTTTTGTATGAAAACACACAACAACAATATTTTTAAAATGTTTTCTAAATGTCATTGTTAACTATTTTTGCAAACATTTTGGCCAAATATTTTGTCAACACTTAAATAACATTATGTTAAAATATTTGCACCCAGCAAACACAGAAATGTTCTTAAAATGTTTTTTACAAAACGTTTAATAACATTTAAATCGGATTATATAAAGGTCGTGAAAACATTTTAAAAATGTTATTGTAAATATTTTGGGCAAACATTTTTTGCAAAATATATTTTCAACCCTAAAATAACATTCTGTTTACAATGATTTGTACCAAGTTTTCAAAAATGTTTTTGGAAAGTTTTTAAAACGTTTTTATACCCTTTATATAACCCGACATTTAAATGTTTTCTGTAAAACATTTGTGTTTGCTGTGCAGTAAATTACCAACAAATGTTATTTAATGTTATGAAAACGTTTTATACCATTGATGTACCCTTTAACGTCAAACATTTTTACAAATTATTTTGTCAGCAATTTAATAACATTTTGTTCGAATACCGTAAAACCCCGTCTACAAGCATATAGAGTGCTTCTAATGAAAGCTACATTAATCCAGGCACCATTATGGAGTTCGAACAAATAAATTACGGATCCAAGCATATGCAAACAAGTATTATTTTAAGACCAATCTATTGTATTGGTATATTTACGCTTGCTTCGAATGAATTTAGCTTTCATAAAAAACACTATATATGCTTGTAGACGGGGTTTTACGGTATTTTTGCATCACGTTTTCAATTATGAAATACATTGTACCCGTTATACCCATTATATAACCCGACATTCAAACGTTTTCTGTAAAACGTCGTGTGTTTGCTGGGCTACAAGCTTATTTATTATATTGCAACACAGGGTAACTTCTGAATCTAAACTAACCCTATTTTTGTCTAACTTAACCTAGAGTTTAATAATGATTATATCATAACTCACAAAAGCTCACAAACGCTACTTAACCTATAGCAGTGTAGCACTACCATATAATCTTACCAACTATAACCCAATCTAAACATAATCTTACATAAAATACTAGTAACCTTTTCATAACCTTTTCTAACATGGCACAATTCGTTGTATTCAACTTGTAACCCAATCTAACCTAATATAACCCTATTTAATGGCACAACCTAACGTTACAACCCAACCCCAACCTAACATAATCGTACCTAACATAACCTTTTGCAACATGGCACAACCTCACGTTGAATTCAACGTAAGCCAATCTAACCTAACATATAACCCTATCTAACATGGCACAACGTAACGTTATAACCCAACCACAACATAATCGTACCTAACATAACCTTTTGTAACATGGCACAACCTAACGTAATACGTTGTATTCAACTTGTAACCCAATCTAACCTAACATAACCCTATCTAACCTAACATAACCCTATCTAACATGGCACAACCTAACGTAATATGTTTTCCCAATTTTCTCCATTTATGCTAAAACTTAACATTCCCCATCATGATTTAATAAAAAAAATGAGGTTGACCCTGAAGACCCCCAAAAAATTCGGGTTCCACTTAAAACTTCCACTCTCACATTGCGTAAATACTGAGCGGTCCCTAATAACACTTAGTTGTTGCAGCTACAATATTAACGAACCATATTCAGAAGATAGTTTTAAAACCACTAAGGCCTATATACGAGAAATATACCAAGACCTATTTCTTTGAATCGCCAAATAACATTGCCAAAAGTAGGTTGAAGTAATCATGTTGTTTTATGTCGATTTATTCATTATCCAATTTCCATGTCAGAAAGTTTATCGTAGGCCTACACATTCACGACATTGCGAGGTGAGGTCTAAATATGACAACGATTTCAAACCAAACGTGGTTCGCCATAAAGTGTTAATGTCCCGGTTCATGTTCAACCAAAAATACACACAGAATTTTTTCAATTTGTCCAACTGACACAACAGCAAAATACACTGACATGGAACAGCTTCCTGGACTACATTCACAGTCCAATAATTGGCACCCTGCACAAGAAATCTATGAGAATGTGAACAAGGTCCTTGCACAGATGATAATTCCCAAAGAGAAAGTGTAGTGTAGTGTGGAACAAAACCTGTTTCTTAAAGAAAGTGCGTGAAAAGTAGAGAGCAGTACCGTTTTGTAAATTATCATCTGTTCAACGATTCTCACAGATTTCTTGTGCTGGGTCCCAATTATTGGGCTGTGAATGTGGCCCAGGAAGCGGTTGGACAACTGCTTGGTTTACTGACATGTGTTTAGAGTAGAGTATTGAGGCAATGTGTGTAATTTTGGTTATTTTAGCTAATTTTGATGGACTGGATATTAAGATATGACCTATAAGTTTCTTTTTTGGCTTAGTGTACAATACTAATATTATAATTATAATATATATAATTTCTTCGAATTGCATCGCTCTAATTATGCACCTCGATGCATGCACCGTAAGGAAGTTCGGCCTATGAAATGACAACTTTATCTTAAATTAAGCAAGAACTCACAGATGAACATGTTTCATAATTTTGCATTCATGTTTAAGTGCATGGAAATAAAAAAAATCATATGAAAATGAAAGGTAGGCTTAATATGCAATAATTATTACAAAATGCAAGATTTTGTATTACAAATTTGGATCTCTAAGTGAAAACATGCAACCGTGCGTTCTAACGCTGAATCATTCAGCGAAGGACTAGAGCTGTTTTCTTTCATTTTGCATCTTTAAATCGGCCCAAACAATGGAATAATCTTTCGATTTCATCACCCTTGTTAGTGTATTGATGCATTTTTCTCACTACTCTAAATTTAACACTAGGTTTGCGCTCAGAACGGCAGATCTGATATCATACAAAAAACTACGAAATGGAACTGTACGAGTGTGAATGGTGTAGGCCCCTAAATGCGACAGAATCCAATATTTTAAATAAAACTCCGGGATCCCGAGGTAAAACAGCCCTGAACTGTTTCAACGTCAAATCATTAAAAACTGTTTTTATGCAGCTATTTCATTTCATTTATTTTAACTCATTATTTCGGCACAAAAAGCAAAGGGAATCTTTCTGATAATGTCTTTTTGTGATGGTATTTTTTAATGTACACCCCTCCCCGCTTGCCACTGGCTCATCAATCGCTATTGCCCATTTTACGAAACGATAAAAAAAAAAAGAATAAAAGAATTTGACTAATCATTTCTTTATTTTATTTGGATATAGCTGTACGGAGATCAGTTCACCGCTCCGGTGAGTTGTACTACTTGTAGGCCCATGTGGACCCCAATGTGGACTGTGGACTAGTGCAAGACATGTCAAAAATAATTTAATGGCAATCAAGAACGGGAAAGCGGTGAAGAGGAAGGCAAAACAAAATAACTAACCCATACAAGGGCACCACGGACAGGTGATGGAACGTTACTGAAGGTTTACACCACCGATGATGATGAAACGGCCCCTGTGAATTTTGCGTTATATTTGAGGTAAGTTATACAAACATCATAGGCAATCGTATTCGTGCACCAACTGTTGTGAATATCAAAAACTCGACGAATTTTCTAAGTAACCCTCGCATTGTTGGATTGAGAATTCTACTTTCTGAGAAATTATATAAAAAAAAGTAAACCAAAATGTTGGTTCTTGATACATGTAGACTGAAAACCCATGTTTCATCATCCATATCGAGGGTTGACAAACAGAAGGCCTTAACTCACTTTTGGCCATGTTGAGATATTGGTACCAAAATAATCTGTAATACCCACAGATTCTTAAAATCATAAGCCTTAACTCAATTCAACTTCCTATTGCATCTATAGCACAATAATACTTGGTCACATCTCAATGCAAAAATATCATTTTACTCATTTTTCTCAAAAAGGCACATTTTGGGTTACGGCCTTCTGTTTGTCAACCCTCGATATTTTGTCTTGTTCTACTCATTAGTCAACTTAGATAAAACGTTTTAAAGTGCATTGAAAACTGTTTTCTAGTGCCTAATATTTTTTCCTCATTGTCATAAGCCATAACAAATTACTGGTATGCTATTACAGAATGAAAGACTAGTTTGCGTCCGACGTCATCTGTCATTCGGGCACGGTTTCTTTAGGAGTGTCATTATGATCGACTTTCTGGACACCGCGGTAAACAGTCGTGCCTTATTCCTTTTCTCCCATCGCCACTAACCATACAGGGTCGTGGATTGACAGTGACGTCAGACGCACACTTATCTTATTAAGTCACAGATTTAAGTGTCAAATAAGCATCAATTCAACTATATCAGATATGTCCCTTTGAAACTTACATACACAATCTATAACTATTCAGATAGTTTGTAAACAAGGTTCGTTATATTTGATCCAGAAAATACACTTGTGTTACGTTTCAGCAAATACTGTCGCCTTTTTCAACACTTGATGATACTGGCAACCGACGATAAATGTTTCTCCAGCGCAGGTCTCGATGTTGACATTTACCGGTACTGGAAATACATCTATAGTTTGATAAGCTCGTAATAGGCGGGAAATGTTAGGCTTTTACCACTACGCCGACAAGTTTTAATTAGTTGTTAGACCCGCCGATTATGAGTTGATCAAAGTATAGCGTTGCTTGCCAGTAGCAATCGCTCATCAAGTGTTGACAAAGGCAACAGTTTTTGCTGAAACATACACAAGTAAGTGCAATTTCAGGATCAGATACAACGAACCATGTTCAACCATTTTCAGATACAGTTTTGCAGATGCTTACTTTAAAACAAAAACTTATTTTTTGTGCTATAGGAACCGACAAGATTCATTGCTGACCACGATCTTATTGAGCCTATGCATGGAAACAGCGGATCGACTGCCGTATACGTATCAGCCTATTGGATCGACTGCCGTATCTTAAGTGGACTCGTGTTAACAAATATTTAAAATCTGTATGACAAAAATATATACGGTACGTCACTGATAACAAGACAAAACCAGCAGGAGATATAGACATTTTTTTGGATGAACGCTTGTGAGCAATTTTTCTGTATTTTTGTTTTTATTTCAAAGTGAAATCACTGATAATTTCAGTAATGTAGCCGGTACAACTGTTCATACTTCATACTATACTATACTATATTAATTTTGATCAAAAGTTTAATAAGGACTCATTGACTTCAGTAAACTCGAACGTGTTCTATTTGGAAAGAGATCTATCTCAGCTCAATTTGGGTGCATTTTTTCAACACCAATTAGATTTGGACAACGTACACCACCATGCCCGTAGCACGCAATTGATAATTTTACAGGGCGTTTATTTAGGCGAAACTTCAACTTCAACAATGCGTGATCATTTTGTGATAGGTATCCCATTTATTAACACTAACCTATAGGCCTAACATTAATACTCGTCGAAAGTGTTGGGATACTTGGTCAAATAAGCCCTTCCCCCTATATTGAATACTACTTTCTCGGTCACGCGCGCTTAATGGCACCCAGCACTGATTGGTGGGAAAGGGGAGGGTTGGAATGTTTGGAAGAGGATTGGGTTCGATACCAATAAGGATAGGCCTGCCTCCATTTCAGCACGTCTGACGTTTTCCATAAGTGTCCCAGCACATTTTGATGATGATTATAAGTTGCATTGACAATAACCTTTAACCCTAACCATAGCACTATAACACTAACCCTAACATAATCTTAGCACGACTTACAGGGCAATCACAATACCACGGAATGATCACTATTTTGCAGTGGAAGCAATGTATTCGTCAACCCAAATTTCAATCTTGAACAAAACGGAAAATAATATGGAGAACTGCAGCAATCCATTTTTAAAAGGGTAAATTGGAACATTCCATTTAATAAATGGGAAATGGAACATTCCATTATATAGGGAAAATGGAACATTCCATTTAGAAAGGGGCAAATGGAACATTCCATTTAAATAACATTACATTTACAGGAAAAAACATAAATACGTGAAATGGAACTTTCCATTAAAAAATAGGGAATGGAATATTCCATTTCCCATTTCATATGGAATATTCCATTTCAATAATAGGGGAAATGGAACATTCCATTTTAATAATAGGGGAAATGGAACATTCCATTATATAGGGAAAATGGAACATTCCATTTAAATAATAGGCAAGATTCCATTTAAACAAATAAATGGAACATTACATTTTAATAATAGAAAAAACATAAATAGGTGAAATGGAACTTTCCATTAAAAAATAGGGAATGGAATATTCCATTTCCCATGGGAAGATGGAACATTCCATTTTGATAATAGGGGAAATGGAACACTCCATTTTGATAATAGGGGAAATGGAACATTCCATTTTGATAATAGGGGAGATTCCATTTGATAATAGGGGAGATGGAACATTCCATTTTGATAATAGGGGATTGATTTTAATAATATGGAACATTCTATTTTGATAATAGGGGAGATGGAACATTCCATTTTGATAATAGGGAAGATGGAACATTCCATTTTGATAATAGGGGAGATGGAACGTTCCATTTTGATAATAGGGGAGATTCCATTTTGATAATAGGGGAGATGGAACATTCCATTTTGATAATGGGGAATGGAACATTCCAGTTTGATAATAGGGGAGATGGAACCGGGGAAATGGAACATTCCATTTTGATAATAGGGGAAATGGAACATTCCATTTTGATAATAGGGGAAATGGAACAATCCATTTTGATAATAGGGAAAATGGAACATTCCATTTTGATAATAGGGGAAATGGAACATTCCATTTTGATAATAGGGGAAATGGAACATTCCATTTTGATAATAGGGGAGATTCCATTTGATAATAGGTGAGATGGAACATTCCATTTTGATAATAGGGGAGATGGAACGTTCCATTTTGATAATAGGGGAGATTCCATTTTGATAATAGGGGAGATGGAATATTCCATTTTGATAATAGGGGAAATGGAACATTCCATTTTGATAATAGGGAAAATGGAACATTCCATTTTGATAATAGGGGATTGGAATATTCCATTTTAATATGGAACATTCCATTTTAATATGGAACATTCCATTTTGATCATAGGGAAAATGGAACATTCCATTTTGATAATAGGGAAAATGGAACATTCCATTTTGATAATAGGGGAAATGGAACATTCCATTTTGATAATAGGGGAAATGGAACATTCCATTTTGATAATAACATTCCAGTTTGATAATAGGGGAAATGGAATATTCCATTTTGATAATAGGGAATTGAAATAATAGGGGAGATGGAACATTCCATTTTGATAATAGGGGATTGGAACATTCCATTTTGATAATAGGGGAGATGGAATATTCCATTTTAATAATAGGGTTAATGGAACATTCCATTTAGATAATAGGGGATTGGAATATTCCATTTTAATATGGAACATTCCATTTTGATAATAGGGGAGATGGAACATTCCATTTTAATATGGAACATTCCATTTTGATAATAGGGGATTGAAATATTCCATTTTAATAATATTCCATTTTTATAAAAGGGGAAATGGAACATTCCATTTTGATAATAGGGAATGGAACATTCTATTTTTATAATTGGGGAAATGGAACATTCCATTTTGATATGGAACATTCCATTTTGATAATGGGGGAAATGGAATATTCCATTTTGATAATAGGGGATTGGAATATTCCATTTTAATATGGAACATTCCATTTTGATAATAGGGGGATTGAAATATTCCATTTTAATAATATTCCATTTTTATAAAAGGGGAAATGGAACATTCCATTTTGATAATAGGGGATTGGAATATTCCATTTTAATATGGAACATTCCATTTTGATAATAGGGGGATTGAAATATTCCATTTTAATAATATTCCATTTTTATAAAAAGGGAAATGGAACATTCCATTTTGATAATAGGGAATGGAACATTCTATTTTTATAATTGGGGAAATGGAACATTCCATTTTGATAATAGGGGAGATGGAACATTCCATTTTAATATGGAACATTCCATTTTGATAATGGGGGAAATGGAATATTCCATTTTGATAATAGGGGATTGGAATATTCCATTTTGATAGTCGGGGATTGGAATATTCCATTTTAATATGGAACATTCCATTTTGATAATAGGGGAGATGGAATATTCCATTTTGATAGTAGGGGAGATGGAACATTCCATTTTAATATGGAACATTCCATTTTGATAATAGGGGGATTGAAATATTCCATTTTAATAATATTCCATTTTTATAAAAGGGGAAATGGAACATTCCATTTTGATAATAGGAATGGAACATTCTATTTTTATAATTGGGGAAATGGAACATTCCATTTTGATAATAGGGGAGATGGAACATTCCATTTTAATATGGAACATTCCATTTTGATAATGGGGGAAATGGAATATTCCATTTTGATAATAGGGGATTGGAATATTCCATTTTAATATGGAACATTCCATTTTGATAATAAATGGAACATTCCATTTTGATAATAGGGATTGGAACATTCCATTTTGATAATAGGGGAGATGGAATATTCCATTTTGATATGGAACATTCCATTTTGATAATAGGGGGATTGAAATATTCCATTTTAATAATATTCCATTTTTATAAAAGGGGAAATGGAACATTCCATTTTGATAATAGGGAATGGAACATTCTATTTTTATAATTGGGGAAATGGAACATTCCATTTTGATAATAGGGGAGATGGAACATTCCATTTTGATAATAGGGAAAATTGAACATTCCAGTTTGATAACAGGGGAGATGGAACATTCCATTTTGATAATAGGGGAAATGGAACATGCCATTTCATGTTTATAATTGGGGAGATGGAACATTCCATTTTGGTAATTGGGGAAATGGAATATTCCATTAAAATGAAAGGGGAAATGGAACATTCCATTTCAATAATAGGATAAATGAATATTCCATTTAGATAATAGGGGATTGGAATATTCCATTTTAATATGGAACATTCCATTTTGATAATAGGGGGATTGAAATATTCCATTTTAATAATATTCCATTTTTATAAAAGGGGAAATGGAACATTCTATTTTTATAATTGGGGAAATGGAACATTCCATTTTGATAATGGGGGAAATGGAATATTCCATTTTGTTTTTTGTGAATAATATTCCATTTTAATATGGAACATTCCATTTTGATAATAGGGGGATTGAAATATTCCATTTTAATAATATTCCATTTTTATAAAAGGGGAAATGGAACATTCCATTTTGATAATAGGGGATTGGAATATTCCATTTTAATATGGAACATTCCAATTTGATATTAGGGGGATTGAAATATTCCATTTTAATAATATTCCATTTTTATAAAAGGGGAAATGGAACATTCTATTTTTATAATTGGGGAAATGGAACATTCCATTTTGATAATGGGGGAAATGGAATATTCCATTTTGATAATAGGGGATTGGAATATTCCATTTTAATATGGAACATTCCATTTTGATAATAGGGGGATTGAAATATTCCATTTTAATAATATTCCATTTTTATAAAAGGGGAAATGGAACATTCCATTTTGATAATAGGGAATGGAACATTCTATTTTTATAATTGGGGAAATGGAACATTCCATTTTGATAATAGGGGAGATGGAACATTCCATTTTAATATGGAACATTCCATTTTGATAATGGGGGAAATGGAATATTCCATTTTGATAAAGGGATTGGAATATTCCATTTTGATAGTCGGGGATTGGAATATTCCATTTTAATATGGAACATATTTTGATAATGAAGATTTCATGTTGATATTTCGGGTTGGAACATTCCATTTTAATATGGAACATTCCATTTTGATAATAGGGGGATTGAAATATTCCATTTTAATAATATTCCATTTTTATAAAGGGGAAATGGAACATTCCATTTTGATAATAGGGAATGGAACATTCTATTTTTATAATTGGGGAAATGGAACATTCCATTTTGATAATAGGGGAGATGGAACATTCCATTTTAATATGGAACATTCCATTTTGATAATGGGGGAAATGGAATATTCCATTTTGATAATAGGGGATTGGAATATTCCATTTTAATATGGAACATTCCATATTGATACTAGGGGAAATGGCACATTCCATTTTGATAATAGGGGGATTGAAATATTCCATTTTAATAATATTCCATTTTTATAAAAGGGAAATGGAACATTCCATTTTGATAATAGGAATGGAACATTCTATTTTTATAATTGGGGAAATGGAACATTCCATTTTGATAATAGGGAGATGGAACATTCCATTTTAATATGGAACATTCCATTTTGATAATGGGGGAAATGGAATATTCCATTTTGATAATAGGGGATTGGAATATTCCATTTTGATAGTCGGGGATTGGAATATTCCATTTTAATATGGAACATTCCATTTTGATAATAGGGGAGATGGAATATTCCATTTTGATAGTAGGGGAGATGGAACATTCCATTTTAATATGGAACATTCCATTTTGATAATAGGGGGATTGAAATATTCCATTTTAATAATATTCCATTTTTATAAAAGGGAAATGGAACATTCCATTTTGATAATAGGGAATGGAACATTCTATTTTTATAATTGGGGAAATGGAACATTCCATTTTGATAATAGGGAGATGGAACATTCCATTTTAATATGGAACATTCCATTTTGATAATGGGGAAATGGAATATTCCATTTTGATAATAGGGGATTGGAATATTCCATTTTAATATGGAACATTCCATTTTGATAATAGGGGAAATGGAACATTCCATTTTGATAATAGGGGATTGGAACATTCCATTTTGATAATAGGGGAGATGGAATATTCCATTTTGATATGGAACATTCCATTTTGATAATAGGGGGATTGAAATATTCCATTTTAATAATATTCCATTTTTATAAAAGGGGAAATGGAACATTCCATTTTGATAATAGGGGAACATTCTATTTTTATAATTGGGGAAATGGAACATTCCATTTTGATAATAGGGGAGATGGAACATTCCATTTTGATAATAGGGAAAATTGAACATTCCAGTTTGATAACAGGGGAGATGGAACATTCCATTTTGATAATAGGGGAAATGGAACATGCCATTTCATGTTTATAATTGGGGAGATGGAACATTCCATTTTGGTAATTGGGGAAATGGAATATTCCATTAAAATGAAAGGGGAAATGGAACATTCCATTTCAATAATAGGATAAATGAATATTCCATTTAGATAATAGGGGATTGGAATATTCCATTTTAATATGGAACATTCCATTTTGATAATAGGGGGATTGAAATATTCCATTTTAATAATATTCCATTTTTATAAAAGGGGAAATGGAACATTCTATTTTTATAATTGGGGAAATGGAACATTCCATTTTGATAATGGGGGAAATGGAATATTCCATTTTGATAATAGGGGATTGGAATATTCCATTTTAATATGGAACATTTCATTTTTATAATAGGGGAAATGGAACATTCCATTTGGATAATAGGGGAAATGGAACATTCCATTTTGATAATATGGAAAATGGAACATTCCATTTTGATAGTCGGGGATTGGAACATTCCATTTTGATAATAGGGGGATTGAAATATTCCATTTTAATAATATTCCATTTTTATAAAAGGGGAAATGGAACATTCCATTTTGATAATAGGGGAGATGGAACATTCCATTTTGATAATAGGGGAGATGGAACATTCCATTTTGATAATAGAGATGGAACATTCCATTTTGATAATAGGGGAGATGGAATATTCCATTTTGATAATAGGGGAGATGGAACATTCCATTTTGATAATAGGGAAAATTGAACATTCCAGTTTGATAATAGGGGAGATGGAACATTCCATTTTGATAATAGGGAAAATTGAACATTCCAGTTTGATAATAGGGGAGATGGAACATTCCATTTTGATAATAGGGAAAATTGAACATTCCAGTTTGATAATAGGGGAGATGGAACATTCCATTTTGATAATAGGGAAAATGGAACATTCCATTTTGATAATAAGGGAAATGGAACATTCCATTTTGATAATAAGGGAAATGGAAACATTCCATTTAGATAATAGGGGAAATGGACTCCATTTAGATAATAGGGGGATTCGAATATTCCATTTTAATAATAGGGGGATTGAAATATTCCATTTTAATAATATGGAACATTCCATTTTTATAAAAGGGGAAATGGAACATTCCATTTTGGTAATAGGGGAAATGGAACATTCCATTTCAATAATAGGGAAAATGAATATTCAATTAGATAATAGGTGAAATGATATGAAAATGAAACATTCCATTTAAATGGAATAATAGGCAAAAATGGTACATTCCATTTTATAGGGCAAAATGGAACATTTCATTTTAACAATAGGGGGAAATGGAACATTCCATTAAAATAGGGGGAAACTGAACAATCCATTTAAATAATGGGAAAATTATCTAAGGACTAGGGAAAATGGAACATTCCATTTAAAAATAGTTCCATTTTAAAATGGGGAAATTTCGAAACTCGGGACAAATTTAACATTCCATTTGTCCTATTTTAAAATGGAATGCTCCTTTGTATCATGTTTCCTTATATTTGAAATATTTGTAATGGAATGTTCCATTTTTAAAACGAACTTTTGGCCACTTGTAACTTTGTAGCCTCCATTAGATAAAATGCCCCTTTTTTTTCTTTGATTGATTCAATACCGGTATGTATTTTAAAGGGAAAAGATTTCTAAACATGATGACATGACACGTCAATATTCGCGCGCGAGTCGCAAGATGGGTGATTGGCCGTTTAAATCACTTCCGATTTAAAATTGAGTATATGACGTATTTGATAGTTTTGGTCATGTGCGCGTGTGTGTTCAGCAGCAAAAATAAGCCGTGCAAAACCGTGATTTTTGTAGTTACAATAAGGTTATGGTTAGTGCTATAGTGCTATGGTTAGGGTTAAAGGTTAGGGTTACAGGTTAGGGTTAAAGGTTATCTTTGTTAGACATTTTTGTCAATGCAACCTACAATCATCGTCAAAATGTGTTGCCTAACCCTCTCCCCCCCTTCAATGTTGGGTACCACTAATCGCGTGACTAAAAAAGTAGGATTCAACATTGATGGGGGAGTAGGAGGGGGGCTTATTTACATTACCCTACCAAAAGTGTCACAACACTTTCGACGAGCATTGTAGGGAAACATTAAATGTTATAGGTTAGTGTTAGTAAATGGAATGGCAAAAGGTCAAATCACAAAACGATTACGCAGCAGTGAAATTTCATTTCACACAAAAACCAAGTAATAGCCCAAAAATTAACTGAAAAATCATCAATAAATTGCGCTCTACGGGCATTTCGCTGCCGTTTTTGTTCATTCAATTCTGGACACGCCAAAAGTTGTCGTATACGTTATCCAAATCTAAATTGGGTGTTGGGGAAAAAATGTACCCAAATTGAGCTGAGGTGACATATCTCCAAATAGAACATCTTCAGTTTACAGAGGTCAAAAATAGTATGAACAGTTGTATCGGTTTCACCCTGAAAATTCCACTTATAAATATAAAAAATAATAAGGAAATAAACATGTTCTCAATCGTTCATCCAAAAAATGCTGGTTTTATCTTGTTATCGGCGACGTATATATTTTGTCAGATTTCAAATATTTAGTAACAAAGTCTAAACTATGAGTCCACTGAAGATACGGCAGTCGAATAGAATAGACTGTGTCGATCCGGTGTTTTCGTGTATAAGACCGTGGTCAGCATGGTCAGCAATGAATCTTGTCGGTAGGCCTATACCAGTTCCTATAGCACACACAAAAAAAAGGTTTTAGTTTTTAAAGTAAGCATCTGCAAAACACTATCTAAAAATGGTTAAACAAAATCATCAGGATCGGTGGAGTAAACTCAGTAAACAAGGTTCGTTGTATCTGGTCCTGAAATTGCACTTACTTGTGTACGTTTCAGCAAACACTGTTGCCTTTGTTAACACTTGATGACGATTGATTGCTACTGGCAACCGACGCTAGGTGTATCTCCGGCAAGTGACAAGACCAACACCAAGACCTGCGCTTGCGAAACATCTAGCATCAGTTGTATGCCAGTAGAAACCGTGCCCAAGTTTGACTGACAGCTGTCTTTGATAATATTGCATATCAGTAATTTGTTATGCATTATGACAATGCGAACAATGTTTCGATAGGTCCTAGGATGTAAAAACAATTTTCTGACATGACATGGCTTGGCAAAATATGCACGTTGAAACATGGGTTTCTACAGTTACGTATCAAATGAAAAAGCGAAGGACACCGAGAGTACCCTTTGAAGAAAAAAAAAAAAAAAAGCGAAAGGCACATAAGGTATCAGCATCCAGTCTAGTAACAACTAAAACCCCGCATTGCTGGATTGAGATTTCTTCATTCTGCGAAAATCTATTATAATAAAAAAAAACTGACAATTATCTTTTCAGACCAGAAGTTACAAAATGGCTGAATAATTTTTATATATAGTCTTTGCCATAGGCGTAGATCCCGGGGGATGAACACGCCCAAACATTTTTGATAAGGGGGGGGGGGGTCGTGGTCCATACAACACCCCCACCATGTTGATGCCTGTATGTGTGTTTCTAACCAAAATAGCCTCATATTTAATCTATTAAACTATTTTAGCCTTAAAAAGTGCCCATTCGTGCGCCCTTTGCGCCAATTTGGTTTAATTTCTCAGAAACTATAATTCTCAATCCAAACAATGCGAGGCTTTCTAGAATTCACAGCAGTTTCACAAATAACATGCATTACCGTTGCGTATTATGTTTGGATAACTTACCTCAGATATAACGCAAAATTCACAGGGGGACTTCGCCTAGGTAGTCCTTCAAGAATGTCCTCGGCTATGTGGGGAGGGGGGCTCGGCGAAGCCGAACAACGAGGCTACAGTTCTGTCAGCCGAATTCATTCTTGAGGAACTACGCCTAGGCCGTCTCATCTTCAGTAATGTTCCATCATATCTTCCAGGGTCTATGGTTCCATCACTTGGCCGTGGTGCCCTTGTATGGGTTTATGTCATTTTGTTTTGCCTTCCTCTTCTCCACTTTCACGTTCTTCATTGTCATTAAGTGATTTCCTCATGGTCCTACAACTCACTGTTGCGGTGAATAGGTCTCCGTATAGCTAAATCCAAATAGAATATAGAAATGATAAGTCAAGTTCTTTTTATTTCATTATTTTATTCATTTTATTCATCGTTCACGTTTCGTAAAAAGGGCAATAGCGATTGGTGAGCCAGTGACCCGCGGGGTCCAAATCAATGTAATTAATATATAAAGGCCCTATAAATTTAAAAGACCAATTTAATTGGGTTTGGTAGAGCAAACCTATGTGTTAAATTTAGCGTAGTGAGAAAATGTATCAATACACTTTTGTAGCATGGGGTAATGAAATCGAATGATTATACCTTTTTGGGCCGATGTAAAGAGGCCAAATGAAAGTAAACAGCTCTAGTCCTACGCTGAATGATTCAGCGTTGGAACGGTTGGATATTTTCACCTGGGGATCCAAATTATTGTGGGTTTTTTTCAGTATCTTGGATTTTGTCACAATTATTGCACATTAGACCTACCTTTCATTTTAGATAAGGTAGTTTTTAATTTCCATGCACTTTAAACAAAATTAGTATGAAACATGATATTCATATGCGGCGTTGTCTTTTTAAAGACAGTTCTTGCTTAATTTAAGATGAAGTTGTCATTTCATAGCATTGTATCTACTAGACTATGTGATTGTATCTCAAACGACCATGTGCAAGTCCCTCCCTGTAAACATGGTTGTGAACGTGAACACTTGGCTAATGGCGAACCATGTTTGGTTGCAAATCGTTGCTATATTAGCTTATATTTAGGCCTCACCACCTCGCAACGTCGTGAATGTGTAGGCCCAGGCCTATTATACAGATATATTTTCAGGCAAATGGGATTATCGACTAAATCGACATAAAACACATTTATTGTAGATATGATTTATAGGCCTACAACCACTGTGCTTCAAAAAAAGTTTTTATGTGTGATGCAATTAACATCGCAGTTATTTGGCGATTCAAAGAAATAAGCCTTGGTATATTTCTCGTTCATGAATATTATTAGGCCTACTAGTCTAGCTTGTTTTGAACACTCTATCTTCTGGTGAATTATGTTTCGTTAAAATTGTAGCTGCAATAAATATAGATGTTATTAAAGGACCGCTTAATATTTGTGCATTTGGGGGGGGGGTCTTCAAGGGGAATCTCAATATTTTACTCGAACCATGTTTTAAATGCAGAAAGAGGGGAAAACAAGGGGGTCCGAAAATATTGAGCGGACGCATAGAAGACCTGTCCCAAACCGAGGTAAAATCCCGACATACATGCTCGTTCGTGTACTCGGTTACACGAGAAAACATACACATATCAATCGACGCGGCGAGCAACGTTGGATTGAAAGTGCAAGAACGTTTGTGATTATAGCTGAAGGTGTGCCGTGCGGGGTTTTAAATATTATTTATTTTCAAGTCATCACAAATAAGTAACGGTATCCTCCTTGGACTCCTCTCACCTCAAGTTAGGTTGTACGCAGATTTAATGAGTGTGCTGCAGGGTTACAGGATTAAGATTTAATATGTTAGGTTAGATTGTGTTATAACGAATTACGTTAGGTTGTGCCATGTTAAATAGGGTTAGATTTGGTTACAAATCATTGAATACAATGGATTACGTTAGGTTGTGCTGTGTTACAAAAGGTTATGTTAGGTTCGATTATCTTAGTTTAGGTTAGGTTACATTGGGTTACAATTACGTTAGGTTGTGCCATGTTAGACTAAAGGTTATGTTTGGTACGATCATGTTAGGTTGTGAAATAGGTAAGATTATGTTCGGTTAGATTGGGTTATGTTTGGTAAGATTATGTAAGGTATAGTGTTACATTGCTATATATTATGTTGGTTAAAGTAGAGTTTATGAGTTATTAGCCTAATTAGTATTCAACTCCTGGGTTATGCTAGACAAAAATCAGTTACACTATGTTGCAATACATAAGATTGTAGTCCAGCAAACACACAACGTTTTACAGAAAATGCTTAAATGTCTGGTTATATAAAAGGTGTAAACACGTTTTGATTCAGAAAACATTTTTGAAAACGTGATGCAAAATATTGACAACGTATTTTGCACAAATGTTTGCCCAAAATATTTTACAATAAGAACATTTTTGTGTTTAATGGGAGGTCGGTATGGTTAGTATTTGTAACAAAATGTTATTTACAGTTAAAACTTTTGACAAAATATTTTGCAAAAATGTTGCTCAAAATATTTTACAATAACGTTTTAAAAACGTTTTCATGACAATTACATTTAAATGTTAATCAAAACGTTTTGAATAAGTGTTTTAAGAACATTTTTGTGTTTACTGGGAGGTCAGGTACGGTTAAGATTTGTAACAAAATGTTATTTAACTGTTGACAAAATATTTTGCAAAACTGTTTGCCCAAAATATTTTACAATAACGTTTTAAAAACGTATTTATGACATTTATATAACCCAACATGTTCAAAAATGTTAAATGTTATTAAAACGTTTTGAATACAGTTTTGAATAAAGTTTTGCAGCTATTAATTTTAATTCAATCTTATAATTTATCAGAAAATAATGTGAAAGTTCAACACCACTATAAGATTACATAAAAACTATTAGGCCTAACATTTCTGCACGAGAAATATACCAAGTCCTATTTCTTCGAATCGTAAATAACCTTGCGATTACATGATAATACCAGGCAAAATAGTGAGTCCCAAAACGAGGTGTAAGTAGGCCTATAATCATAACTACATCAGCGTGTTTGATCTCGATTGAGTCATCATCCCATTCCCATGCCAGAAAGCTTATATATTGTAGGTCCACACATTCACATGTTGCGAGGTGAGGCCTAAATAGCTCTAAATATAGTAGGCCCTACCGGTAACGATTTCAAACCAAAAATGGTTCGCCATATAAAGTGTTCTTGTTCAAAACCACTAATAGAGTAGACAAGTAGGATATAGCCGGCAAAATACTATAGGGCCAATTTCTTCGAATTGCCAAATAACCCATGTCCGCGTGCACCGTAAAGAAGTTCAGCTAATGAAATGGTATTTTTGAGTATAAGATGAAGTTGTAAGTCATTTAGAAATACCCTGATCAAAATGAAAGCTAGACCTAATGTACTATAATGACAAAATCCGCCAAGATTTTGAATAAAAAATTGGGATCCCGAGGTGAAAAATAGCCAATCGTTCCAATGTCGAACCATTCTGCATTGAGCTAGAGCTGTTTTCTTTCATTTTGCCTCTTCATATCGGCCCAAAAAAAAACAATTTTTCGATTTCATCACCCCGTGCTACAAAAAGTGTATAGCTGCATTATTTTAACTAGCTAAATAGGTGTGCACCCTTTCGGGTACGGGTCATAAATGGCAAATAAATATATTATAATAGGCCTACTTAACTTTTATAATGTTGTTCGTGTAGCATATCCAGCGGCTACGTGTCCAGAAAGATTCCAGTCTACCGTTTCCTCAGGGTCTTCCAATATTATGAAGCAGCACACGACACCAGTATTTCTGAAATATAAAATGAAAGGCAGGTTCATTAAAATGGTCAAATAGTTCAGGAAATCGACCATGAAAATCACAACTCATTTACTCATTAACTTTGTTGTCTGGGATGCATGGATGATGATTTTCATCTCACATGAAGATGGTGACCATGACGAAGATGAAGATGATGATAATGATTACGATAACGATGAAGTCATCTGACATGAAGATGATGATGATGATTATGACGATGATGATTTATTTTCTTCTTGTGTTTATTCATGTCTATTCTGATAAAAGTCTGGCGATGATGGTGATTATGAATATGTAACATGGCACAACCTAACGTAATCCGTTACGAAGATGAAGATGAGGATTTATTTACTTCCGTTTCTTTACGCAAGTGCGGTCACACCCATTTTATGAGCCCGTGATATCTGTCTGAAATTACATACCTACTGAATTTTATTGGAATCCTGACGAGTTTAATATTACGGATGTGAATGTGAACAAAATGCAAAGTAGTTAATGATAAATAGACCTGATTACTTACCAATTAACGCTGTAATTGGTGAAGGAATAAGATTTTAACGACAATTTTGGATCAACGTCTTCGTCGTAGCTTGATGTCTTTGTTATTGAATTTTCGCGCCACTTGGCCTGAAGTGGCTGGACTGAATTCACAGCATTTCTTTTCGCAGTGTAAGCCTATGGGGATAATGACAAAAGGCTGAACCGAAAACCGGCAAGAATTACGGCATACGCTTGACTACATCGATCGCGATCGATTATAAATAGATAAAATGAATTAAAATAAAATCGAAATAAAGTCAAAATAACATAAATCAAAGCACAATCAAATCATATCAAATCAAATTAAAATTAAACCAAATCAAATTAAAATATAATAAAATCAAATAAAAACGTAATATAACATCACATAATATACATGTTATAATATAACATATAAAATCAAATAAAATAAATGGAAAAGGTAAAATAAAAATAGAATAGAATAGTATTTTTTGAGTAATAAATAGGTAACTAATGACTTAAATAAATCAAATTAAAATTAAAAATAATAATACTGATAAGGATAGGGTATCGACGAAGTAGCTATCTACTGCTGATATCCGTATTGATGAAGTAGCTATATAGCTACTGCTGGTATCAGTATTGATGAAGTATCTTTATAGCTACTGCTGGTATCAGTATTGATGAAGTAGCTAACTACTGCTGGTATCAGTATTGATGAAGTAGCTATCTACTGCTGATATCAGTATTGATGAAGTAGCTATCTACTGCTGATATCTGTATTGATGAAGTAGCTATCTACTGCTGATATGATGAAGTAGCTATCTACTGCTGATATCTGTATTGATGAAGTAGCTATCTACTGCTGGTATCAGTATTGATGAAGTAGCTATCTACTGCTGATATGATGAAGTAGCTATCTACTGCTGATATCTGTATTGATGAAGTAGCTATCTACTGCTAGTATCAGTATTGATAAAGTAGCTATCTACTGCTGATATGATGAAGTAGCTATCTACTGCTGATATCAGTATTGATGAAGTAGCTATCTACTGCTGATATGATGAAGTAGCTATCTACTGCTGATATCAGTATTGATGAAGTAGCTATCTACTGCTGATATTGGTATGAAGTAGCTATCTACTGCTGGTATCAGTATTGATGAAGTAGCTATCTACTGCTGATATGATGAAGTAGCTATCTACTGCTGATATCAGTATTGATGAAATAGCTATCTAACTGCTAATAAGGGTATTGATGAAGTAGCTGCCTAATGCTGATAATAGTTTTGATGAAGTAATTATCATGCTGATAAGGGTATTGATGAAGTAGCTATCTACTACTGATATTGGTATTGATGAAGTAACTGCCTACTGCTGATAATATTATTGATGAAGTAATTGTCTGCTGCTGCTAAAGGTATTGCTGATATTGGTATGGATGAAGTAGCTATCTACTGCTGCTGTTATTGGTATCGATGAAGTAATTACCTACTGCTGACAATAGTATTGGTATTGATGAAGTAATTACCTACTGCTGATATTGGTATAGATGAAGTAGCTATCTACTGCTGATATTGGTATGGATGAAGTAGCTATCTACTGCTGATATTGATATGGATGGAGTAGCTATCTACTGCTGATATTAAAAAAGTAGCTTTAAAAAGTAGCTATCTACTGCTGATATATGTATTGATGAAGTAGCTATCTACTGCTAGTATCAGTATTGATAAAGTAGCTATCTACTGCTGATATTATGAAGTAGCTATCTACTGCTGATATCAGTATTGATGAAGTAGCTATCTAACTGCTAATAAGGGTATTGATGAAGTAGCTGCCTAATGCTGATAATTGTTTTGATGAAGTAATTATCATGCTGATAAGGGTATTGATCTGATATTGGTATTGATGAAGTAACTGCCTACTGCTGATAATATTATTGATGAAGTAATTATCTGCTGCTGCTAAAGGTATTGCTGATATTGGTATGGATGAAGTAGCTATCTACTGCTGCTGTTATTGGTATCGATGAAGTAATTACCTACTGCTGACAATAGTATTGGTATTGATGAAGTAATTACCTACTGCTGATATTGGTATAGATGAAGTAGCTATCTACTGCTGATATTTGGTATAGATGAAGTAGGGCCCCTAGCTAGTTACTGCTGATATTGGTATGGATGAAGTACCTATCTGCTGCTGATATTGGTATGGATGGAGTAGCTATCTACTGCTGATATTGGTATAGATGAAGTAGCTATCTACTGCTGATATTGGTATGGATGAAGAAGCTATCTGCTGCTGATATTGGTATAGGCTGATATCGGTATTGATGAAGTAGCTATCTACTGCTGATATTGGTATGGATGAAGTAGCTATCTACTGCTGATATTGGTATAGATGAAGTAGCTAGCTACTGCTGATATTGGTATGGATGAAGAAGCTATCTGCTGCTGATATTGGTATAGGCTGATATCGGTATTGATGAATTATGAAGTAGCTATCTACTGCTGATATTGGTATGGATGAAGTAGCTATCTACTGCTGATATTGGTATAGATGAAGTAGCTATCTACTGCTGATATTGGTATGGATGAATTAGCTATCTACTGCTGATATTGGTATAGATGAAGTAACTGTCTACTGTTGATATTGGTATGGATGAAGTAGCTATCTACTGCTGATATTGGTATAGATGAAGTAGCTAGCTACTGCTGATATTGGTATATGGGCAAAGTAGCTATCTACTGGCATATACTAAGGAAGTAACTATGCTTATTAACGATTTTTTACGTATACTGTTTCAAGGTTCAGACCGAATACGGACAAGAACCAATAAAATTACTTATCACTGTTGTGTAAGGAATGCTACTTGTACTAGCGTTGCTGTGCAATTTCTGGTGCTTAGTAATTATTTGTATGTAGGTTTTTGGTGTCAAATTAGCTGATGTACGTGGTTCACCATGCCAATGTTTAAATGCTTTGGGCAATTTGTAATTTACATAATATTATTGTGTAGTGAATGTTGTCTAATGAATAATTTTAATTAGACTATTATGAAATCATACTTCATGAAAATAAGTTTCACAAAACCAGTTAGGTCCGTAGACAATATTTCTAGTCAGGGGGTTTGACTCGTATATCTTATTTGTTTATGTAAAACATATAGGTCAGAAAAAACGTGAATAAATCAATTACTAGTATCTCATTTAACTGTTTAAATATTACTTAGAACATTTGGGTCTCACACCGGGTCAGGTATAGAGTCTGCTTGGAAATTGCTTTCGTGCGATAGCGGCTTATTTTTCTTAATTATCACACATGAGCTCGGCTTGACATGAAAAGCTCATTGGTTTTTGTGTTACCCTTAGATTTGCTTTCACCATATTGCAAAACTCCCAGCGTTAACCTCCTTAGTGCTTATTATAGACTTATTAGATTCAAAACTACTGTTAGAAGCCAGAAAGGTGAATTCCATACAACAATTATAAATGCATCATTATTTAATTACTTTCAATGATGTGCACTAAGACATGAAAAGATAATCACAATGGTCTTTATGATGATATCCACATTTGCTTTAGAACAACAACTCTGTCAACACATGCTTATGATCAATGCTTTTATAGCTATAGGCTTCAACATAAAAAGGCCATGTTTTGTGATTTTTTTTCTCCAAATATCAAGAGCTATCTCAAGAACCACTGAACCAATACTGGGCTTGTCTGTACTCATTTTGATGCATTTTTTATGCTGATGCCAAATATGGTCATGTAAATGTACAAATCTGAATTTTATAATATTCAAAGAAAATTTGAAACTTGTCGTCTGCAGTCGACACCCGCGTGGAGAAGGTTAAGGTATAATTCATAATTATTTAAATCGATAACGATGGTCAAGTTATGGACCAATGAAATTGGTTGTTACTTCTTGCGCTGTAAACTAATAATCAAATCATTGGTAATCGCCAGCTTTCGGCGATTAAGTATAAAATGAGCTTTATTTGTCAAGCTCAAGCGTCTAATACTTCATCGCAGTAGCAAATAATTACAAGCAAGATGGTTGAAGAGTACTATGCCAATCTCTTACTAGGGATATGACTTTTTTGACAGATTAATTTGGATTATAACACTGTCAAAAGGAGAAAAAATGGACGTTTTGTGTGGTGATTTGGATAAAGGAAATATCAGAATTCAACTATGGAAACCTGTCGCCATTGTGTTTCTTGTTTTATGTTATTCCTTGACTGGTAGGTAAAGATTTGTTAATTTCAAAGTTAGGGTACAATTTTAGACATCAGTATAATAGGTCCTGTGTCACAACCTTTGTGTTACCATGGAAGAAAAAAAATCATCTCTTTCTTCCATGGTGTTACATAGTAAAAAAATGAAATGTTTCAAAAATTTTACCTACACGTCTCATTTGAAGTGGTTCATCCTCCTGAGCATTTTGAAACCTTTTTTTATGGAATTCGGTTAAAAAATGAGAGAGTGTGGGCAAAAACAATCACAAAGTAGGTGGGATTTAACCCCACCTCTTTTGTCCACATTTACAATCATTCTGAGCAAGTATTAGTCTTTTAAATGGCCTTCTGTATTTATTTACTTGGTTAGATGTCTGGGAGTCCATTTAGACATGTTTTTACTAGATTCAAATTTTTAATGGGGGGGTAGATCAAATTTACAATACGAATCCCTCCTCCTAATCCTCCTCCTCCTAATCCTCAACCTCCCTCCAATCCTCCTCCTAATCCTCAACCACCCTTGGCACATTTCATGCCAAACGTCATAAGAAAATAATTGAAAATTATTTTAAAACAGGATAAAATCATGAGTAATATAGAATAAATTAGCCTCAATTTAAGACCTAATTGAATCTTCTAAGTGAAGGAATACTCAAGCGACACTGTTTTGAAGTCCAAGCTGCACATCAAAATGTAACAAAACCACCTTTTTGGGTACCCCAGTATATGACACAGGATCAATAGCCTTCCTCTCATACAACTAACTTGCTTGATTTCTTGAAAGTAATCACCATCCAATTTGCTCCACTGCACTTTCTAAGGGAAGTACAATAATTATATGGGTATATAGGGGCTGGGGGAATGATCTTTTTTCATGGATATCTTCTGAAAAATATCATAAAAAGAGAATGCTAGGATTACAAAATGCTCCTTTAAAGCCCGGGCGGCTTCATACTTTATTTGAACATTATTTTTCCTTTTGCATGGTTTGTAAACAATAACGCTGAATTTTGACCAAAACTTAATTAAACAAAAAACACACTTAACGTTCTTGACAAATTTATACAGTTGACCTTTTATTTCGCATCAATTGGTTGTTTTTATGTCAAAACACACTCATGTTTAGGGTGCGAATCTCATGAATGTCCACCAATCTATTATGTATAATATGCATATGTTGGACTGTCTCCTCTGTCGACTTGATCGAATTGCACCCGCGTCCATGCAGACCAGGTGGGCCCGGAGCGATATATATCATGTCAGACAAAATGCTGCTTGAAATAAATACATTTATTTGTTTGTCTGTGTGTTTGTTTGTATTCTTAGACCATGGTGCGGCATCGAGGGCTTGCGGGAGTAGTAGTGGAAGTAGCAGTGGTAGTCAAGAACAATGCGAAGATGGCACCGCACTGAAATTTATTCCCGATGGGGTATGTATCACCAACATGCCTATTCTTCGACAAATGACGGTGAAACAAAGGCTTCGCTGTGCTATTTTGTGTATCCGGGATCCATTATGTCATGAGTTTGATCTACAATTGGACCATGAAACCGATCTGCATAGATGTCGCATCATGGGAGCCACCGATGGAGTTGGAGTAGAGACCACTTCGATGCCAGAGACTAACTGTATAAGTTTTATTGTACGACAGTAGAGATGGTAGACTAGACTGTCACGCAGTCATACTAAGGCCTCTTCTAGCTTGCTTGATTTCACATCATCATTAACATTAGAAAACAGAGTTAATTATCAATCACTCAATCGAGCAAACAAACAAACACATTTATCACAAACTCTGATGATTTTAAAATAATAAATTACGCTATCTACCGAAGATAGCATTTATCTAAATCCTTGCTCTACAACTCGTGGGGATTTCCCACCCAACCCTGAAATGATCAAGGCGAAATTAAACCACCAAAGGATGAAATTGAACTGATTTTAATGGGACAATATCCTTAGTAATTTTAACATGATTAACATAAATGAAACAAGTCACCATGTACATCACGTATGTTTTAAAAACCGGGTTAAAGCTTTCAATGCGATTTCTGTCGAATTTAATTGTTTAAGGGGAATTCTTGAAATATAGTGATCTGGACAGCACCTTTGGCAACGGAATAAGTTCATGGTACAAATGCGCGCGAATCATTTTGCCACAATAATTGAAGCTAAAATGGTGGGTGCAAAAGTGGAACAAATTCGTGCGAAAAGCGGAAAAAATGAGACTAAAATGGCCATGAGGCTAATTTGGACATATTGGGGGGGGTATTATTGTATATGGACCATCCCCCTTATCAAAATATGGGGTGGGGATTCATTCATCCCCCACCCCCGGGATTTATGAACCTTATTCCTAAAACAAGTTTACTAAATGTTCAAGTCCCACTTTTCTATTTGTTTAAAATTTAATTTATTTTTCCTCCCAAATTGGGTCACTTCCTCTCCAGTGGATCTTGAGCCCTGGGCCCAGGCCCATCGGGTCCTATTTAGTGATAAATCCGACCCGAACTGATTATCTAAAATTGGGAGTCAGTCTGTTTTTCAATTCTTTAAACTCAGTACGACCGTTCGCGTTCGCTCGGCAGGCATATTTTTTCCGTATCGTAGTCTAGCATTATGCTGCGTACGTCGTATATAATGTTGACGTATGATTTTAACAATTTGTACACAAAAACAAGGTGTTACGGAAAACACGGGTTCAAATGAACATTTTGTCGCTTGGCACCATTGGCGTTGATTCACCGTTGAGGGGGTAAATACATTATTATAACACCGGTCTGGCAATAATATAACAGTCAATGTAGTGTAGCTTATTGCTATGTTACTATTCTATGGATTGCAAGGCCTATTATGGTAGAAGCCTTGATCACTCCACCACCAGGGCCGGATTTACCATTGGGCCTGTGCCCGGGCCCCCAAATTCCGACCTTGTGCATGTTCCTTTTTAGTCCGAAAACATTATGCTTTGGACCAAAATGGTGAATGTGAAAACATTTGCGCACTTCGCGCACACTGGCCATTTACACAGCAAAATTCACCTTCAATTTGGGCTAAAATTTATTTATTTTTCGCAAATGTCCGAGTAAAATCGGGACAAAATATGCTTGTCTACCTCGAAACGTAATGCTTCTGACGCCACTGTCATCTTACAGTTGAACCCCTATTTGTAAACTAAAACTTGAGTGATTATGCCTTCCTCACGGCAAGTTTGGGGGCGGGCCTCCAATTTTGGCCTGGTCCAGGGCCCCCGATAGATAAATCCGGCCCTGCCCACCACCACAACTAAACACCGCAAAATAATATCATACAGGCCCAAACCAGTCCATGGCAAAGGCCCTAGGGCGTAGCCATGCAGCTCTCTTGTGGGACTGAAGCTTATGAAGGGTCCTCCCGTTTTTGGTGCGGGTGTGGGGCAAAGATGAAAAAAATCCAGTTGCATCATTTTACCTCGGTGGGATATATACATAAACGGCATATATTATATGCCGTTTTTTAGAGACTTTACTCTCTAAATGTAAAAGAGTGAAAAACTCACTCCCCAAAAGAGTGATTCACTTATAAAACCACTCAAAAATGAGTGAAATGTGTTTTTTAAACTTTAAAACCACTCAAAAAAGAGTGAAAACTACTCTAAAAGAGTGAATTTCAACTCGTTCAAGGAGTTCAAGGACAACACATTTTTAGAGTTGTCCTTCATTTAACTCCTTGAAAGAGTTAAAATTTACTCTAAAAGAGTGGTTTTCACTCTTTTGAGTGGTTTTAAAGTTAAAAAACACATTTCACTCCTTTTTGAGTGGTCTTATAAGTGAATCACTCGGGAGTGAGTTTTTCACTGTTTTACATTGTTGAGTTTACACGTTGAGTCTTCAAGCTTTCAAAAAAAGGGCTTTTTCGGGACAAAGTGCAAATCGAGATTTCTTACAGCTATACCAACTTCGCCACTCTAGTTTTAGGACATTCAGTGAAAAGTTTTGATATTTAACCTTGGACAAAAATAATAGTGGACAAACTTCGTGATTCGTACATCACTATGCGAAAGTAAATTAATTACACAGCCCTCTTGTGCTTCACTGTTGGAACCACTATTTTATTCCTTCAAACAATTGGCATGTTATTTGTTTCTATGGAGAATGAAATCAAGGGCACACCCAGGTATATGTGGTACTTTCAAGGGTGGGTGGGGGGGGGGGGGTGAACACCACCAAATGGACACGAATGTCCACTTTTCAGGGAGAGGGGGAAGAACAAATGGACCCAACTTGAGAAGGTCCAAATTCTAAAGAAAAATTTCAACGGGACCACTTTTTTAAAAGCGAAACCGTTCAAATTAGCCAGAAAGGTCTTTTTTTTTTTTTGGGGTCATGTCTTTTAATGCATGTAAGCAAACTTATTTCGGAAAGTTTTTGGAAATTTTGTTCAGCCTGCAAAAAAAACCCCTAGGCACTTTGATATGACTAGACTGCAAGTCTGTAACTATAGAATATAGTGAGATTTTAATAGTAAATCGAGACTAACGTTATTGCTTGTAACATATCCATGAAATAAGACACTATCAAGCTTAAGTTATATTTTAATCTGCATATTTATTTTGTTTTTGTCAAAATGTTATTACTGTAAGATGTCAACATATTAATTAATGTAACAATACATTTACAATGATATCAAAACCAGTGGTGACACCAACAATTTTTTACAGGTGGTAATTGGGGAGGGGGTGGGGGTACAAATATTTGCCTAAAATGTGGCAGTTTTTGCACAAAATAGCATGATTTTCAGTCAATTGTGTTCCAACTGGGGTAACTGGGGCAATTAGGGGAGAGGGCACAAAAATGTGGCAATTTTTGCACAAAATAGTATGAGTTTCAGTTAATTTTGTTCCAACTCGGGTAACTGGGGCAAATTGGAGAGAGGGTGCAAAATTTGCCAAAAATTGTATGATTTTTAGAGATTATTTTGTTCTGACTGGGATAGGGGGAATTGGAGGAGGGACAAGAGCCTAAGACAGCGTTCAAGCTTTGACTTGCGTTTGGCGGACAGAATGGTGGAAACTTAAAGTGAAAGATATCCTACTTTATAAAGGAACATTTTCTAGGGTGAAATTTTGTGTAGAAACTGAATCTGACATAAAAAATGCATAATTATCAACTTGAAAATTTTCCCCATAGCACTGTACAGGCATATTTCTGCCCGAAGTTCCCAAATTGGAGCAAAAATTGGAGCAAAAAAAAATAAGTACTTCAAAATGGGGATACTCAGGGCTAAACAAAAAACATGTTGCTCTAGAGGGAGGCATTGGTAAGGGCAACATGTCTTTTGTTTAGCCTCAAACCTCCCAATTTTGAAGGACTTATTTTTTTTGCAAAATCTGTGACTTTTTTCACACCCTCAAAATCCTTAGGGGTGGGGGTAGCATTTTGCAAGTTATTTTATTTTCTGTAGATCTAGCTTACTTGTTTGTTATATCACCATTTAGCTAATGAAATACTGAGCAAATAAACACTTAACGCATCCCTATAGCTCATACCATTGTGGAGATATGGCGTTTTCAAATTGAAAATGATGTGAATATTGTATATTTTTCTAAATCAATTGTCACCCGAACCCTCAAGTTTCTACCCCTGCTACAAAAATAAAGAAATATATGGATCCCATTCAATGCTTTTAATATCATAATTGTACCCTTGTTACACAATTAGAATAGAAAATTAGGCACTATTTGATAGTTTTCATGTTCATATACTCACAGGAAATCTGCAAGTCAAAATTTTTGTCACCCCAAAATGGCCATTTTCGGCCAAAATCGGACCAACAAATGATTTTTTCTCAAAATCTATAAAAGATAGGGAGTTTTAAGTGCCAAAATCTGAAACTAGATGACATTTTACCCTTGGAAACATATAAACATTCAAGAATTTTGGTTCTTTTCACCCCTAAATACTTTTTTCACACGCGTGTCCGCCAAACGTAAGTCAAATCTTGAACGCTGTCCTAAGGATTTTTTTGAGGAGGGTGCACCTCATGGCCCTGTGGTGCCACCACTGATGAAAACCAAACAAACAACGATAGCAAATCAACAAAACACAGTGAGTGGACACTTTTGTTATAACTTAAGAAAACCGGTTACAAAACAAACTATATCTTTCATCTGCAAAATGATTGGGTACAATTCTGTAAAACCCTTCACACTGTTTTAATGTACTTTATTCCATGAAATATATTATGAATAAGGTATTGTGAAAGCTATTACAGATTTCCAAAAGTGTATATACAATAACACCATTATGTAACATACACATAATTTTGACTTTTTCTCTAAAATTCGTAATTTTGGATACAAAATTAGTTTTATCCAGCTAGCCAGCCAAACATCATGATGTATAAAATTATTACATAATTTTATTTGACATGTAACCCACGTATATGCATTTGAAACACAATTTTTATCCGGGTTTTTATCTCGATAGTACTGAAATTAAAACAAAAACTGAAAATATTTAAACTAGAAACACTTGATATACCTAAAATGGCTGCCATTTGTTCTTTTTTATTAAAGTTTACTTGTGCAATTAAAATGTTATCATTTCTAATGATTTCTCTGAAATGTTGCCTGGGAATGTTGTTATATGATTTGAAAAAAAACCCCAGCATTTTGCATTTTGGTTTTCTGATCACCAAAATCTAACCACCAATTTTTATCAACTTTTTAAAACCCACACTTCCTGTTGTAACAGTTGTCCCAATTCACTGTATTTGACAAATATTACATTTATTGTATACAAAATAAGTTTGGCAGTGAATAACCACATCTGTGGAATAACTTTCTAAATTTCAGCTAATATGGTCATAATTTAGAAAATCTACATTCTGCATAGAATATAAATACAATAAATATGATTAATTTTGTTACATCCTTAACCCAAAAATAGTCATGAAATAATTATATTATAATTCCTCTCCTATTTTCAAATGATAAACTAAATTAGAGTGGCAAGTTTTCCGTGATTTATAACACCGAATTCCGCGATTTTCCATGCGTGGTTTTAAATACTAAATTCCGTGATGTAATTTCAATTCCGTGTTCTTATTCGGGGTAAAAAGAAGTTACTTGCATTATCTTCTTAGTTGGTTTAAGCCTGATATCTTTGAATATGGACTTCATTTTCATTATTTTAACCTCACATCTCATTATTTTTTCTTCATTTTTATTTTTCTCAAGTTTTCCGCAAATTTCTGTGTTTTCTGTTTTTTTCTGAAATTCTGTGAATCTGTCCGTTTTTCCGTGACACAGAAAACTTGCCACTCTAAACTAAATCCAACAAAAACACTTTTTTAAGAGCAGACCTGTAACACTTTTAAGTAAGTTAAAACTCCCTCCACGCGGATGTCGACTGCAGACGACATGTTTCAATTTTTTTTTTGAAAATTCGAAATTGTAAATTTTCATGACCATATTTGGAATCAGTATAATAAATGGATTAAAATGAGTACAAACAAGCCAGGTATTGGTTCAGTTGTTCTTAAGATTGATCTTGATATTTTGAGAAAATATGTCAAAACTTCTTCACCTCTTTGGCAAGAATATATGCCTGAATTCAGGCAGATATTATAATTTATAGGTCTAAATAATTATATAATTTAAAAATGAAATAATATTAACAGTTCTGGGGTATAATTATTTTAAGCATTTCGATGCTTGTATGTAAGAAATTTTCTATGACATTTATCTTTTTCCATTTTAGAATTTAATTGTTAACCAATTTTATACTAACATACCAATTTAGTATTTCCCTATTTTTAACAAAAAACAATTCTAACTCACAGCAGCTGAAGGGAGTATCCCATCATGCATTGCAGTGTATCTAGTATCTTGTCATAGTATGCAAATTGTGATGAGGAGATATACATTTCCACTGCTGTGATTCTACCTAGTGATTTTTACAACACTTTTGTTTCTTTTGTAGCACCACACAATCAAATAATGTTACTGTTAGCATTTCTACAGAATTTCATTTTCATCTTCTTTTGGAAGACAACATATTTTGAGAAACAAATTTATGCATAAATTTGGGCGATTACAGCTGAAACCCATTCATCCCTTATGGAAGACAAGACACCCACAAAGGGGGTGTAAATTTCAAATGGAGTCATCCATTCAGGTAACCCCATTTGAAATTGATACTCCCTATTTGAGAGATTCAAGATCAAGTCTTCCATAGGTGGTGTATAATGGATTTCAACTGGACTAGCCCATAATTGTTCAGGGTGATTAAAATATCGGGACTTATTTCTAATTATGCCATGATTTACAGAATGGTCGACAGCAGATCCGTCGGATAACGCTTTTTCAATGGGAAATGAACTTTGCTGCTTGGATGATGTCACGATGAGGTTAGCATTTATTATGTTTTGAAAAGCGTGTTCCGACGGATCTGCACTCGACCAGCCTCTTCTGTTGATTTGTTTGTTATTCTATAAAAACGTTATTGGAAGAAAATTACAATGCTATTAAATATTTTTAAATAACTGGTTTAAAGTGAATTAATTAAATTAGCAGGGGGGGGGGGTAAACCTTGATCAGTATTTCATGAAGATACAATACAGATGGTATAAATTCAGAACATGTTATTCACTGATGGACTAATTCAACCGTCTTTACACAATCTCTTGGTGAGGTGACAAAACATGCCATTAGGGACTGTTCACAAACACTTGTAATGGGGGGGGGGGGCTGATGCAAAAAGGAAGGCCCTGAAAATTTATATCCCTCTGAAGGGGGGCCTGTAAAAATATCACCTTAATTTTTCTTGTAGAACATGAGTTTACACTATTTTCTATGGGGTTGACATTCATTTTTCATAGCCAATATGGGGGGCCCTCAAAATAATTTTAGGTCCGAAAGGGGGCCCTGGAAAAATATGTGCATCAGACCCCCTGTTACAAGTGTTTGTGAACAGTCCCTTAGTTTAAATACAAAAAAGCTGTACTCTGGTATCAAAGGATTACATGGTTCTTTTTCATATACATATATAAATACAACAATAGCACAACATTTAAAATCACCAACAAATTATGTTGCTACAACTCTATCCATGAGTCCAAAAACAAAAAGTATAAAAAGCACTAAAATTTACAACCTCTTATGAAAGATAAATATAACATAAAAATATAAACAGAATACTATAGAGCAGAGTCATAATTTCCGAGATGTTTATATCTATCAGCCAACAATATAATGTTTATTTACTTCACAATAGTGCAATATAATTATGCACTAGGGACCCTATGTAATACTACATCATCAAAACACTATCCTCAAATTATATGTATATAGATGAGTTGACCTCAATGTTTATCAATACAGGCAAGGGACTGGTATATCGATATGCTTGAGTGAACCCCGTGCAACCACTACACTGTTCAATAGCCTTATTGTGATGTGGCGGGAGTTTTAAACACACAAGCCCTGAACAAAATATGATGCGCGTGCATACTGGCAGACATTGATGTCAGAAGTCAACTCATCTATAGTACAGCAGTGGTGTAGCCAAGGGGACTGTTAATCATGGGTCGTCGGTACACGACTTGTGTGTACCAGTTGCCCATGGGAGGAACCGTACTACATGATATCAAACTCCGGGGCGTACTTCTTCCCTTTCGCATGTTTCTGTTCAAAATTAACCAAATTTTGGTAGCACACTGAACAATTAATATTGCTAATAGCCTAAATGTTGAATGAGTGCTGCAAAAATTTGGGAACAGAAAATTGGTATCCACCCCACAAGTTTGTGCCCCCTTGGTTTATTGCATATGATCAATACAATACTGTAGTACTATATTTCCTCAAATTCCTCCCAAAGTTCATCACTATAGTATAAGGTGGACATTGTATTTAACTAAAACTAAGTCAGTATTGGATGTAATGTCAGCCCTAAGTGAGCATATCCAAAAGTAATCATAACCTGTTATGGGAGGCATATGAGGAAATTTACCTTCAAACTTTTACAAAACGTGCTACCATAATGCTACAATTATACTATTTTATGGTACAACTTAAAAATTGAAATATATAATTATTCACATCTTTAAAACAACTGGCTATTTCATAGCCAATTCAAAACAAAATTTAACAAAAATGTACATAGTATCTACATATAGCACAAAATAGGTACTGTTTATTCACTTATAATAGAAATTAAAAAAACCCAAATTATGTAAAGCTGCTTTTTTTCAACTTTCAGATACAAAATTCATTTGGTATAGCATAAGCTGTGAGGCTGGAAAAAATACTGGAGAAATACCAAACTTTACTGAAGTGGAAAGCATACAACTTTCCGAAGGCATATAAAAAGGGAAGTTAATAACAAAATAGTTGGTTGGAAAAACAAAAGGTATAAAAACATAATAATGATAATACCCAGGGGTTTGTCCAGGTGACGGGATGACTTTAGGACTTAGGACCGCAGGTTTTCAGCAAAATTGGCTAACTTTTTATAAAGGGGGGGGGGGGGTCAAGTCCCTGTGCTCCCCAGGTACTTAGCCTATCTTAGACACAACACTGTAACAATTAAATAGATTGCACATGCACAATTTTTTCATATTTTCTTATAATGTTTGCGATCAGGAACATAATTGGGATGTAATTGGATTTATATTAAATATAATACTAAAGAAGATAATTCTAAGTTCTTTAATTTATAAGTACTGAATAGAAAATACAATAACCTTCCATTATTCAAATTGTTTTTACAATTGCTAGTTAAGCCATTTATAATCAGGGGTATAAAAAGTAAAAAAAGGACGAAAAAATAGGTCAAGTAGTATCTTTACCTATTTATGAGGTCTAAGGCCAAAAAAAAGAAGGTTTGTCTCAAAGCTCGCGCGCGCATTGTTAAAATCGTGAGATTTGGAAAAAAAGAAATGCGGAATTTTTGTTTATTTCAATTTTTTTTTTTTTTAGTTTTTCCAGAAAAATTTGGCGAAATTCAAGAATTTATTTCCTAAAAATACATAAAAAAAGTCGGAAATAAAAAAAAAATTGCATTTCGCATTTGTTTTCAAACCACTCGTGAGCTTTGAGACAAACCATTATTTTTTTTGGCCTAATTTCAGCCTTTAGTTTAGTTCATTGGGCTATTCTAGTTAAAATCCATACACCCTATGGAAGACATCATCTTAATTTGCCACACAGGGAGTGTGAATTTCAAATGGAGTCATCCATTCAGGCAACCCCATTTGAAATTCACACATCCTATGTCATGTCTTCCATAGGGGGTGTATGGAATTCAAATGGAATAGCCCTTCACATGGGTTGTAACTCCATAAGTACATTTATGAGCAAATTAATATTTTTTTGCAGTAAAAAGTTGTTAAAAAGCTTTGGAAAGAGTTGCTTCATAACAAAAGTTTGTTCTTTGATGACTCTTTGTTCTTCCTTATATTGTTGACTTCATCTTCTATGATTTGTGTAGTCTCCTCTACAGCCCACCTCATCTTATATTGCCATTTGAGACTATGAAACAAGTTGATAAGCACCTTTGTCTCTGTTCATTTGCCTACAACACAACTGAAACAGATGCCACAATAGGAATTACTTCTCCCATCCATGCCTATGCATAAGCACCTCCATTCTTGTACATATATATCCTTGGTACCAACAAAATCATCCATTTCAATGCTAGCACTGTGTTTTAAGCACCATCATCTCCATTCCTGAATGAACTGATTTCACACTAATTAAAAAGGCAGGGAGCATTGGGTATTTGGATGAACACTATGCTCACTCCATATAATTCCACATTATTTCATGTATAGAAAGTCCATGTAAGTTTACACATTCATGGTGCCGATTCACAGCTTGCACTACAGTTCTAAAGATACGGTTCTCTAGAAATTCCTGATAAGTTTCAAAGTTTCA
The DNA here is from genome assembly GCF_039555335.1 of Amphiura filiformis. NCBI lineage: Eukaryota > Metazoa > Echinodermata > Ophiuroidea > Amphilepidida > Amphiuridae > Amphiura > Amphiura filiformis. The sequence goes on from NC_092643.1 coordinate 55,923,798, forward strand.
AAGCTCACTGTGACTGCTCATCAATCCTCCCCGCCTGCATCGCCATATATATCAGCTAGTTTCTTAAACTGTGGTCCCCAGTTATTCAAATAGAAATAGTCCTGATCCTCGTCCGGGTTGCTACTGTCTAATGAACTCAGTGAACCGGCTTGTGAGCCCGTTCCTTCATATTTGAAAAAGAATAATGTGTCGTACGGTGGTGCGTTTTGATCATTGTTGGCATTCCATAGTCTGTCGTCAATGAAGTCTTTGACGGAGGGGTCATCTGTAGGGATAACAAGAACAAGATGTGTGAGAAATTATACAGGTACTCATGATGGCTAGCAATCAGAGAGAATTAAACTTCAACACTACTTGTTTATTTCGCTTACCGGGAGCACTTTCAAGGAACTTCTTCGTTGTCAGCCGATTTAGTTAGTTCTGATGTTTTCTTGGAAACGGCTAAAGAACAACCAGGGGCATGGCAGGAAACTTCTGAATTTGGATCCTGATCAGGTGACATCACCGGTTCGGAAGTTTCCTGCCCCGGTTGGTCTCTAGCCGTTTCAAGAAAAACATCAGAGCTAACAACAACGGCTGACTACTGAAAGTTCTCGAAGCGCTCCCGTAAGCTTAAATAAACAAGTAGTGTTGAAATTTAATTTAACAACTTTTACCACGATATGGTTACTTAATAGTCTTAATTTTCTACATTTGGCTAGTCCAATTGAAATCCATACACCCCATATGGAAGACATGACCTTAATCTCTCACACAGGGAGTGTGAATTACAAATAGGTGACTCCATTTGAAACCTACACTCCTTGTGTGGTAGATTAAGGCCATGTCTTCCATAAAGGGGTGTATGGAGTTCAACTGGAATAATTAACCCATTTTCAGCCATATCACAAGATTTTTAAGATCAAAACATTCTTGATGAGTTCTAACAACACAAGACTTAATGAGCAGCTGCATACAAAAAGAGTGCAGACCCTACTTTATTTCGAGGTTCTATGGGGTGCAGACCCTACTTTATTTCTAGGGTCTATGGGTTACTTTGGTTACAACACAAAGAGATGCAAACCCAAGACACCTAAAATTTATAGCTTGAAAATACCATGACGATAACACAGAAATCGAATAATGGCCAGGCTGTCTTTAAAAATGCTATGAAGGAATTGTAATTCATGTTGCAGGACAAACATTAGCGTCTACACAGAAAAGACCCTACTTTCTTTCTAGGGTCTATGGGTTACTTTGGCTACACCACTTGAAGAGGCAAGAAAATTCATAGCTTACCAGGACAACACTGAACTATGCTGAAACCCAAAAATGCTACATGGGAATTGTAATTTGTGTTGACCATGTTGACAGACAAGCTTAGGGTCTACACAGAAAAGACCCTACTTTATTTCTAGGGTCTATGGGTTACTTTGACTACTAATTAGATGGCCCAAGATACATAATACCATAGGGGGTGTATGGATTTCAACTGGAAAACCCCATTTTCAGCCATATCACAAGATTTTTAAGATCAAAATATTATTGATGAGTTTCTAACAACACATGACTTAATTAGCAGCTAGCTGTATACAAAAAGAGGGCAGACCCTACTTTATTTTTAGGGTCTATGGGTTACTTTGGTTGACAACATAAGAAGAGGCAAACCCAAGACACCTAAAATTTATAGCTTGAGAATACCAAGACAATAACACAGAAATCAAATTATGTCCAGGCTGTCTTTAAAAATGCTCTGAGGGAATTGTAGGGTCTACACAGAAAAGACCCTACTTTGTTTCTAGGGTCTATGGGTTACTTTGGTTACAACACAAGTAGAGGCAAACCTAAGATACCTAAAATTCATAGCTTACCAGGACAACACTGAACTATGCTGAAACCCAAAAATGCTACATGGGAATTGAAATTTATGTTGACAAGACAAGCTTAGGGTCTACACAGAAAAGTCCCTACTTTATTTCTAGGGTCAATGGGTTACTTTGGCTACAAACATGATGTAACTAACTAGACAGCCCAAAATACCTATTCCATTGCTTGAAATTACTTCAAGGCCAACACAAAAAGTGTGACAATTTTTGTAGAACAAGACAAGCTTAGGGTCTACACAAAAGAGACCCTACTTTATTTCTAGGGTCTATGGGTTACTTTGACTACAAACATGATGTAACTAGATTGCCCAAGATACCTAATTCCACAGCTTGAAAATACTTCAAGGCCAACACAAAAAGTGTGACTAAATCTGCAGACCAAACATAGGGTTTATACAAAAAGAGACCCTACTTTCTTTCTAGGGTCTATGGGTTACTTTCACCAAGAGAGATGACCCAAGACAGCTAAATGGTACGAAAATATTGCAATGGACAACACTTACAGGGACAACAGACCCTACCTTCTTTCTAGGGCTCCCACAGCCAACTTTGATAACACTAAAAATAAGCAACTTGACATACATCCACAATTTTGTTGGAAGATGCAAGCCCATGAATAACACGACAGCATTGGATTCCACTGAATCAGCAGAAGCCCAAGTCCACATGACAACACTGAAAGCCATATGGACAGTAGACAAACTGCCCAAGAGAGAAATACTGTATTGCTACCACAGAATGGGACACTGGTGCATACAACACATCTTACCCAAACTGAAGAATGGCCATCAATAGCTGTCATATCGAAAAAACTTACGCCCTGTGCAAGTAAGGCATAGTGGATCTTGTGTGTTATGATCGTCAAATTGAACCACTTTTTGTGACAAGTTATGATGAAGCATATTATATCATATTTATTTCTACTTGGTGATTAAGGCCAAATAAAAAAGAAAGTATGTCTCAGATACATTTGGTAAAAAGGCTAAGTGCTATGCGCTTTTTTATTTTTTAAGAATATGAGATATGCGATATTTTTATTTATTATTTTTTTTACAGTCAAAGCACAATATTTATGTACTTTTTGATATTCAAATACAGAAATATAGTAATGTATAGGCCTACACAATGAATAGTTTTGTTTGTCTCTTTTACAATCATGGCTAAATGTGTACAAAAACAACAACCAAACTGCAAAAAAGACAAAATTGGATCGCTATACGATACTGAAAAAATGAAAATAGGGGCAAAAAAAAAAAAATTATGGCCAACGTGTAGCTAAGCGCTAAATTGGATTTCACATAGCAATGCGCGCGGGTGTCTGAGACATACATTCTTTTTTTCTTGGCCTAAGAGAGCCTTACTTTTGACAGGTTTAAGCTTAGAGATCTAATTTTAGGTAAGATTACAGTTATTCATGTCCCTTGATAACTTGAAATGTTTTGTTCTTTTCCATCATTTTCCTTTTTTTGTCTTCATTTTCCAATTTTCTAGACAAAAGTGTTCATGAGGGACTGTGTCAGTTTCATCACCCTCATCTATGCATCAGCCCACACTTTACCATCCACACACTTACATCTACCAGGCAGTCACCACCCATTATACACACCCACACGCTTATTAATATCTGTATGATACATCAATTAGTGACAACACTACCACATCAAAATAATACAATATAAGTTTCACCTAATTTATAAACAAAAATATAAATCTGGACATTTCAATGGCTCCAATGTTGCACTTTGCAGAACAGTGGTGGTGCCAGGATGTTTTTTTTTTTTTTAGGGGGGGCAAAGTGAATTTTATGGGGGGGCAAAATTGCCGCAAAAAGCGGCAATTTACGTGATTTTGGGGGTTTTGCCTCAAAAGTGGGGGGGGGGGTCAAGAAAAATATTGGGGGAGGCAAATGAGTGAGGTCACCCGATTTGAACACTCTACTGGCGTCAGCCGAATTCAAGCATGGCCAACACACTCGGCAGTCCACGCTTTATAATGCGTGCCGGTTCGAAATTCTGAAAATTGGTGAAAGCGTGGGGGTTTAAACTTTTTGGGTAAAAAGCGTGGACTGATATAAAGCGTGGGATTAAAATAAAAAGCGTGGGGCTTCTTCCAACTTACAGTATATTTTTATTGAATGATAAAATAATCATAGTTCCAAGAAAAATCACCAAAACTTGCACACTATGTCGCAAGATAAAATTCCATTTGATGCAGGCTCGCGCTTGTTTACGTGAATCCAGTGCAATGTACACAATATCCTCCCCCCGGAAGCGCTGCCAAAACACCTACGTCATATGCAAATGTCCGATTTTCCATGACGTGTTATTTTTCTTTACATTTATCGTATATGAGTGACATCATTAACATGCATAATTGCTTGAGCGAAGCAGCACGGAAGAAGTAGGATATAGTCGCTGAACACAGCGTACGTCAAGTTTCATGACAAGAACAACATTTGAACACCATAAAAGTACAGTTATTCATTAAAATGCTTATTTTACAGTGCAGTAGTAGTTTTTCACATATAATTTGCATTGTTCACGTAATGTATCAATTAACTTATTGGAGAGAAAAACATCGGACTCGCACATGTGAAATAGGTGCAGAATTCGGCGTGCTTGATACTTGAACCAAATTATGCGTGCGACTTTGTCAGTTTACAAATAGCGGAAAAAGCAAAAAGTGGTGGGGGTCAAGAATTTTCAGTATAAAGGGTGCCTCAGTAAAAAGCGTGGGGGTCAGGAATTTTCAGTATAAAGGGTGCCTCAATAAAAAGGGTGGGGGTAAAATAAAAAGGGTGGGAGTCAAACCCCACTGCCGAGTATGCCAAGGCTTGGACACAGAACCTTCCAATTAAATAATCTGAGGATGCACCCTTCCAACACATGCCCTCACACACACACACAAACAATTTTAGTCAACTTACTTGGTGATCTGCCCTGTACAGGTGGTGGCGCTGCTGCATAATTAGGTAATTCTTCTTGCGGCTTTAGTAGATTTGTATCTGACCGAATACTGTTTTTACTGCTAGGTGTCTCTACAAGAGGTATGCTTATTGTGGGTAGATTATACCCTGTCTCGTCTTCCTCACCGCCACCTTCCTCGTCATAGTTGACGTAATTTTCCCTGATGTCGTCTTCTGGTGCGACCGAGAATATAAGTGCTTGCTTGTGATCACGGTTTCTTTTGTACACAAAGAAGATTAGTAGAAGAACTGTGTTGGAGAAAAAGAAGAAGGTCAAAGGTAAAAATGTGAAGGTAATTTGTGACAAACATGTAATAAAATGCTATAGTGATAAAATGATATGCTATAAGGATGTGTATCTCTTTGGTTACCGGTACTAACATCTTATAGTGTTGTCTTGTACTCAGATGCACAGTGCCATTTTCAGATGAGTATTTACTGTTGGAAATGCCCCCCCCCCCAAAAAAAAAAAAAAAACAACTCACAACAAAACCAGTGTATAACTAAGCTATACTTGACATAATCTAGCAAAATTAATTATTTGTTGTGCAAAATTTATTTCAAATGTTTTCCAAAGTTCCTTTTAATATTCTTGCTGAATGACTGGACTGCAAGCTGATATTTCCTCAGACATGATTTATCATGCTGACGATACAACTCTAAGGGACTTGAATACCACTTTGGCCATATCTAGAACAAATTTCAACAGCAAAACAGCTCATTCTGCTTGATAATATCCCATAAAAATGAGATCCGGTAATTGTATGGCAAGTAATATATCTCCGCTCCCTGGTGGCCACAAATGGTGTGTGCATGACTTGTTAGACATGGGTGTTTGAATGATCGGCCCTCATGAATATGCGAGAATTCTCAGTGCATACAAAGCACAGGGACTTTGGCTGTATATTTTCTCATCTGTGCTTTACCCAACCAATCACTTATTTGTGTGTTAACCCCCTGAGCACTACCTGCCGATCTTACATTGCCTCTGATTGGACAATTACATGATATCTTCACTTTAATCACCAATCAGAATTTTGCGTGGTGAAATTATTCTAACAATGTTGCTGATTGGTCCAACTGATAATGAAAACTTCTTTTTGATCAATCGGCAGGTAGTTCTCAAGGGGTTAAACTATTAAATCCCTGATAATGGCAAAAGAAAACCACCGCACTGTACTTACTTAAAATTAAGAGTAGACATAAAATGATGATAAGATAACCCTCCCAAGCAAATACCAGAGGTGGTGTGACGATGGTATCCGGGGGTAACACTTGACAATCCTCTCCCTTGTATCCTTTGGGGCAGTCACATCTATACCCTGGAACCTCATTAAAACATTTACCACCATGTTGACAAGGGTGGGGGTCAGCTTCACATTCATTGAAGTCAACACAGGAAATACCTGTGTCCATTTGTCCTGCTGGACATCTGGAAAAAGAAAAGGAAACAAAGGATTAATAACAAAAATAACAAATTTACACGACAGGGGTATAACCAAAAGGGTGTGTTTGTTGTTGGGGGAGGGGTGTGATGGCTTTAGATCCCTCAGTCATGACCCAAGCCCTCTTGAAGCCCCCCCCCCCCCCCATGTTCATCTTTTCTCCTTTTTTGTTTCTTCTCTTCCTTCCGATAGCAAAAAAAAAACCAGGTGTTGGGTTAGGGTTAGTTAGCATGTTTTTCCTAGATTTAGACCTCCTAACCATGCTGAGTCTCACTAAAGCTCACTATTAAAACCACTGCTCGTGCATGCATTCCATGTGATGCGATGATGCAATCGCCACATTATAGGTACCCATGGCATCGCTGGCCTGGCCAGCGTAACACCCGTGGCTACAGGTCGGTGATCTTCTGCATGGTATGCGAGGGGTCCAAGGTTCAAATCCCGGGGGTTTCAAGTGACATCCAAGTCAAATAAAAACATTTTCTTCACTTTTCATCCAATTGCCTGAAAGCATGCAAGCTAATTCTAGACCATATGGCTCCAGCAGGAACACTGGTCCCATCACTTGATGTTGCTGTTCCACATTGCTGATCATATTTTCAGGAGTGGTCAAGGGTTTCAAAGCACACCAACACTGTGTATCATCACCAACTTATTCAGTAACTCATAATTTCAATATTTTTTTAATTCATTCAGTTCCAATTTAGTTCATGCTCATGCTTTTAATTCTTTCATTTATTCATACATTGGTTCAGCTGTTATTTCCATTCATTTTCCATATCAGTGAGCAGTATCTTATATTATGTCATTTTCATACACTATTAATTGTGTATAATGCGTGGGTCTGCACTCCGCATACTACATGCAGTGCTTTCAGATGCGTTCATTTTCTTGCAGGTTGATGTATTTATATTTGCTTGCATTTTCCAACATTTTAGTGACAATTTTGTTATAAAAATGGCAGAAATATCAGGATTTTTTCTTGTGTTTGAAATAGGTTAATAAATGTGTATCACTTGTTGAGAAATTGTACAAAATAATGCACTTGTACTGAGATGTTGACGTTTCTAATGTGCTTCCCCCCTGCAGGGCTCGTGCATTAAATGCATCAAAATCTCAGTACACCTGCATTATTTTGTACAAATTCACTCCCACATTCAGCTATAAATCCATAAGCTTATTTTAATTCATATTCATCAAACTCTTAGTTAATAAACTTATTTGTTTCTTTTTATCATTTGTTTGTTTGTTAATCAATTGTCAATCAGTTTGTCATTCACTTCTTTAAGCTCCTGTACTGTCTGACTAATGTTATCATTTTAAGTAAGTGCAATAATTTCATTCATTTTCCCCATGCAGCTGAATGCACCATGCAGTATCCACTGCACTACCTTATGCGGATATGTGCCACTTTGGGTCTTGTAGGATCAGTTATAGGAGATGTAGGAACAGTTATAGGAGTTGTAGGTTCAACATTAGGTGTAGTTGGTCCAACTTTAGATGTAGTAGGTTCAATTTTATGTGTTGTAGACTCAGTTTTATTCAGTGTAGGTGCAACATCAGACCTTGTAGGTCTTGCCACGGGTACAGTCACCGGAATATCAAAAAATCTTTCTTCGCTGAAATATTAGTTCAAAAACATTGCAATTGATATGAGAAAGAAAAACACCATCAAATATAAAGAAAATTGTCTAGAAACACTATGAGCCAAAAGTATCTCATTTCCAATGGCAAAGTTCAATAACCTATGGACTATGAGTTTCTGCACCAAACTAATTGAGGTCAAAGAACTGTGTCAGTAAATCCCATAATTCTTTGCGGTTAGACCTGTGATGTCGTCACGCCATCGCCCACTGCGCACTTCACTGCTTTGAAATGCACACTGTGCACAGTGAGGATGTTCCCTAAAAGATGTTTACATCACGAGGGCCGATTGCCGTTGACACTGTGCAGTCTTGTTCATGTTCACCGAACCAGATATTACCCATCATGCAACGCTAGTTCGCCGAATAGTCGCGTCCATTTAGTTCCTCGTGGTGACGTCATCCCGCTTGGGATTGATACAAAATACAGGTTATTCTGTCTGGGGAATAATCAATAACTAACGGTACAGTTGATGATGGATCCATAGTGAAAAATTATTCAATAACGTGTATAGAGGGCAGTGCGAACAAGATTCCCAGATCGGTCGTCATGACATCAGCGTGGTGTCAAATGACGACATCTCATCTCAGGTCTAACCGCAAGGATTTACCAAAAAGGTCAATTGCAAAACCAAGTTAAAAACTTTGCCTTTCCTAGCATTTTGACCCCTCAAAAAAACCTACCAACAACTTAATGCAAATAATGAGGTCTATACTTACACACAAACGTGTAGTCTCCAAATATCATCACATATATAGGTAGGTGGACATGGGTCCCCAATACATGCCATGGATGGGCACCCCTCAGAAATGCTAGTGGACGGCGTTCCTATGGCAAAGTCATTCTCTCCATCAAAACCAAGGTAGTTATCATTGATACGAGGATCATTCATACAACCTGATGAATAAAGAATTCATGGTTAAAACCAGAAGACAGTAACAAGTAACTCTTATTTCTTTGTACATGTGATACCGATTTGTGTACTGTAAAGTACCAATGAAGTAGCTGGGCAGCAGGACCACTGAGGGTGGCAGCAATAGGAATCTGGTTGTGTAAAAGCTAAACAAGAAAAACCTTTAAAAAATCAAGACTCTTACCTTGGAAATCCTGCGATATATCCACAGCCCTCACTACGAATGCACCCACCATGAGACTGTTAGGATCCACATCAAGGGTCAAAAACTGACTCTCACGACTCTCATACTGCTTGACTCCTCCACCACCGTCCACTTTGATGACCACATAGTTGTCTGTCCTCTCAAACTGGACAACATGCCACTCACCATCGTCCAGTCTCGTGCCATTTAGGTGAGCGATGATTTCTCCGTCGCCAAGATTCCAGCGACCTCGCAATGTTCCGTCGATGAGCTGTAAGGGGCAGATAACATGATATGTAACTTAGATTTAACATAACATGAATGACATCTGGAATCATGTACAGGATTTTTACCCGAGACTCTAATCCTTGTGTGAGTGTAATGCTGGTGTCATACTGCCATGCCACTTGCCGCTTTGCCATTCTGAGGATGATTTTTAACGTCAGTACACAGTCAGGCCAGCAATGCCAGCGGCAAGCCGATATATCAATCACTCCGGAGCTCCAATCACTCCACAGCTTTACCCAAAGCGGGAGATTGCTGACTGCCGCGGCATGATGAAGCAACAAGCTGCTTAAGTGGTTTGACAAGATGAAACCAGTATCAGAACATCATATGCAAAATGAAATAGCCCCTTCATGTAAAATGCATTCTATATTGTGCAGCACAACCAACATGTTGTGAGATGTACATGATTTTTTATGCATATTCAATATGTATGCATTCTCACTATGTCTTGATTAATACTTTTTACCCAAAGTAAAAATACTTTATGCAGTGCTACTTACTAATTGAACAGAGTGCATTCTCAACATAGTTGGCCATTTTTTCCCAACTGGGCTAACGACCACATATGGAAACCAAATGATACAATGAGCTATTCCTGCTATTCTTCTTTTTTACATTTCACAGTATTCAATCTTTGTATATATTACCGAGATTTCCATTTGACAGGAAGCATTATAACATTTAACTGAATCTCACCTCCAATGTAATAAATTCAAATCCATTTCTATTGGTGATCGTCCACAGGAGGCCATCTGGCATTCTAGTCCGAACATGATCTGGTAATTGCCTGATCTTTCATCAAGTTGTCCAAGACCATTGTTGTCTTCCTTCAACTCATAGTTAACAAAACTGTCCTTTGGGAAATCAAAGGCTGGGGTTTCTGTTGACACAAGAAAGAAAAGAAATAAATTAAATTAAAAAATAATTATGGGGTTTCTGCAAGGTACAAATGTTGGTCCCATTGGGACTTGAGTACTTGGTTTGTTTGTCTGTTTTTTTGATTGGTTGGTTGCCCACTTGCTCAATGGTTTTTTTTCTTTACTTAACTTATGGGATGAAGATCTTAAAGTTCTTTCATTGGATATGCTCACACTGAAATCAAAAGGTTACTGTACATGTGGATTCCCCAAGGTTCCAAAATTGGACCACTTATATTTGTCAATGGCAGACTATTTAAATAAGTGGTCAACTCTTATACTGCCTTACATGCTAAAAGAACCTTGTTTTTTATTGTTTATCTATTCTGTCTGTCTGACATCCGGGCTATTTCTAGTCTCTGGCCCAAACTGCATGTGGCTCAGTTTGTTATGAATGACAGAAATCAGCTGTGAGGGGCTACATAGCGATGTCGTTCACTCCAAATTCAATTTCAGAAAAACAAACACTCGCCATGGAATTTAATTTTAAGTTTGTGAGTATAATTTAACGGTAAATCAAGTAAGTAACTTCTACTCTGCAAACTTGTTTGATTCCACCGACTATTTGCAATCGAAATCTACACAACACCAATGACAGTAATCATCAACAACAAATCTAATCAAGGACTTGTTTTCATTCGATTGCCAGTCTCATCATCAACCAGAAGTGATGTGGCACCGACCCACAGAATTGCTATATTTGCAAAATGCAACTTCATAGTACCTACCCATATCACAGAACTCTCCCATATATCCTGGATCACAAATACAGTAGGCTCCCCTCAGGTTGGCAATACACACTCCATTCTTACAAATCGGCTCCCCGTTATCTCCAAAGCAGTTTTTATCGGTTCTTGAACATCCAGCGTCGCTATTTTGAGATCGGCCCGTCTTTGCCAAATCGTAAATTTTGCCGTCCTGGTCGACATTTCTCAGACAACCATCAAAGCCACCCACAAATGAGAGGCCAGCTGGATACTTGAATTCTGATGATGTGTCTACACCACCAAGTTGTAAAGGTGTGTTGACATTCAAGAATCTAAAAGTAAGAAAGGTTATTTAAAATGTTAAATTTAGACAGTAATAATGAAAACACCACTTTTCTCCCTCTTTCTTTCAATAATAGCAATAGCCGAGAAAATGTTTGGTAAAATTAACGCTATAGGAGATTTAAGAGACAATTTAAATATTATTTCAAAAGTGACCATGCTATTGAGAAATCTTCAATGAACAGTATGTTGTAAATTGTAACCCTAAAATATTAATTCATCTAAAATAATTACAGAGATGTTGTTTTAACATCACCTGAAGAATTTGAGCAGTCCTATCTGGTACAATATAGAGAACAGAGAAACTGAATTAGCATAGGAATGTGTACCGATTTCTGTCAAAAGATAATAATTCATTGGGTTGACATCCTTATCTGGCATTCTTACATATATTTATTATGTCTCTCATTGTCTTTTGCTCAGTTAGGGTAGATATGGGCAACCTTCTTTGTTTAAATTAAAAAGAATGATTAAAAAAGCTTTAAAAGTACAATAATATGCCTAAATAAAAATAATTGTTAGTAGTAATATTATTTTCTGGATTACAGCCAGTATATAGTCTGACATTTTGTGTGCCTTTTACCATTGGGACTAACGCAGCAGCATTTTTACACAGTGACAAAAGATTTGTAATAATGACAAAATGTGGGAGCGAACAAAGCGCAAAATAACGCTGATCCTTTGAGCAGAATGAGAGGGCAGAAAACGTAGTGCTTGTCGCAATTGAGAAAAGGCAAGCAAAACCATCAGACTTAACCTGGATCTTGGTGTTCGTGCATATAGTACTTGGGTGTTAGTTTGTATCTTATAGGCAAAGCCATTTGTCATTATGATACACAAGTGTGTGCTTTAGAGGACGTAACTTCATGAAGTGATTGTAACTTTTAGTCAAAGTCATTTGCCATACACATATCGACTGCTCAGTGCCAGAAGTGGGTAAGTGCGATAGCTGCCATGTGTAGATGACTACAATATACTGTGTCCCAAATATTCACAGGGCAGCTATTGCACTTACCCACTTCTAGCACTGAGCAGTTAATGTGTGTGCTTTAGAGGGGAAATGTTATGAAATGAGAGTGTTGAAAGTTGAAATGTTGTCAACAAGAGTAGTTTTATTATTTTACATTGTCCAAATAAATATTTGTACAATTTGTTAGGCCAACATCATTTCAATAGCTCAAATTATCAGATTGAATCTGTGTGCTACAAAGTACAAATAGTGCAATATGGATAATATTGTTATGAATTTTACATGAATCTTGTAACTATTATTTTCATCATATTTGTTAGTAATTATCATATATTTTTTGTCACAGGTTAGCTTTAGATCTTGTGTTCAAATCATACAGTAAATATCATCTCAAAATTACATGCTGAATATAAATAAGACTTCAAAACACCTGTAAAAATCATTTCTTTTCAAGAACAAATGATGAAGTGCATTTTTCAATCTGTCCATGCATGATTATATCTTGAAGTTTAACATGATATTCTTCATTTATATCACTTATAGATGCAAAGTATTTTTTGCAATTTGAGTATGAATATTTCATGATATGTTTTCCTCCCCATTTTGCCCCTTCCACACGGTATCACAGGCTTGGATATGGATGTGCTACACTTATGATTCCTTGTTGCAAAAGATGAGAATAATCTTTGACATCTCCAAAACCACAACCCCACTGCTACATATTGAATCCTATATCTGCAATAGGCTGCATTTACTGGTAGGACTACAACTTCTAATTAAATGACAAATCACAAGGGTGTTTTTTCAGTCACATGATAAAGATGTTTTGCTATCATGAAAGATATGGCTTTCGTAGAATGGTCATTAAAAATCTAAACAAAGAGATTCTAAAATTTATGTCCAATTTGAGTCCAAACAATTTTGTATCAAGATTCAATTTCAACAATTTGAGTTCAGTAAAATTACTCAGAGAATTACTTGTCACAGCTGCAGGCCCGTACGCAGGATTTTTTTTGGGGGGGTGCTGATTTTGAAAAAGTGGACTTTTTTCCCAGGAGGGGGTGCGATTTTGTGAAAAGCGGACTTTCTTCCCCAAATTTGGACTTTTTTTGACCAAAAAAGCGTAAAAACCTGATTTTTTTGCTCGCTATGCTCGCAAATTCTCCAATTTTGGGACTTTTTGTATACTTTTGCAAATTTGGGGAGGTGCGGTCGCACCCCCCGCACCCCCCCTGCGTACGGGCCTGCACAGCTGTATAATAGTACTACTAGCTATCTGAATGCCTAGGGGCAGGCAAGTTAATATAATTGTAAGCACATCCCTATCCAAGTCTAATTTATCTCCTCCACCTTAAACATTGACAGTTTTTTCCTGAAGCCAAACAATTACCATCATAAGGAAGGTGAAGGGAAGCAAGGCAGGGATTGGGAAGGTGGAATTCAGGAACAGGAAAGGGTGAAACTCAGGAATAGGAAATGGAAGAGTGGTGTGAATGATCATTAATAATTGTGTATGATGATTGTTATTGTTACGTAAATATTCAATTTTACTATTTCTGCCAATTTGCCAGTCGCATTTTCCCTTTTGGTGATATATTCGGCAATTTTCCCTTTTTGAGCAGCATCTTTAAGCATTTCTTAGCATTTTGGCATTTTTTTTCATGCACTTATCATCAGCATGTAGTGCAGCATAACGTATGTCATTTCATATAACCTTTAACCTACGACCTTTCACCTACCTGTGATTATTTGGGTCACTGATGATAGGAAAATACAGCACAATAAAATTTAAATTGGTTGAACATATATCACATAATACATACACAACTAACATGTACACATTTTACACAACTGCAACATACCTTTGCCCATAATACTGATCTTTAACGTTCATCATTTTTCTTATATTTTCTGAAAATGTCCTTATTTTTAACACTTTTTTGTTCCATGAAACAAATATTGTATCAAGACAACACTTTTTCAAGGCAAATGTAATTTAACCCCCTGAGCACTACCTGCCTATCTAACATTGCCTCTGGTTGGTCAATTACATGATATCTTTACTTTAATCACCAATCAGAATGGAGCTTTGCAAATAATTCATTCCATTTTTGTGTGTGGTGATATTATTCTAACAATATTGCTGATTGGTCCATTTGATAATGAAAACTTCTTTTTGGCCAATCGGCAGGTAGTTCTCATGGGGTTAATCACAAATGTAGGAAAATATATCTATTATGGCATCAATTTTTCAGGTACTGCTTGGCAGTAATTGCTTTAGCGATCTACACATAATATATCAAAACTGCAATAAGATGGCTTGCTCTGGCAAAATAAGCAAGTTAAAGTTTTAGCCTGTTTCCATTTTCAAATTCTGTGCACATTCCCCCCCTCCCATACTGTGGCATAAGGCCAATAAAAAGTTGCTTTGTTGTCCTCATCTGACTGACCCTAATCTGGAAAATATAGGAACTTTTTTTGTTTGTGTGTTACTGTAAAAAAAAACATTGACCCTAATTTTTTTGGAAGTTCCAGAAAAAGGTTTTTTTTTTTTCAAAATGGTTGACATCCTGAAGAGTTTTTAAACAGTTTCTTCACACTTTTAAACTGTTTTAAAAACATAAATGAAGTGGTATAAATATCCCAATTCATACTTATTTGGGCTATTTATTAAGCTAATTAGGAATACATGTTTTGGCGATGACCTTTAAACAAATTGTAAAAAAATAAAATAAATAAAAAACCAATCCTACCCCTTGGGAGGGAATCTATGGACAATCAAACAATTTTTTCTTTTGGCCTAAGTGCTCTCCATTAATTTAAATCATGCACTTTGATCTGCCGACTCATTAATCATATGTGTGCACAATTTTTTAAATACAGCAAAAGAAACAAATTGATTCTTATTTAATTGCCAATAATTCAACAAAGCAGCAAAATTTGAAGCTTAATTATTTGTCAATTGAAAGCAGCAACATTTGAAGCTTGTTTTTTTTTAATTAATTAATTTTTTTTTTGCTTTTTTGCCAATCACTCTAAGAAAGCACTGAGCAAAATTTGAAGCTTCTTTATTTGTCAATTAAAAGCAGCAACATTTGAAGCTTGTCATCTCTAAACAAAACATCAAGCCTATTGTTTTAAACAATAAAACTGAGGTATAACAGGTACAAAAATTTGCAAAAGGCGACTACTAAAAACTGACCAATACCTTTTCTTAAAAAGTTACCCTTTTCAGAGTTTTGGTTTAGCAGTGACATAGCTTGAGACATTATCACAGCATCTTTATTCAGCGTAGTGTTTACAATCCTATGGTCACACTACGCTTAATGAAAGTGCAGTGATGGTGTCACAAGCTACGTCACTACTAAACCAAGACTCTGAAAAAGGTCCAATATCAGTCTACAAGCTGCTGATAAATACCTGTTATCATTTGGTGTGCGTCCTGTGACTTTACATGATGAGGTATCAGCTGAGCTACTGCTGTGATCTTCACTCACTGTTGCTGTCTTACACAGATCAACCATGAATTCCACATCCTGTTGGAAAATAGATACAAATCCATAAACTATTCCCATATCATGATTCTTTTTCACATAGGAGTCCTTGCAAGAATCTAACTTATGTTTTGAATTAAAAATATAATAGGCAACACAATTTTGATCCACTCTATCCAAAGGATTCCAATGTCAAAATAAAATTATAAACTTTTATGAGAGGGAGGAGGTGGGCACTTGGATTAATTTAAAAAGGGTGTGTGTGGCTTGAGCATCCAAACCCTTCACCATTTCTAAGGGTCCCTAAACCATTTCTAAAGGTAATTGTACCAGAAATAAGGGCACATATCTAAGGACTTGCCAAAAATAGACACTCATATCTAAGGATTTTTAATCAAGACAGGTCTATATTTCTACCATCTTTATATTTGTAGTACCTAATTTCACACACAGTGTGTGAAAAAACACGATTTGAGCAAAATGTGTTTTTAGCACATAGCCCGGAAAATTTTAAAAAGGAGACCAATGTCTACAGATTTTTTCAATAAAATTTAGTTCCATGTATGTGTCTAAGGATTTCTTGTGAAAAACCTACCCATTCGAGAGGCACATCCCTATAAGCCTTATTAGCACATACACTATCGACATAATTTTATGAAAGACTTATTTAACCCCCTGAGCACTACCTGCTGATCTAACATTGCCTCTGATTGGCCAATTATGTGATATCTTCACTTTAATCACTAATCAGAATGGAGCTTTGCAAATAATTCATCCCAATTTTTTTGTGTGGTGAATTTATTTTAACAATGTTGCTGACTGGTCTAATTGATAATGAAAACTTTGTTTTGACCAATAGGCAGGTAGTTCTCATGGGGTTAACAGTGCACTTACTTTTCCATTCCTGAATACATCCAGTCTATGCCATTCACCATCATCCAATCGAGGTGATCCATGCATGTCAAACTTCTCAATCCCGGATCCCAGATCTAACATTAGCACCGGTTTTCCACCGATCAGTTCAATCAAGATAAAATCAGTTGGATCATCGTCTTTGATAGGATCTGCCATTGGTCCATTGTACAACAGAGTGCCATCTGGTGAAGTGGTGATGAATTCCAAAGAGGTGTGTGTCTCAAGACATTGTTGCAGGGTGTCAAAGAAGGCAAACCCATCCTTGAAGCTTCTCTTGGTTTGTTGACAATCTGGGCCATCATAACCACTTCGACATTCACATCTGTGTCATGAAAAAACAGCATCAATGATAATACTCTGGCTTGGTTTAAATCTTTTATATTGCATAAGAATAGTGTTATAACTCCTATTGTTTAAAAAGTTAAGAGTATTCCTACGAGTACATTGCAGGTTATCACAGTACTGGTGCAGCTGGTCCCTGTGTGAGTGATTGAGCTTTTGCCAAATGTGTCTCTTGACTTCCCCAGTCCTGATGAAGTCAGAGACACATCTGAAAGCTTGCCTACTCACACAGGGACCAGCTTCACTGGTACTGTGATAACCAACAGTGTATTTTTGTAGAAATACTATTATGAATTCCCATTGAGAAAGAATATCTTCTTAACCTTTACTGCTTGGTTCCAAACTTGTTAAACATGTTCCACTCAAGACCTTGTAAGTGCTTGGCAGCCAAATTGTGAAATATGAAAGAAAGATAAGAAAGGGCATACCTTGCACAAGTTGCATGTGAGCCACAATATCCTGAATGTTTGGGAGAGCTATGAATAGCACTCCTGAAAAAGTCTAAGAAAAGCCTTCTTCAGGAGCTATAAATCACTCCTTACTCTAAAACTCACAAATATCACTTCTAAAATAAATATTTTTCGAAAGCACATGCATCTTTGCTTCTGATTAATTTTTAGTATTCTTATCTGTAAAACTTACGTATGTCCACCTTCTGTATTAGTACATGTCCCACCATTAATGCATGTAAGCCCTGCTACACATGGCCCAGCTTGTGCCATCTTGGCACCACACACACACTGTGGCACCACACGTGATGAGATTGCAGCCAAGGACTGGGTAGGAGTATTGATGACAGTCGGTGTTGGGTCCACAACGATGACATTGGTGCAGGAAGACTCGCATACGTATTCGTGGATGCATTCATCTACAGGTATTTGGCCAATGGTGACTCCTAATGCCGCTGCAAGCTGGGGGAGAGAATTATCAGAAAAAATTATCAGAAAAAGGGGCACAAAAAGTGCAAACCTCTGCAGCATTATTAGTCACATAAAGTGGCCCAAAATGACAAAGTGTCACAAGATTGCAAAAAGAGGTAGTTCTTTTAGTTTCCTAAAAAGTTCAAAGTTGGATCAAATTGGGTACAATTCTGGTTTACCCTGTGCACCCTGTGTTTTCAATACAATTCTGCGCACCCTATTTTTTAGGGTTAGGGTTGGGGCTAGGATTAGGGTTAGGGTTATACTTGTGCAGGGGATAACAGAATTATTCCAAAGTTTACATGGATACACATTTTTACTTATTGTGATTCCATAAGGTCTTTGAGTATTATATCTTACCCTATCCATATTAGCTAATGCCGCTGCATTCATCTGCGAAGCCGGATATACCGGTGACCCATGAGCCGTGTATCTCACATCAATAGTCCTCTCCATTCCCGGTACGTTGATGATGCTAAAGATATCAATATTCTCTTTCTTTGCTGGCAGTATGTCCACAAGTATATCCAGCAAGACTTCTTGTTTACTAGGCTTGTCAGGATCTGGCTTGGCGATGAACTCTTCTGCGGTGACATCTTCGAAGCGGAAGGATCCCGAGCTCTGCACAGCTTCAGTGCTGATATCTTTGACATTGACTCTGACTGTTGAGACTACATCAGGATATCTGCCATCATCTTTGACTGTGACCTTAAAGGTGTATGTTCCTCCTGGTGTATTGGCCTTGATGGTCACTTCACCAGTGTCTTCATCCACCTTAAAAAAGAAGGAATTTTTGTGTGTGTTACAAGATGGATGGAAAGAAAAGTGCAAATGTTCATTATTTTTCACAGGATCATTTATTTGTATATCCGCCATTTTGGATTGTTGCCATTTTGTGCATTTTGAAACCAAAGACCAATTTTTTCTTCATTTTTTAAAGTCCCCAATTAATCTGTATGCAATTACCTATCATGTGAGACATGTTAATGGCTTGGCTTCGATTTAGTTTTCTTCTTCTGACAATTTTCACTTTACGGCCGCCATCTTGGATTTTGAGCTGAATTTTCATAAATTTTCAAGTTTTACCGGATTTTTAAGCCGAAGGCGATTTTTTTCTTCAAATTTTGAAGTCGCCAAGTAATCCTTGTACAATTATTGTTCATATAGTACATGCAAATTGGTTGCCTTCGACTTAGTTATCTTTTTTTGAACTTTTTTTAACAAGTGATCGAGCGGTCTATGTACATCAACCCCTGTGTTTTCAGTACAAATAATTTTGACATAAAATGATGTCGCAGGTGTAAATATCAATATCTTACACAGGACATCCATAAAAAACTTCGATTTGAAAAGTCTATGCATGCAATCATTGAATTACCAGATAAATTAATAAATCATAGGTTGAGTTCTGGAGAGACAGTTGGTGCTTACAGAGTATACATACAGAATGCAAGTAAGCTTACCTCAAACTGTTTGTAATCATCATTTGGTTTTGGTATATATGTTTTGTCTTCTATGGTATCAGGATCTATCACACCAACATAGCCAATGGAACTCTCTGGAATGGATCCTGGAAGACAAGCAAAAAAAAACTTAATAGATCAAATTACGAGTTAAGAGTTGTTAGTCGGTTATGATCTTATAATAAATTGTTCTTATGTTTTTTAGTAATTAATATGAACCCAGCGTAAGGTTAACCCCACAGGCACTACTGGCCAAATGATCATCCGTAAAGAACTATTTTGATTGGCCACAAAGAGGGTTATATCATGTATTGAGCCAATGAGATATATGGTAAGAAAACTAGGGCGATAAGGGATTAAGCATAAATATTACTAAGAAATCTAAAAGCTTTATTTTGATTGGTTACTTAGATGATTATATCATCTGATTAACCAATCATGGATACTGTAAGAAATACTATATACCCATTTAATTTCTATTCTATTACCTATACTATGATCAGCTCGTAATAGGCAGGACTCATAAGATTGTGTATTGATATGATATAGAATGGTGTTCACACAGTTGGGCGCAGCACCTATGTAAAGTGCGCTTTGCGTATTGCGTAACTGACTGCCACTTTTGTGAATTTACTCGAACATAAGTTAGGACTTAACTAACGTGCAGAGTAACAAAACCGAATAATTTCCTCCTACTACAAGCTAATCATAGTATACAAAGAGCATAATGTAAAGAAAAAATACAGACTTCTTGCGATCTTCCTGAAAAATTGAAGCTGTATACATCAAGGTATAGTGCAGGGGTGTGAGAGGCCTCAGACAACAAAAGAGGAAAACTACTAAAAAAGCCAAAAAACAGCGTAAAATCAGGGTACAAATGCCAAATATGGGCTGAAAATGACAGAAAACAAGTAAATTTGGGTAATAAAAAAAAGCTGAAATCAGCTTAAAAGCTGAACTCTCACACATCTGATAGTGCCCTAAGTGTAAGCGCAAGTGCATATTGTGTAACTTTAAACAAAGTCCTGTATTACCTTCATATGCATAGACAAGCATTTCTTTTGTAGTTCCCTTGTGTGGGTTATCATTTACATCTGTAATACTGATGGTAACAGTGCTGGTGCCTACACCTGTATTCCCATTTCGTGTCTCCGTTATCTCGAATATCATCCCGTAATTCTCCTGTTCTTCACGATCAAATTCTGCCTTGGTGCTGATGGTCACCGTGTTATCTGCAACATTAAAAAATATCAAAACAGGAATTAGGCTAAAAGAAAATTGTTATGTCAGGTGAAACGGCAAATTCATTTTTTCCCTTTTTCCCCCCTTTTTTTGCCGTAAAATCATGAAATTCTGAAACAAATTTGGAAGAAAAGTTACTTGATTTGATACTCGCATTGTTTAGGTAGAAAACAATTGATATTTGTACTTCAATTGTGTAAATCACCCACTATTTCATACTGTGTACTTTTGAACACTTGAAAATGACATTTTAATTCAAAATTTTGTTTAAAAAAAATAACAATCTTTAAAAAAAACCCTCTTTCTGCATTCTTTTTAAAACTGCCATGGGCTTTGAGACATAGCCTTATTTTTAGCCTTTATACAGAAAATGTATGTATAGTTTAAAAGAAAATATTCTTTTAAATGAAGCAACAAGTCAAAATTCTGCACTGTCTCACTTAGTTGTAGTAACTACAAATTTCGAACGTTTGAGGACTTGTTCTCAAGTTGTAGATACTCCCGTAAGGTGCCTCCAGGGTTTTATTTTTACAAGTTTGCATTAGTATATCTAGTAAAATACTCACTTTAGAAACCTGTGTCACTGATGTATGTCATCTGTGATTGCTCAACTTATTCTACGCATCAGCTTTAGTCCAAAAAAATATTTAAAAAGATGATTTTTGAGTGCTTTTTATGAGCAGCAAAAAGTACACTCCACGACTGTGTACATGTGAATATGGTGATGAATGCACGCTAAATCGCGGCGGCACATACACATAGCTCCTTGGAACTCACGGTCGGAGCCGTGAGTTACAATTATTGGAACTACTGTCTCACTTGACATGAAAGGTATTTAATTATGCTTTTCACAAGGAAATCAATAAAAGATTTTGATTACACTACATGTATTTTCACTTTTAAAGTTAATTATTTAGATACTTATTTGCATTGGTCAACCTACTTTTTAATTGACTTCATCACAAATCACAAACATGCCCATGCTCACTGAACACCCTCATACATACTTGTAATACCTGCAAACAAGGACCTATAACCTTTTCCTATCTTATCAAAGATCTTGCACACCCAAAGCTAAGCTTTAAACCGTCGACCCATTTGACTTACTATCCAACCGAGATCAGACCAGGTCTGGCAAACGAAAATCGGTTTTATGCATTTTAACCTTGTTTGCAATATGCTGGTATAAAAGTGACCATTTTTCCTGTGTGTCCTCAGTTAGGCCAAAAAAAAATATTGTTGTGTTGCCCTCAAGTGGGAAAATGGGAAAGTTGGGTAGGATGGTCGGATTTTTTTAATTTTTTTTATTTTAATTTTTTTAAACCTTCAGTTTTTAAAAATCCCCTCAAATATTAAATAATACTTCTTCAATTAGGAGACATGTGTCAATTTTGACTTCTGGATACCTGTTAGACATCAATTAAAGACTAGTCTCTCAATAAAATATTAATTTAAAGTGAAAAACTTTGATTTTTTTGAACAAATCTGTAAAAATCATCATTCAAAAAAAAAAAAAAAAATGGCTCCCCTGATTTTCCAGGATTTAGGGTCGGGGGGTTGAGGGCAACACAACAATTTTTTTTTTGGCCTTATCTTTGTACAAGCTGTATCAAAAATCTATGATCAAACTGATTGGTACCCACCAGTATTCAGTGATAATGCATGAATCTGACACATCAACATAAGATCCAAATAATTTGTAGATTAACTGTATAACAAGTCAGGAACTATACATTCTGGACATTTCAAGAGTATCCAATGTTGCATTTGGAAGAGGCAGGCTTTTTAATAAACATCCAGCCTGTATTTTCTGGTATTCATAGGTCTTTACAAATGCACATATGCATACAAATGCAAACAAACACCCTCACACAGAAATACACTCACCCCACTCCACAATACTAAACACTTACCAGCATTAACATCATAGCTGAAGAACTGCTCAATGAAGTCACTATTCAATAACCGATATGTAAAAGGCGGTCCTCCTCTATTGGATCCGATGTCATCATCAGCAGCTGTCAATGTAACAACTTGTTGAGGTGGTGGGGTGCTTTCTGGTGTCTCTGCTACATATGGCAGGAAATATGGGTCGGCATCTGCCACATCTGACAAGGTGACTACCAGAGTAGCTGTTCCAGTTTGTGGTGGATCACCTAGGAAATAGACCCAAAGTTTGAATGAATGATGCTCAAGGCACTTAGAATGTGTCAACCAGTAATCCCCAGTATGGATAGACTTCTCCATAGTCCACTACCCCTACCACTAGGATCCACAACATGTTCATCTATCCGGGCACAGTTCTTTAACCCCAATACATTTGTACATTCATTGAATGACCTTAGAAAATTTGGATACAAAACTCATACTCTGCAACTTGAGGTCAAATTTTGCACTATGAGTGTTTAATTGAGATTATTGAACTATGTCATTGAGATGAGGCCATTGTGGACCACATGAAGGACACAGGATTGGCCCTAAAAACAAACTGCTCTTTAATTCCAGTATTATTCCATTTCACATTACCTCTGTCAACAGCCAATAAGACCAGCTCATGTTCTTCCACAGTCTCTCTGTCCAGATCCTTAGCAACTGTGACTGCACCTGTGTCTGGGTTGATGTCAAATAAACCATCTGGATTGGACTCATCAAGAATGTCGTATCTGCAACAAAAAGCACAAGATGATACATTCATATGTGTTTGATTTTGTAGCCAGACTTTTGTAACTGAAGGGGCAGTAGTGGAGCCAGTGTGCAGTGTTTGAGAGGGGGGTAAACTCTAGACCCTCTTCATACACATTTACCAATTCATTTGAATAGGCTTCAGGCACACTCCTCTAGTTACACCACTGTTTATGTGAGGGTTCAATTCTTTGCAACCTTACAACACACTAATGGGGTTATATTCAAGTTCAACCCATTTCAGTCCAGCCCTAACTCTACCCCTAATCCTAACACTTGACATGTTAACATAAACCTCAAGCAAGTGGTCTGGGGTTCAAGTCCCCGCATAGGCAGGTATGTCCGGAGTTTTTACTCTGGTATGTCTGCCTATGCATGTCATGTTTCCATTTGTAAAATCATGATTAATAGTGCTAGTGTGAGATGTGTAATTCTTCTTTCCCCTGTATAAATAACTATGGACTGTGTACAGTTTTTTTTACACCCCTATCTTCGATGAATAGTTTTGCTCCAAAGCTGCAATACGATGTGCAGCATACTTGTACTTACCACACACACCATCAAAGTTGTGATCTGTTAACAGAGGTATACTTGTAGCACACACATACCACCACCTCCCATCCCCACTCAAAATGAAATCTTTTTTAAATTTTCCATTTTGTTTAAAATTCCATTGTCAAAAATTATCTGGTGCTCTGTGTCAATGACATACACTATGCCTTGGCCTAGTAACTTATTCAAATAGCGAATAAGTCAAGGGTTGATAACCAGCCAGCCTTAACTCACAATCAAACCATTTCTGCTTCTCAACCCTCAGAAGTAATATATCCATAGTCAGACATTTTGAATCAACTGCTTACTTAAAATCTCCTGCTGGACCTGACTCTGGGTCAGAAGCTGTTACTCTGATGACCTCATCACCTACAGCAGTGTCTTCAGGGATAGTGGCTTCATATTGGTCTTCATCAAACATTGGTGGTTCATCACTGATGTCAAGGATGGATATCGCTGCCGTGGTGCTATCTGAAGGATTTACACCATCAGACACCAGAAGATTCAACGTGTGGAGTTGGGATTGGGTCTCGAAATCCAAAGGCTGAAAAGAGATGGAAGTTGTGACTTTATTAAATAGGGTTTGTATGAAAAGTGTTAATAAACTCGGAATGCTCCAGATTTTTATTAAAATAATAAACAATAAGCATTGGGCTATTCCAGTTGAAATCCATACACCCTATGGAAGACAAGACCTTAATCTTCAACACAGGCAGTGTGAATTTCAAATGGAATTATCTAAATGAGTGACTCCATTTGTAATTTACACCCCCTGTTTGGGAGATTAAGGCCATGCCTTCCATAGGGGGTGTATGACTTTCAACTGGAATAGCACAGTCAATCAGACACTAACCTTAGCTACTTTAATGATTCCAACCAGGTTGATATTATCAGTGACAATCTCAAACAGCCCGTCACCATTGCCACCATTGATACTGAACACAACATCATCTTTAAAGTCCTCATCAGGATCAGAGGCAGTGACCTCCAACACAGTCTCTCCTACAGCAAGAGTCTCTGGCGCATCCACCTCATAGGGACCTCCGATGAAGGATGGGGAATTATCATTGACATCTTCAACTTTTATGATAGCAGTTGTTGTGGCTGTTAGAAAATAATGATAATGATATTGACATTGATATTAATATTGATACGAGTAAGTGGTCTTCATCAATAGAATTGAGGACATTATCTATTGTTCATACATACTTGCTAATCTAACAGCTTGTGTGATTGGTGGAGAGCCGGGCAAAAACATAATTTCCCTAATTTTTATATCCAATGATTGTCACACTTAGCAGCCAGGTATAAACATTGTTAAGGACCAATCATGTGTGCCGTTCGATAATGCATTATGTATGAACTACACTTTAGTGACATTAATATCGATATAATCTTACTGTGTTGGTTAAATATTTATTATTTCACACTTCAATCCCAAGAAAATTAATCCAATATAAAATCTGTACCACAAAGTGGACCAAACTGACACGGGGGTTCAGTAAAAGACAAAATCACAGAAAAATGGAGCCCTGTAACAATTGGTGACACACATCCATGAGGATTCATGGAATAATGGTGATAGGAACATGGAAACTATGTTAAAGGTCCCAATTTGGATAACATTTGCATATATGTATAATATAATGTGATTCCTGTACAAAATGATATTTGCTTCATAATCTAGGTTTGAAGAGGCACACTTTTAACCATAAATGGTTGTTTTGTTTTGTTTTCTAAAGATAATCCATCCCAAAGGAAAATTTAAAATAAAGATTTTCTTCTTCCACCTCTAATGAAACTCCTTGGTGTTAAGATCCAATTTTACTACAATAACTTATTCTTTGGGAACTCTGTTTGAGTTGCGGTTCCTTCCTCCTTGCTATATCATGCTGTACCCCAATGTTTGAGTATTAACATAACGTGCATGCTTTACGTGCACAGTTTACATATGCAAAATCCTCCAACCTAGCATTGATTGCAGATATCAGAACTGGGGATGGTCCCCTCCTCTTTTCAAAGAGCTCTAACATAAGGTCGCACAAGGTTGACTCTTCTGTACACAGGACCAGCAGCTTTATATACTACCTATATCTGCATGTGCTAAGCAGTGTATGGGGTGAGAAAAAATTCTTCACTTATTTGCAGTAAAGTAACTGAACATAATTGCAGGATTTCCAACCTTATTGGAACATTTTGGGAGATTAAGGCAACATATTCTCCCAGTCGACAACGCAACACTTTAACCGCTTGGCCACCTCACCCTCTAGACTTTAACTCTCTTCACGCGGGTGTCGACTGCAGACGACAAGTTTTTAAAAAAATTTAAAAAGTCAAAAATTTCAGAAATGTACATTTTCATGAACATATTTGGAATCAGCATGGAAAAATGCATTAAAATGAGTACAAACAAGCCTAGTATTGGTTCAGGGTTTTTGAGATAGCTCTTGATATTTTGAGGTAATATCTCAAAACTTGGGACTTCTTATGTTGAAGCCTATGGCTAGCATGCAGAGCATTATTAAAGAACCAATTTATTACCCCGATTATAATTATTATCACTGTTGACTTTCTTATCATTATTCTCTACTTACCCATATTCTGCCCATCTGTGACTTCAATTTGCAGATGATATTCAGGCACTTCTTCTCTATCAATAGGTTTCTTGACTGTAATCTCACCAGTATCTGGATCAATGCGGAATTTATCTGCACCATCCATTGGGTCAGATGGTCTGGGAACCACGCTGTATTCTAGTAAGCCATCATCAGCGTCGTCTGCCATTATGGTCATTACTGAATCACCTGAAATTTGACAAATTAATCAAATATTTATTTAATACCATCTTATACCAGTGCATCACACTGGTCATGTGTAGGCAGTTACTCCAGGTGGGTGATAAATTATAAATTGTATCTCAGCATATCAGACAATCCAATTCTTAAAGATATACTTGATACAGTAAGCTTTTACTGTATTTATAAGTACGCATGTGACCACCTCAATAGACGAGTTGTGACCTGCTAAACAGTCTGTTGCAAATAATGCAAAATTGAAATGGAAGCAAACATTACATGGCAAAAACAATTGAAAATGTAAGTGAAGTTTTTTACTTTGTCTATACTTGTGAGATTTTAGTATTTTCTATTCAAACAATTCAGATTTCATAAGTTTTTAAACTAAGACTGTTTGAATCATACAGCTTTGCATTTTCAACCATCAACAATATTTGCAAATTTATGATGAGGTTCAAATGAGGCTTCCAAGTTAATCTTATTTTTGTTGGCTCTATGTATGCCACAAGGAAGCAGTGGCGTCGCTAGGGGTTTTAGCGCCGGGCCAAGGATACATAATGGTGCCAAGGATACATAATGGCGCCAAGGATACATAATGGCGCCAAGGATACATAATGGCGCCAAGGATACATAATGGCGCCCTTCCCTTCATTTTCACATGGACCGCTAAGTAATTTTGGTTATAATGAAGTTCAGTGAATTTTTGTCTTAAATTGATCTTTCAAATGAGCATTTGTGCAAAGCACACAAAAATTTTGATTTTCATCACTTGGAGGGGGTGCAGAATCGATGCTGATTTAGCAAATTTGGTGCCCCCCACTAAGGTGCCCCCTCTGCCATTAGCATTATCACAAATTTTAAAACATCAATGAAAAGGTTACCTGCTTCAGCATCTTCTGGTATAGAACCAGTATATTCCGGATCCAAGATTGGCGGATTATCATTCTCATTATTCACTACTACCACCACCTCTGCAAAACCTTCCATTCCTCCCTCATCCGTTGCCTTGACGAGGAAATTCCACTCATCTTCCTCTTCTCTGTCCAGTGGTTGGAGGAGACTGATCTCACCGGTATCAGGGTTGATGTCAAATATGTCATCATCTACTCCTTCCAAGGAATACACTATGTTGTCTCCATCATCACCGTCATCAGCTGATACCTGGGAGGGATTTATTTTGAAAAAAGTTTTAGATAATAATGATTTTTGGTTTTTAGATCTGCATTATTTTGCAACAAGTGCCAATGAGTTTTTCAGTTGGAAATTAAGACCTTGGTCCTAAGTTATCAGATTCAAGGTTTAACAAGTGGGATAAAAAACTTTATACAATGCCAGCCTCTAGCAATGCAAAAAAGAAGAGGGTAACATGTTTGACATTATGAATAATTTTCAAATAACTTTCATGGCTTTGTTTAAGAGAAATCTCAAATCAGAAGAGGAAAAGAAAGCTTAACTTAAAAAAAAGATCTTTCATATCTCAAACCTTACCGTTAAAATAACTCTTGGCGTTGTTGTCATTTTCATTCACCATGGCTTCGTATTTATCGTCAGCAAATTCCGGCCTTTCGTCATTGACATTATTCACTGTGATTTCAATCCGAGTGTTGGCAACGTGTAGACCATCGTTAGCACTGTATTTTAATGTGTATGTCCTTAAAGTCTCAAAATCCAAAGGCGCAGCAATACTGATTTGACCATTTATTGGATCAGCACGAAAAGCGCCTCCTTGGTTGCCTCTGCTATAAGGTATCGAAGATTGCTTTGACCTGTACGAATTCAAATGGAAATATGTTTTAATAATATTCATCGATACATCTTCTCTGCACTATCACTTGATATGGTGTGTAAAATATAACAAGTACAACAATATAGTATGGATCCATTTTCTGGGGTAAATATAGAGAGTACATGTTGATAAAAATGAGTCAAGTTTTATCTACAATCTAAAAAATGTAACATGGCAATAACGTAACTGTTATCATGTACCACAGAGAAGAATATACAACTTGGAAATTTATGAAAAATGGATTACAGCATGACAAAGAAAAACCCATGCTGGATAGCATTCATTTTGGAAGGTTTTATGACTTCATGGAGAATGCCATACATTACATGCTCTGAGCATAGAGATGATGGTATATTTGATGAATGCATTCAGATGTTGATGATCGGCAAAACAGGTTCATGCACATTATCACTGAGAACTTTTGATAGAAAACTCATACAGCTTTTATATCGAGGCATGGAAATGAGGATTCCCAGTTTCTTATTTCTGACTCAAGAACTAAGTGCAAAATTGTACACTTGATTTGCTGGGAGTAACCTTCCTTTTCATTGCTCTTTTTCTTCAATTCTGTTTCTTTCTTTTTTTCTTCATACAGGCCAACATGCTTATATAAGCTTTTCTTGGCATGAGCATTTTGCTTGAGCCTGGTCCCACCAGAACCCAAGCATGTGTCTGCCTGGACCGACTGGTTAAACAAGCAAACAAACAAGCAAATACATGTACCATCAGGGACAAACCAAACTTTACAATATCATAGGATGTTTGCTATACCATGGGAATGGATGGGCATCATGGCTTATTTCTACGACTAAATACAATTGACAGACTATCTAGCAACAAAATAGGGGCACCAGCCAATAATACATGTCAAAGGTCATGGTAGGCAGCAAACTATATAGATGGATGGATGAGATAGTCAGGGCCGTATTAAGAATATCGGAGCCCTTGGCCAGGCCAAAATGTATATAGCAATGCCAAATGAATAAGCAAGGTTCCAAGCGGCCATGGGAGAGATGTTCTGCAGGATCCCAAAGGGGAGCAACATCCCAGCAGGAGTTGCAACTTGCAAATTTAAAAAACAATAAAACAAAACAAAGTGCATTTTTATGGATGATAAAGTAAAGGATATGACTTTCAATGATGTGATAAAAAATTACATTACTAACATGAAATTAAAGGAATAAGTACAAATTCAAATCTTTGGGCCCACCCTTTTTAGACATTGGGGCCACCTGGCCTTTGGTTACTTTGGTTAATACGGCCCTGGATATAGTCAAATTGTCTTGCATTACATGGATGTTTTCGGCCGAATTCAGATGTAAATGGCACCACCGTGGGAAGGCCTTCCACTTGAAGTGGGCAGGCTATGCCTGATAACAGACAGATAGACAGAACAGTCAGATAAATTGGGTTATTTCAGTTGAAATCCATATACCCCCTATGGAAGACATGACTTTACTCTTCAAGTACACAGGGAGTGACTATGGGGTTACCTGAATGGATGACTCCATTTACACTCACACACAGGATTCTACACCCCTGTGTGGGTGACTGATCATGAAGATCATGTCTTCCATGGGGGTGTAGGGATTTCAACTGGAATAGCCCAATTCTCCATTAGTAGTGATTTTTTTTACAATTTCTTCACAATTATGTTCTCCAGATCCACATGAATAATATGTTTTGTAAAACATAGGTTTTGTGGTGTGTCTTAGTAAACTTTGAAGTCACTAAAACAATGCTGGTTCAATGTGGAACAGACATTTATTAAATCAAGATTTATTAGTCAGGTTATGGGGTATTCACATGCTGTACAAAAGTACACATATCAAGTTTGATTCCTTCTGCATTAATGCAGTCTTGATCTGGATTAATGGAACAGAACTCTGATCCAAGATTTGATATGGAATAATTTTCAAGGCTTCTTATACACTATGCAAATCATCAGTGCTATTCATTCATTAGGCAAACTTGATATACATCTATGCTAACTTTTTGTGGCTGCATCAGTTTGAAACTTGGCCTATTAGTATTACACCTGTTCCTGTACTTAATTTCAGCTTCAGTCTTCAGTGAACGGCTCTTTTCAGAGCCACCAAACCTTTAAATTTAGCAGATAGGTGAGGTCTGCTTGTTTTTCTGTTGACAAGTAGCAGTCTTCAGTGAACAGCTCTTTACAGAGTCACCAAACATTCAAATTGAGCAGATAGGTGAGATCTGCTTGTTAACAAGAGGCAGTCTTCAGTGAATGGCTCTTTTCAGAGCCATCAGTAGGCAAGGGGCAGCCTACATGTCTCATTCTTAGGTACTTTGTCCTGAAGAAGTCAGAGCTACTCCTGACGAAAGCTTGACAGTTCTAAACTTGTCCAACAGTGAACCCGCTAAAAACCCACTAATTGTTAATAAATACACTCTACACCAACACACACACACACCGGACAGCTATGCCTACCTTTGTCCAAGTCGACAGCTGTAACTGTTTCTATAACTGTACCAACAGCCTGATTTTCAGCTACATCTACAGGGTATAGAGTGCGATCAAACTGGGGTTCGTTGTCGTTGACATCAACTATACGAATCTGAATTGTGGCTTGATCTGAAATTATCAATCACAAATAATACAGATGTTAGAATTCAAATTCATCTGTTCTATCAAAGAATATCAGTTTCTACAATATGAAGATCTTTGTTATGTAATAGCACAATTGATGCACATATAGGGATTAACATCATACACAGTTTGTAATGTGATAGCACATTTGTAGCACATATTATACAAGCTGACAGGATCAACACAGTTTATACACATATTTTTTGCCATTTAAAATTTTCTTAGGATAACAAAGAGGTTTAGACTATAGGAGAGTCTGGCCTTCATAAGTTGTGCATAATGGGAAATCCTCCATATTGAATTGTCAGGCATGGGCTAAAGTTACGCCTGTATTTTTAAGAAAGGTATGAAATCCATCAACAACCTGTGTTTTACACAATGTGTGTCACAGAGATTTGGTATTACTCTCATGTAAGCATACTCAGAGTTAGCCTAGTACCAAGAATGGGATTATACAGCTTATGGAAAAAGCTGTCTAATTAGGCCTCAATGAAGTCTTGACAATGCTAATTTGTGCAAGCTTACATGAGGCATAGACCAAAGGTTTTGGGTCAGCAGCACTTTATGGCATGTGCATTTAAGGCCAGAGTAATGGAAGACACATTCGTTCACGCCCGAATGTGAGATTTCTTGATATTTATCAACACTAAGATGTATTCTTTCACTTAAAACTGATAAAATACAACTTGCTAATATTTACTCGTATTTTTGCTTGATTTGTTTCACTCTTTTCAACTCTAAAAAGTCACATGGCTCAAGACAGCTTAGTAAATTGGCGGAAATAATGAGTCAGAAATGCTTGCGAATGCTGAAATATTTTGATTACGTGTGCGATTCGCTTAGTGTGACGCGGCACAACTCTGCGCGTATGTCCAACGCAGTCTAGGCGCATTCGGTTTGTTGTTCACGCCAGCAAATGTGGTGTAAACAAAACAAAAATTTGCAGTCAAAATGCTATTGGAATTTTGGCGCACTGAAAGCAGACATTATAGATTTATTGGTGCAAAAAGATGCATATTTAGACCATGCACCAGATACAGCTTTTGCAAGCATGAAAGTCTTACCGTTTTAAAATATAAGGACATTTTGTGCATAATTTTGACATTTTTTACTAAAACGGCGATTTCTCAGAGTTCACTTTTGACAATATTGCACAATTTTTGTGACAAGATAACTCGAAAAATATGCAAGCAAAAGGTTAACTTTTTGCACTATCGTTTAGAGTACATCAAAGCCTGGGGAAGGATTTCTCATTTTTTCAAAATATTTGTTTTAAACAAAACTATACACCATTCTGTGCAATTTTTAGCTTAATAGAGTGACAAAATTGCTTTTTTCACATGTTTTTTCAATATTTCAAAAAAGAGACAAATTTCAAAAAATAAAAAACCTTCCCTAAGTTCATGTCTCTTCTTTATGAAAAGCTAACTGAATTTTTTTTACTCCGAACAGATTTTTTTCTATTTTTTCATAAAAAAATGGGGGTAAAAAAGTGAATTTTTGTGATTTTTTTTAAAACTCAAGATTTTTGAACAAATCTGACGTCGCCATGGGATTCCTTGACTCATTTCCTTTCCAAAAATGTATAGTTTTATATACTTTTGACATACAATTCAGAAATAATCATGCTCGAAAAGGTCCATGTTCTCTCCCATTACACTGGCCTTAACACAACTTCTTACGAGCATATCGCAAAAATGTGGTACTTAAAATAAAGCTGGTCAGGCATAAATATTGGGCTTTGCCAGTTGAAGTCCATACACCCCTATGGACTGGACGTAATCTTCCACACAGGGGGTGTAGATTTCAAATGGAGTCGTCCATTAAACCCCATTTGAAATTATAATGTATTATTCACTCCCTGTGTGAAAGATTAAGGTCAATCCATAGGGGTGTATGGATTTCAACTGAATAGCCCATTACATCTATTCTCAACATTTCTACCAAGAAGGGTATTGGGGCATTTCTCCCTAAAAACATGAGCTTTTCCCCCAATTTTCCTCCAGTCAGAATCAAAAATAATTAAAAATCCCACTTCTGGTGCAAAAAATGTCAAATCCCCCCTCCCATTTCACCTTGCCCCTGGGTAAAAATTCAAAGTGCAGCTTCTGACTCCTACCCTACCATGTGGGAATAAATGCAGTGAATTATCCATTATACAGTGAACCTCTAATCTAAAATAACTTTCCAGTGACATGTACACTATCTAAGACCTATACAATGGTATAGGTGCTATTAGACCATCCAGTGACTACTTGAATCTTGCAGAAGTTCATTAACTCTATCAAGTGCCAAGTGACCATTCTAAATTTTGAACACATGCATATCTAGACTGTTAACTGAAGAAAAAAGAAGTTACACTGAATCCACAGGACCAAATCACAAGTTGTTTTTAGGGGGGTTAAAAATGTAACAGGTACAAAATTTGGGACAAATCACAAATTTCAGGCTCTATCAGCAACATGAACTTAAAATGTCAAGGTATAGGCTGTCACCTGAGAAACTTCTGACTTGCTGAAGTAGAATGCTGTGAAAGCCAGCTTAGACCTGTGGCATATCAACCAGGGGCGGAGGAGTAAGGGATAAGTTGACTCCGCATGTCTTGAAATATTGGTATAAAATTGACTAAAATCCTTTTGGCCTGTTTTAAGCAAAAATTATGATTACTTTTCAGGTACATTTTAGCATTCAAAATGAAAATATTAATGTGATTTCCATACATTGTCCCATTATAGTCATTTTGGTGGTTGAGCGAGGCAGTGGAATGTTTTTGAATTTCAACTGGAATAGCCTATATCTAGGCTTACTATTATTTGGAATGATACCGGATTAGAAATTGATATGGCTATACCATCTCACACCCTATTTACTAACATCACACCCCACAGTTCTTTGCTTCTATATAGGCCTAACCCACAAGCTATAACAAACATATTCATTATACATATTTATATACAATCAGAAATACATAAATGTCATTTATTCTAAACACATTAATACTTCATTTAAAAAACACCTAAAAGGGAGGATGTTCAAAAATACACAAAACTTTTTCAAAATTATATGCAACTGGTTCAAAGTATCACTTAAACACATAACTACTAGCAAATTACATGCAAGGACTTGTGTAATGTATGTAAGAATAATTAGAATATCCAAAAGCATAAAGCAACAATTTGAGCACAAATACATTGATTTAATACAAACTAAATCCTGACTACAACACAAATTTTTTTAGTTAAGAAATCTTTAATATTGAAATTGTCATCTTAAACATACAGCTAACAAAACTAGAAGCTTGTTGTATTCACTTCCCTTCAAATCAAAGAGCACCAATAACTGGAAAAGAAGACCAAGAAATGAACATATTTCCCAAAAATGTTGAGAAGGAAAGAAATAAGCCAACTAGTCATGCTACAGCACCATTTTCAGCTTTGGGAATTGCTTTGATGATTTTTGATGTGAATTTAAGCTTTAAGATTAATTTTGGCAAGTTTGATACAATCAGGAATAAGGAGCTGATGTATGCGATGCAAAATATTCATAGGTCAAAGGTCATGAATGGGATCAAAGATCACATGGGATCAACTTTATCATTTTTTTAGAAAGAGAATTTAAAGCCATGCAACTGAGCAAAACAACTGAATATCAAAAATGACATAATGAAAAAAGGGGCATTCAGTGGGATATGAAATTTCAAAAACTACGAAAGGTCAAAGCTCAATAACATGCAAATTGAGCTAGCTGCTAGTGAGCGATCACATGTATGATCATTACCGGGAGGTTCATTGATGTAATTTGCCGGCTGTGTCATAGCTGCTGGAATAAGAAACACAGTAAAGTGCTACAATAAAGTATAATGTTTAGACTTATGGTACATCCTCAAGTGAATGAATTATTAATACAACAACACGGTTGACAGTACAAATTCAAGGCTCAGACCAGCCCCTGAGCAAAGATATTGGGATCGCCATCCATCATAGGGCTGGAAAGCTCAGATGGTAGAGCACTAGTCTTGCAAACCAGATGTCACCAGTTCAAATCCTGTTTCTGCCAAAAGAAGGGGGAGCTTCTTCATTTAATATATTATACCTAGTCTATATATAAATTTATTAGTAACTGGGATCACTGTCCATCATAGGGCTGGATAGCTCAGATGGTAGGGCACTGATCTCAAGTCAAATTTTCTTTGCTCCCCTTCTTTAATTAACTTTGGGAGATGGTTTGCATGTTTAGAAGTTATAAAATAACCATAGGGCATGCTCAGAAATTGATAATCACGACAGAATCGTAAACAAACCATTTCTGACTTTGATTGACAGATGATGTCAGACGCAAACTAGTATTTTTAATTCTCTCTTTGATTATATTGAATCAAATACAATGGTTCGTATCAAATCAAAATTGTCGCCATTTATCAATCAGTGATGATTTTGATTGATGTTTTGTCCATTTTCACAGTTTTGTAAAGCTTCTATTCTTGCAATGAAGTAAAATATATACAGTAACGTTAAGCCTAATGGCGCATTATGGGCTCCTTTTGCCTTGGAGTAAATTTCATGCGCAAATAGATAGCTCCCTCCTCTGAAATCCCAAAAGTATTAAAGTTCCGTGCCCTTATTTGCTGGTGTGAATTTTACAGGAGGGCACTTTTACTAGTTGTGCCTAAAATTCCACTTATTTTGAGGGAGCCCATAGCGCCATTAGGCGAACGTTTACGGTATAGTAAACTCACAAAGTTTCATCACTGTATTTAATATAAAAAAACCACCAATAACACAACAATAAACCCACCTGTATGTGATTCCATGCCGTCAGTAGCTTCAACTTCAATAAGAAAGTAATTTTTATCTTCCCAGTCAAATCTCCTGGTGGTTGTGATTTCACCGGTGTTTTCATCAATCTCAAAATGTCTCCAATCATCACTGCCTGTTTGTTCTTTGATTGAATACACCACCTGATATGAATAAAAAAATTGAAAGTTACAAAATATTGTTTGCTAATTCTGTTGTTTTTTTTAATGACAAAGCATATCAAAGCATTAACACCATGCAAATAGCATCTTATAGAGACTGTTGACAGGTTTGTGCCCACATAGCTATTAACTCTCTCCCCGTAGGTGTCGACTGCAGACGACAAGTTCCAATTTTTTTACAAATTCAAAAATTTCAGAATTATAAATGTTCATGACCATATTTGGAATCAGCATGAAAAATGCATTAAAATGAGTACAAACAAGCCTAGTATTGGTTCAATGGTTCTTGAGATAGCTCTTGATATTTCAGAAAATATCTCAAAACTTTTCTATGTTGAAGCATATGGCTAGCACACAGGGCATTAACCTCCTTGCTGAAGCTGGCCCAATGTCAGGGAAATGCACAGGGAGAGCATATTACATGCAGACTGAAGATGGTACATGCTGACAATGTTTGAGCATAGTATCTCGACTGTAAGGTCATGTGACCTCACAGACTGTCGAAGCCTAGAATCTGGGGTTTGCATATTTGGCATTAGTTGGCACAGAGCTGCACAGTGGTTCGGGAGTTTCCTTGTAGAATATACAGTGTCAACTGTCCATTGGTGGTTCAGCAGGCACTCATCTTCTGGTAGTCTGATGATGTGGTTATCTTTCCTATAGCCCCCAAAAGTGCCAACCTATCTCTTTTTTATTTATTTATTTATTTATTATGCTTCATCACTGGCTCATATACAATTACAAAATATATTATATATAAATATTGCACATACTAATCAAGACAAGGTAAATAGAATAAAATGCCAGCAAAAAGAATGGGACAAACAGGTGCAAAATCACCTCTAGGACCATCCCACCTTTTGATTTTTGAAAACAAATTATGGAAAAAACCCAAAAACATCACAGCCCCATCCCAAATTAAATAAGTCTGCAATTTGAGCATCTGCAGTAAGAGCTCCAAGAGCATGTTTTCAAAGAACACCAGGCAGGGTCTTGGCACCTTTGACCCCTACTTAATCAAAATGAACTATCACACTTGTCTTGTTCACTTTCTAACCTTAATCACTAATTCCCTATAATCCCTACCAGGTCTCAAAGAATCAAACCAACCTAAATTAAATTAAACCATCACACTCAGAATACTTACTTGCATGCAGCTGACACCATACCTATGAATGGCCTCAACCCTGAAGACAGTGGATCCAACCAGGCACTGCAATACTTGAGGACCCTAACCAACCTAAATTAAATTAAACCATCACACTCAGAATACTTACTTGCATGCAGCTGACACCATACCTATGAATGGCCTCAACCCTGAAGACAGTGGATCCAACCAGGCACTGCAATACTTGAGGACCCTAACCAACCTAAATTAACTTAAACCATCACACTCAGAATACTTACTTGCATGCAGCTGACACCATACCTATGAATGGCCTCAACCCTGAAGACAGTGGATCCAACCAGGCACTGCAATACTTGAGGACCCTAACCAACCTAAATTAACTTAAACCATCACACTCAGAATACTTACTTGCATGCAGTTGACACCATACCTATGAATGGCCTCAACCCTGAAGACAGTGGATCCAACCAGGCACTGCAATACTTGAGGACCCTAACCAACCTAAATTAACTTAAACCATCACACTCAGAATACTTACTTGCATGCAGTTGACACCATACCTATGAATGGCCTCAACCCTGAAGACAGTGGATCCAACCAGGCACTGCAATACTTGAGGACCCTAACCAACCTAAATTAACTTAAACCATCACACTCAGAATACTTACTTGCATGCAGTTGACACCATACCTATGAATGGCCTCAACCCTGAAGACAGTGGATCCAACCAGGCACTGCAATACTTGAGGACCCTAACCAACCTAAATTAACTTAAACCATCACAGTCAGAATACTTACTTGCATGCAGTTGACACCAAACCTATGAATGGCCTCAACCCTGAAGACAGTGGATCCAACCAGGCACTGCAATACTTGAGGACCCTAACCAACCTAAATTAACTTAAACCATCACACTCAGAATACTTACTTGCATGCAGTTGACACCATACCTATGAATGGCCTCAACCCTGAAGACAGTGGATCCAACCAGGCACTGCAATACTTGAAGACCCTAACAAACCTGAATCACAATAAACCATCACACCCAGATTGCTTACCCGATTGAATGCTGGTGATACATCCCTATCAATAGCCTCAACCCTAATGACAGTGGTACCAGCTGGTCTTTCCTCAGGCACAGCAGTCTGATACACTGATTTGGTGAACTTTGGCCTGTTATCATTCACATCTTCGAGGTTCACTCTCAAGGTGATGAAATTGGAGAGAGTGAAGGAACCAGAGCTCTCTGCTTGAAGTGTCAACTCAAAACTGGGGGACAAAAACAAGATTAAAATAAAAGATGTAAATTTAACTAGGAAATGTATTGATCTTCCATATGCTATGTTTTGTAATCACTTTATCATACCATATGCAAATTTAAATAAGGAAATGCTTAAAAACTTGTTTATTTTTCATCCAAATTATTTGTTTGCTACCATTCTATAAGATGGCACATGCACTTTGGAAAGTACATAGGGTCCCCAGGAGAGACACAGGTCAAATGGTATACAAAACTTTTTCGAAAATGTGTGGTAGTTTTAATAAATGTTGCCACAACTTTATAATATCCCTTTGTGATGTATAATTATAGTTAGTTAAGTGGAAAAAGAACAGGGTCATATGCCATCTTATACTGAATAGACTTCAGACATGCCTATTTTCATCAAGAGAGGCAAGGTAGGGGAAACATTTTTGAACTGTGACAGTAAAATAATTTTATTGTTCACTTGATGGTTGGGAGTGGTCTTCTTTTCCTTGTATCTTAAAATCTCAGCCTGCTTAGGCTTTTTAGCCTACAACCCAGGAAAAAAAGGTTGGCACAGTTTGCCTGTCTTTTGGTATATCTCTGCCCCCGCTCCCCCAATTCAATGTTGGACCAAGCCATGTTGTCAGCAGGTCCGTGAGACCCTCCAACATTGAATGATGGGGAGTGGGGAAGGGTGAGATATAGGGGGGAGTCTCTACTACACATATATTGCATGCATGTTTCCCTCGCCTCCCCAATTTTAATAGGGCACGCATTTCCATTGTTTAGTGCAAGTGTGCCAACTATTAATTTCGCGGATTGTAGCTTGAGCATTTTGTTTGAGCCTGATCCCATCAGAACCCAAGTGTGTCTCCACACAGAATGACTGTTTAAGCAAGCAAGCAAACAAACAAACAAACAAAACTGATTTGACAAACCTTGGCGTTGTCTCATAATCCAAGATATCAAACACCTTGACTTCTCCATCTCTCTGATTGGCCGCATTCTCTAGATCAAATATCTTTGGGTTATTCGTCAGCGGTCTCTGCCCCTGTACAATAGCGTAGGTCACTCTGTTATCCTCTACAGTTGATATAGCAGTCACCGTTTTGATGATCATTCCTACCGGAGTATCCTCGCGTATGGTGATCACTGGAAATGGTGCATTCTCCCAGGCAGGAGCAGAATTACTGGAATCGCTTATGGTCACTCGTACTGTAGCAAGTACAGACCTGTCGCCTTCTTTAGCTTCTACGAAAAACTCTTGCGTTGTCCCAGAGAGCTGTTGGAAATAAATCAAAATACTTTTATGGAAGGTCCCTGGGGAAGGCTCAACACAATAATGTGACACAATTAAATCCAATCAGTGGCGGCACCATGTGGGGGGTGGGGAAATTCCCCCAGTCAGAACCCTTGCCCCCTGTTGCCCCCCCCAGTAAAAACCAAAAATTAAGAAAAATACCACTTTTTGCGGCAATTTTGTTGATTTTGCCCCCCTGAAATTCACTTTGCCCCCCAAAAAAAAAAATCCTGGCACTGGCACTGGTTCCAATCAGACTAAGGATAACAATATCGAGATCCATGCAACAATAGTAAAGAACAATAAAATACATAACAAAAGGGCATCATATGTGTATAACCATAACTTTGTTAACAAGTATGCTAAGAATGTAAAAATTTATAATCATCAATCAAAGACAGGATGATGATCAATGGATGACTTTTTATTTTTTTTCCTCTTTATTTGTTTGAATTGTCACTATTCACCGATTGCACGGTCATAAACCAGATTCTACCCGCAAAGTGTGTGTTGCGTGTGCGTACGCCTGTCAAACGCATGCTTTAATTGCCGCGTATGCTTTGCAAAAACCTTCTGGTGTGTTGTTATAGAAAAGTGCGAGAAACAAAATGCACTTTTTAGCATGCATTTGCAAGGAGGACCTCGTTTTGGTAGCAAGATGGCGGATCCGTGCAAAGGGTGAATACTTGAAAAAAATTAGCAGAGTAGAGGCTATTACAAGGGGCATATAAAAAAAACATAAATGGCTACAAATACTAAACATACGAGGGGGTATCCAAAAGTTTTTGACATCACCCAGAAGGAAAAGAGATATATTGATGAAATTTTGTCAGTGTAATCACTGGTCCTTATGTACATTATGGTCCAAAAATGGTCTCCTAAGAATGTTTACTTTCTTTACAGGTGGCGCTAGATGGGCAGTAGGCGCACAACCTGCATGATGGTGAAAATTGAGGCACGCAGCGTGATCAAGTTCCTGTATTTGAAGGGTTAGGCCTACGATGCTCAGAAAATCTATGGTGAAATGAAAGCAATCTACGGTGATGATTGCCCATCATATGGCACTATTGCTTTTTGAAAAAGGAATTTCCAAACTGGCCACATGTCCCTCACAGATGAGCCAAGAAGTGGGCGTCCATCACTTACGGATGATGCGCCACAGTGAAAAAACTCAAGAAAGTGGAGGATCTTATCATGAAAAGGTTATGCGCCTACTACCCATCTAGCACCACCTGTGAAGAAAGTAAACATACTTATGAGACCATTTTTGGACCATAATGTACATAAGGACCAGTGATTACACTGACAAAATTTCATCGGTATAGCTCTTTCACTTCTGGGTGATGTCAAAAACTTTTGATACCCCCTCGTAAACACAGAGAATGTCAACATCAACTTACTAGAGAAACACTACGCCTCGTTATGAGTTCTCCGTTAAGAAGGGCAAAGTATCTAGATTGGTCACCATTTTCAAATAATGTTGTGTATTCTATATTACTGGTTTCATCTGCGTCTTCTGCCTTGATGGTGAGGAACACGGTTTGTGATGGCGCATTGGAGGCCAAGGAAGCTGTTATGAAAAAAACACAGTGACTTTAATGCTAAAAACTTGAAAACTTGAGTTGCACAACTTTGTTGAAGCCGTAGTAGTGACTTTTAGCGGTTGTCGTAACTTTTGACTATAACTTTAGTATTCAAGGCAGGAACCATGTTACAATTGGACCAATTATTCAATTGCAACTTTAAACATCACTATCGAAAGATGAGCATCATTGTTTTATTTAAATTGAACTCAAATGACATCTTTTGCTAGTATAAACATATCACTCGTATAAACAGCCTCAGTTGCATTAATTCATGTTTTCAGGTATGTTTAAAGAATGACCATTAATACAATAAATTGTTTATGTTATATATTTTCCGATGCTTTCGACATAATTGAATACTGGTTAGTGATGTCTTCCATTGGGGGGAATTCAACTAAAACAGCCAAAATTTTTGCAGCATTTTTATAGTGCAATTAAGACCTCCAAACAACTCTTACCTCTGTATTCTGAGAAGGCAAATTTTGGTGCATTATCATTGATGTCAGTTACAGTGATGGTGAATCTACAAAATCCTATCAAGGGATTCTTTCCTCTATCAGTAGCTGTCACAGAGATCTCGTAGGAGCTCTTTGCTTCTCGATCCAGCCTTCCGCTAATTTTAATCTCACCCTTAGAGGGCGTGATAGTGAAGGGTAAGATGGCATTCTCATTGGTTTCAATTCCATATGTGATTTCTGCGTTTGCACCCCTATCCTCGTCAGAAGCTGAAACCTGAATGTGAAGTAAAAACGTCTGTAAGTGTAAGCTTATCATTTATATGATCTTTTGGGAGTTTGCAAACTGGTATCGTTGTTTGTGCACAGTTTGGGATGGGGCTATTCCAGTTGAAATTTATACACCCTGTGTGGGAGATTAAGGTAATGTCTTCCATAGGGGGTGTATGGATTTCAACTGGAATAGCCCAATCTAGCAAAATGCAACATAAAATCTATTTGTAAAAAGTTATAAAAGGTCATAAAACCGTAAAGTTTGGTCCAATGTTGCATTTGTAAGCAATGGTGGCACCAGGGGTTTTTTTTTCATGGGATTAAGGGTGGGAGTGGAGGCATGGCCCAAAAATGGGGAAATATTTGTAATTTTGGGTTTTTAATAGCAGGGTGCAAGGGTTCTGACAGGAGGGGGGGGGCATTTTGATAGAGGCTGTAGAAAGCAGGAAGAAAGCTTTATCAAGAAACATTGCTCATATTTCTGAAACAGTGATTATCCACATCAATGTAATTCAACAGAGTACACATCTTGTATACCCTGTTGAACATTCCATAATCTAGAAGGGACACAGTTGGCATAATTTTAATCCTCATTTAGGCAACAATTTGATTTCTGATTTTCCAGGACATTGATGTGTGTTGCATCATTTCTTCTATCCTATCCCTTATCCCAGGGGGAGAGGGGGTGGTGGGCACTGGTCATTGACAAGCTGTATCATGCATGACCAATTCAGTGACCAGATCCGGCATTAACTTCCCAACAGCTACATACAGGCCTCAAATCTTAATTTGTAAATTGTTGGGGCACCCATTTTCATCAAGTGATGAAGGGTGTTTTGATCTGGGGCACCAAAGCCAAAACTGAAAAAGGGCAGGCAATGGCCATGGTGGCCTCCCTGAAATTCGAGCCCTGGCGAAATAATTACCTGAATAACAGGTCTCCCTTCATTAGCATTTTCAGGTATGGATGGATTATATGATCCACACGCAGTGAACACAGGTACATTATCATTGATATCGTTGACAATGACCATCACGGTAGCAAAGCTTCTGTGGATCTGATCGGCACTAGTGTCCCCTCGTCCTGTGGTGGCGCTACAACATCTCCCATCATCCTCTGCTGTGATATTAAGTACATACATAGCCTTGGGCAAATTTACACTTCCTTCTGTGTTGCGGAATATAACTCCTGAAAAGTGCAAAAAATACATGAAAAAGAATGATGAGAAATACATAGAAAATACAAGGAAGAAATCAGAGAAAGCATTGGGCTATTCCAGGTGAAATTGATACACCCCTACGGAAGACATGTAGATTTCAAATGGGAGTCACCAATTCAGGTAACCCCATTTGAAGTTCACCCCTCCCTGTGTGGAAGATTAAGGTCATGTCTTGGGGAGTCTGGATTTCATCTGGAAAAGCCTAATTGAAATGCTTATAAATTGTTCAGCTTGGCTTGAGCATTTTGCTTGAGCCTGGTCCCATCAGGACCTAAGTAAGTGTCAGTCTGGACAGACAACCAAATACACAAACAAACCACTGCAAAAGTAGTATTACATCTTATTTTCTATGGCAAATTAGGTGACGGGTCAAAATACTGAAAATGTTCAAACTACAAGAAGAACAAAGATAATTTTTCATTAGTTTCAGGAAATTTGGTGCTATTTACACTTCCAGATTCCTAATGCTGCCAATAGAGGTACCTGCTGCCCAGCTACATCATAGCTACTCTACAGTAGCATTGTAGTGCCAATCTAGTGTATGTACTGTACATGTAATTCTTGAATGTGTACTCTGGAGTATCCACACAGGCAGCAATATGAATCTGGCAGTGTATAAGTGCAATAACTCACACGAAAAAAAAAGCAAGGCATATACTTTTCCAATTGGGATGCCTTAGAGAAAATTGTTTGAAGATTTTAATGCTGTAAAAACCTGTAGGCTGTTGTACCACCTTGCATCTGTACAGATTATATGGAACATAGAAATGGGCCACAGTTGTAATCAAAGCGCACGTTCACATTTCTCGCACAATGTTATATCAATACTCTAGTTTTGATCTTTGCCAACATGTGTTTCCCTTTCTCCCCTTTGGGTAGCAACAGTTCTAAGAGATACCTCAGAATCTGGATTAGTACTGTTGTCCACATGGCAGGGGAAGGTAAGTGGTTTTGTTGACAAACTTGTTCACAGTGTGCTTTTTCAACTTGTTGACACACAAAATTGTAAAATAAAAATCAC
Organism: Amphiura filiformis; assembly: GCF_039555335.1. NCBI lineage: Eukaryota > Metazoa > Echinodermata > Ophiuroidea > Amphilepidida > Amphiuridae > Amphiura > Amphiura filiformis. The sequence goes on from NC_092643.1 coordinate 55,968,045, forward strand.
AGAGGTACATCATTTTGACATCCGTGCACAGAGCCGAAGCTGGGGGGGGGGGTGCAAAAGTATACAAAAGTCCCAAAATTTAAGAATTTGGGAGTGTAGCGAGCCAAAACATCGGATTTTTAAAGATTTTTTGGTCAAAACAGGTCCGAATATAGGGAAGAAAGTCCACTTTTCACAAAATTGCTGCCCCCCCCTTCGATGTAGATTTTTTCATTCTACTTGTGCACATGGTAATATTAAGATTTGGCCCTTTACTACACCTATTATCAGGTCCACCACAAACAAGAGCTGATCATGTGATCTATATGGAACTGAACCAATCCAGATTCACAAGTATCATTTGGACAGCTAAAGTATGAGATACTACATCAAAAATGTTGAAGGAACGTTATGTTTCAACTTTTAATCCTGCACTTATGCAATATCCGCAGTAGACACCATAAAATTATAACAATTTCTGCTACTTAAATTGAGGTTTTCATACCAAAATGTAGTTTCCTCCGATGTAGTTTCTGTAAACTTGTAATGCTTGCCTTTTTGTTTTTGTTCCAGTTTACCCATATTGCTTACAGCAATGTTTATAAAATGGTAATTAATACAAATAAAGGGGCTGTCATATTCTTTGGAAGGGGGGTCATGAATATACTGGGGTTCATAGAATTTTTATACCAAAATACCAAAATTATTAAAGGTGCTCCACATCATGTACCTTAATTCCAACAAGGGAACAAATTTCTTGACCTTTTCAGAAAAAAAAATTGTTTCCTTTCTGTGTAAACTGAAAAATATTCAACTTGAGATAAAAAATTTCTGCCACAATAGGGGGGTTATAAAAATTGACTCTGGTCACCGATATATTCACGAACCCCCCATTCTGAAGAAAATGCGAGGCACCTAATTCCAGATAACCTTTCCCTGAAACTTAATCTCAAGCCTATAACCTAAAGAAATTTCAAGCCAAACAGTCACAATTTATAAAATTGTGAAAAATAAGAATCTACATCAATAATTTCCAGTGTTCGCCACAGTTTCTCTGCACACCTGCTATTGACCTGATTAGGCAGGACTCTATCAGATTTACAAGAATGTCTACATGTTCCTATCAAATCTACACTCATCCGCATCAATAAAATCTACATCAAATGTAATGCTCTGCATACTAGCCATATTAAGCTTCAACATAAAAAAATTTTGAGATATTTTCTCAAAATATCAAAAGTTATCTTAAGAACCACTGAACCAATACTAGGCTTGTTTGTATTCATTGTCATGCATTTTTCATGCTGATTCCAAATATGGTCATGAAAATATACAATTCCAAAATTTTAGAATTAAAAAAAATTGAAACTTGTAGTCTGCAGTCGTCATCTACGTGGAGAGAGTTAAAGGTGTTGGGCCTATATGGTAAGATGTGCTTTCAAAGATTCCCTTGTTCCTACATAAATATCTGATTTTAACACAATGGTATTATCGTCAAAGTATATGGATGTAGTAAAATACTTTGTCAAAACAAAGCCCATGGTGTTTTTTCTGTAATAAAATCCGAGCATTCTGAGTTAAATAACCCAACCATCATAAACAATGGCATCCTCCAATGGTACCATTTGGTCACGCTGCAACCATGTGTAAGTTAGCACCTTCCACTCAGGTGCTGAATGCAGACTAGAAGTTCCACATTTTCTTTAAATATTCAAAACTTTCAGAATTATATATTTTCATAACCATTTTCAGTATGAAAAATGCATTAAAATGAGTACAAAGAAGCCCAGTATTTGGTCAGTGGTTCGTAAGATAGCTGTTGATATTTTCAGAAAATAGTCAAAATGACTTTTTATGTTGAAGCCCACTGTGGTTGAAGCCTAGGGCCTGCATGCAAAGCATTAGTTTGGGCTTGAAACCAATTGGTTCCCCTAGAATGCAAAAACTAATCAATGAAGCTAATTTCTTTCACTTTTGACTCGGAATGCAAAGGGCATACCGGCAAAAAACAAAATTTGTCAAAAATATTACTGTCATAGCAACATTGGTGGTGGCAGGAATTTTTTTTTTTTTTCGGGGGGCATGGGGGGGCAAGTGAATTTCAGAGGGGGCAAAATTGCTGCAAAAAGTGGAAATTTACGTGATTTTGGGGTTTTGCCTCAAAAGTGGGGGGCAAACTGGGGGGGCAAGAAAATATTTGCCCCCGTAGCGCCGCCACTGCATAGCAAATGATGCACAGATTACGTTCAATGCATGTATATATTAAATTTGTTGTGCACTACATGTGGAATGAGGATGACAGCTCTACATTATAATAATAGATCTCACAGTCCCTGGGCTTACTGTACTCACAGGAAATATTGTTTTATTTGTGCATCCTCACACTAACTACATGAACATGGCTTTCTTCAGAGATATATGGTATACTTGTGGCACTATGCTCATATTTTTTCATAGAAGCACGCCTTAGAGTGTGTTGTAGTGAAGCAAGACCTAGGAGTGTTTGCACTTAAATATTGAGATGAATAAAGCTGACACACAAGAGGAATTGTATGGGCTCTTTAAAGGTGATCCCAAGGATTGATTTTTGAAAATGCCCAAAACTTTCATTCTCATATATCATCGGCCATAACTGAAGAACTGCTAGATCTGTGGAAACATAAATGAGATTACTTGCTTCTTGACTCATCAATGTATGTCAATTAATATTAAGAAGTACACTGCAGTTCTGAAAACTGGAAAACTATGGCTCCTGCCATCCTACTCGCCTTAATTAACACAGGCTCCTGTATTAATTAATAAATGTATTGAATCTAATATGACTGTGCCATCTTCAGATTCTAATTGGACTATTCCAGTTGAAACCATACACCCCCTATCAGTGGCGCATCGTGGCCGCCCCCAACCCGGGGCTGAAGAAGAAACAATTTTGCAGCCCCTTCCTTAACAGCCCGAAAAGGTTGACCCAATTTTTTCACGGTCGTTTGAAAAGTGAAGAGCAAAAAAAAAAAAAAAAAAAAAAAAAACGGTTTTAGGCGCTAGCGCCCTAAAAGAAACCTTTTTTCAAAATTTTTTATGCTTTTTCAATTTTTTAAGCCCTTTTTATTTGCTAATTGCTTTTGCCACCCACTTTCGCTTTTGCCGCCCTATTTTTGCCGCCTTCTTCTTCCGCCGCCCCTTCGCTTTTGCCGCCTCTACTTTGACCCGAGGGCTGGCGCTAAAGCCCCCCCAAAATACGCGCATGCCTATGGGCACTTAATCTTAATCTCCCATGCAGGGGGTGTAGATTTCAAATGGAGTCACCCATTCAGTTCACCCCATTTGGAATTCACACTCTCTGTGAGGAAGTTTAAGGTCATGTCTTCCATAGGGGGTGTATGGCTTTCAACTGGAATAACCCATTTCCGTAACTGACTGATCACACTTACCAGTCGTTGGATTAATTTGAAAATGATTTCCATCATTTCCCGAATAAATTTCATAGGTTATCCTATCCCCATCTGCATCGCTAGCGTAAACGGTACCAATGCTGTAATCTTGCGGCGCAGTCTCGTCAACGTAATACTCGTATTCCACTGGCTGGAAGACAGGACCAAGATCATTGACGTTGCTTATGACGATTACGACAGTTGCCATTGATGAACGAGATGGACTCCCAGAATCCTTTGCTTCTATGGCGAAGATGTATGAGTGGTCTGGGGTAGCTTCGTAATCGAGTGGTTCCTGGGTATAGATGGTGCCATCTTCTAATAAACGAAACAAGGAAGCATCTCTTCCACTGGATGTGTAGGTTACTGCACCGTTTTTACCTTTGTCACAGTCTGTGGCAGAGACTGTAAAAAATCATAAAAAGCATAGATTAATAACACATAGATTGGAATGCCCTGCGCCTGTGCCCTCTGAGTGAGTATTTGAATTCAACTAACGCTGGTAAAGTGTTTGAAGCTGAGCCTACATGGGGTACTTAACTTGTCAACATTTATGTGCTAGAACTAGTTTCAGTTCACTCCACACTCCTGCATTTATCCTCAACCCCTATTGGCCAAGGTGGGGGGGGGGGGGCCGAGTGCCCCCTGACAAAAAATGAAAGAAAAAAGTGCCCCTCTGACAAAAAAAGAAAGAGAAAATCAGGAGGGCAAAGGAAAAGAAAAAGGGCAATAAGCCCCCTTTCTACCAAAATTCAGCCCGATCATGGGCAAAAATAGTGTAAAGTACAAAATTTTTGCGCACTACATGCGCACATTGTAAAGATAAAACCTTTGTAAAAATAAAGCATTTTTTTGGAAGATCGAAGACATACAGTCTCTATATATTGTATGATGCAACTGTATTTTTTCCGTCTGTGCCCCAAAAATTTATTTTGCCCCCGACAAAAAAAAAGCTGGCTACGCTCCTGGTAGAGTAGCTTAGAGTATTAATGCAAATTGTATAGTGCCTGTTAATGTTATGATTGTTTCATCATAAACTTGGCTGGTTGCACTTGTTGGGTGTCAGTATGTGGTAGATACATGATATATTTGTTTTTCCTAGAGAAGTTTGGTCGGGAGTTTGGTGCCCTGTTATAGAGTACCAACTTGGACAGGATAGTGGAATATTGAATACCAAAACTCTAAATTTCTTCCCCTCTGTGGAAGTTTGTATGGAACAGGAAGTCAATTGACACATGTATAAATTACCCAAGTTATTATTTGAAATTGGTTTTTTTCTTCTCCAATGTTGTCGCGAACTTTGGCAGGTTTTTTCCCTGACAAAGTTAGTGCCATTCCCCAAAAAATGTAATTCATATATGCTTAATCTATTTAGTAGACAGGATGTCAGTTGAAATTTGTCTAATGTCCCAAATTATGCAATTTCAAATAAAAGCAAAAAATAAGGCAGCAGCACAAACACATATATTAACCCAGGACCTTTGGTTTACTACAGTTTTGCACACTCTGAAGTACAAAGTAACAACGCGTGCATATACAGCACGTTAACAGTGCATAGTGCTGCGTGTCTGCTGCAGGTATGTGTGCCTTCAAAGTCGGCACAATGTGTGCTTTGTACTTTGTATTTCAGAGTAGACTGACTGTAGTCCAACACTCTATTATCTATTTTACATACCTGAGCCAATCTGTTCATTAGGTGCAATGTCTTCTGCAATATCTCTAATGATGAAAGTAGATTGACCAAAGTCGGGTGTGCAGTCGTTGATGTCTTCAACTTCAACATAGACCTGCAAAATATCAAATAAAAACAAAATATGTTGAAAAGATTTGAAGCATGGACTTCAAACTGATTCTGAAAGCAAATTGCATGTAAAATTATATTCTGGTCCTTAGAAAGACAATACTGTCTCTGGTCTTCTATAGTTTATAAAAGTATCTACCCCTTGTAAAGATGAAATAAGATTTACAATAAATAGCACCATCAGTTTTCTACTTTGCTTTAAAATGTATATATGCAATCAAACAACCGTAAACCAATTTCAACAAGTGATCTGCAGAAAATGTCTGTCACTCAGCTTCTACTCCATCAGCAGCAGCGGAAAACATTCTGTTTCACTTGGCAAGCCAGCAAGAGCTGGTTTACATACCAAATTATATATGTCACATGAAAAGACAATTTTCAACTGAACTTCCTTTTGAAATACCCCGCAAAATGTCAGTGATCATAGCAAGCAAAAAATAGATACACAATCATTCTATTCATTTCCTTGGCACATGACTTTCCTTATGAAATGACCCACATCTGTGATGAATGGGTTTTTGAACTCTGCCAAACTGAAGAAACATCTTCCACAGAGGGAGTATGTTTTTCAAATGAAATTATCTAGGGTTAATTATTTTGAAATCCATACCCCATCTGTATATGGCTTTACCTAAATCATCCACAAATGGAGTGAGTATTTCAAATGGAAGTTACCCAAATGTCTACTTTATTTGAAATCCATACTCCCTCTGTGGAAGACTTCACAGATCTTCCGCAGCGGGAGTCTGTGGAAGACTTTAGCTAAAACATCCACAGAGGGGGTGTGGATTTCAAACAGAATAGCCTAATTTATTTGGCTTCCTATTCAACTTATGTAGAGTGAATACCTAACAGCCCTTGGAGAGCTAGTTTATGCTAAACAGTTCTCACTTGCTGATTCAATGATACATGTCTGAGTTTCTTGGCTTGTTTTTGAGTGTTTTGTCTGAATTGGAAGACAAGTAAACTGATATACGTGTTCTTTTTTGCATAATGTTAAAGTTGCTCTTTCTTGTTTTCTGTGATTTTTTCCTTCATGTGGTTGTCTCTAACAGAAGTTTGGACCCTCTCTCCAACTTTCATTTTTTCACCTCATTATGTGTGGGAGTGGGGGTGTGTAGTGTTTGCCAGCAAACGAGGACACACACACACTTGTACTTAACATATAAACCGCGGACTACTCAGCAGGGGAGCATCCACGGTTCAAGAAGGTCTGCAAATGACCGCAACTGCATGTCTAATGTATTCGCAAAAATATGTCCTCTATTGTATGTGAGATATAACATCAGCAGTTGCTACATAGGTAAAATTTCACACACACAAAAATACACAAAAAAATTGCATAAAACATCCTTGGTATGTCAATTGAGTACAGATTCAGACGGCCATGTTTGTATAGTTCTAAACGGAATCCACGTTTGGAGGCGAATACGCATGGTGGGGTGTGTTAACGTTCTCCCATTGTTCAAGTAAAAAGATTCCCCCTTAAACTCCCACGACCCCTTGGTGTAAATATTGTGAATCTAATGAAATAATATACATTTATTATTCCACTTGAAACAAATCCCAAATTGTCAAAAAAAATATTTGGAAAATTACGTTTTCTTTTTTGTAACACATTGTGCAAATGAACAGCCAACCTTGTATGCTGAAGCATTCCTTTTATTTTTATACAATACATTATTTTCAAATATTCTATTTAAAACACAAGATAAACTCATACCAGCATCAATATCCACAAGTAAATGGGGAATACACATTACACTTACATTCAACAAAACCACTTAATCAAATTTTTGAAAAGCATTGATTTTCTCAAAAATAAAAATAATGCAATTATCAATTCCTACCAGATCCCAGTAATTCCCCAAATGATGCATAATTCCTCATAATCAAATCAAGCTAAGAAATGTGCAAAATTACGATAAATTTACTTTTTATTTACTGATCATGATTTCACTTGTGTGTTACACAGGAAATTAAAAATGCTAAGCTTCACTGGGCCACCAGATAATATTTCATATTTCTCTTTAAAACTGTGTCTCATAAGTGTAAATATTGACTTTTGCAACCAACCATTGAATGTAAAGAAGATGAAATGAAATAAAAGAAAAGAAATCAACTGAAATGATAAATATTTACTGGCAACCCCCAATATTTTGTGCAACTCTCTGGATTACATGGTAAAAATTCATGCATGATTTACAGGTGTCTACACTTGAAAGCAGGCCACTTAGATATGAGAGAATTTTCTGTGAAGCTGCAAATATTACCGTACTGACGCGAGTATAGTCCCACCTTCGAGTAAAGTCCCACCCCCAAATTTTCGAAATTTTGTTTTTGTTTTTTAAAAGTTTATTTTTTCGGCTTTAGAGTGTCCCAGGACCTAGACCTAAATGCTAGGATCATTTATGGTTGACCTAAAAAAAAAAAAAAAAGATTTCAAGATGTTTTGTATTTTTAATATGAAAATTGATAATTTGTATTCATGTCATACTCTATTAATGATTTCAAAATGCATTCAAATTCAATTTTTTTTTTTAATTTGAGTATAGTCCACTCCACCAATTTTGAAAAATGTTCACCCCAAAACAGGGTGGGACTATACTCGCGTCAGTACGGTATCTTTGAATGTCCACAGGGAGGGGAAAGACACAATATATAACATATTAAATTAAATCAAGTGCTACCCTATCTGACTCACTGGTGTGTGCAAAGGGGGGGGGGGCATGTGCTCCCTTCCCACTTTTGTCAGTCAGTTGGAGAAATGCACCCAACTGGGGGAGGGGGGAATTGGGAAATTAGCTATTACAGCAAACAAAGCGACCCGAAATGTTTTACACAGTCGGGTGGATTGAGACCCACCCCCCACTTTTGAAAACCTGATCTGATCTGACTGTTTCTTATTTCTAATTCAAACAGCTCTGCCATAAAACTACTTTTTTTGCATTTGAAAACAACTTCATTATTTTATACCAAAGAATTTTTTTAACCTTGTTCGTTTCTTTGTTTTGTCAGAAGACATAATTATTTGCACTAAATTTGAAGAGTCCCTAAACTCAATTCATTGTACTGATTCCAAAACATGATCAAAACTTCCATAACAACTGGTCAATATTTCCAACTTGCTTTCACTTTAAACCTCTGATGATCATGATGATATCAAAAGTCACTCTTCAACTACCCCCTCAATCAGTTAAATTAGCTGAGACACATAGGTTTTTGATTGCCATCTCAATACAATACCGTAGAAACCCGTCTATAAGGAATAGAAGCGACTGTGATGATAGCATATTTCACGCTAGCGCCCTCCACAATATTATATCATTATGGAATTTGAGCAAATCATTTACCGACACAAGCAGGTATACAATGTATTATTTTATCTTTATTTCAGATCTCACGAGCATAGCTCACTTGGCAAGGCATAAGACTTTGGTTCTTTAGATCGGAAGATGGTGAGTTCGAGCCTCATCACGGTCACACGAACTTTTATAAACAAAATATTGTTCAAACATTTCATTTTATTTTCTTGCATTTTCTAAAGACTCCTTTCGTGATCATTTTTTTTTTCATATTTAGTTTAATTTATTCTATTGTTTTTCTTTTATTGTTTCTTTTCTTTGTCTTTTTTTCTTGTTTAATTATATTTTTTCTTTATTTTTCTTTGATTCATATAATATTGGCAGGATAAGGAGAGGAGGGAACTAAAGACCCATTCAGTGATTTGCTCATCCGGACGATCGTAAAAATCATCAAAATTCACCTTTGTCATTGTCATAGATGTGGTAACATAGCCTGCTAGTGGTTCAGCAGAAAACCGTGTGACACATAATATACATTTGGCTACATTTTATTATACGATAAATATGAATTTATTAAACATGGTAACAAATATTCTCTAGCAGATCGGTTATACGATGGAACTGGTAGGCATAGGCCTATTATAAATTCGGGATATTAAATATCTTCCTGACGAGACAGATCTCGCATGTGGTCAAAGACGATTCCTTACTAGCCACAGACCGTCCGCTGGAATTAGTTGAATCGCTATGGCTGTTGGTCGGACCTCTCATCTCTCCACATCGATTGTGACCTATCCCCGACATTGCCCTTATGAACTCACATCCTCCTGTGTTATGACAATACGCTGGCGAAGGTACGTAATAATGTGATTAGCTACCATAGCGATAGGGGAAAACAATTTTTGAATATACCGCGTTATACACTGATACGTTCAGGCGGTACCTCTTCATTGAACCATATCATGCTGCACCTGTAAGATCTTTGAAAAGACCAGTATTGTATTCAATCTATGATTGCAGACATACACAGTACAGGTGATGAGTGTAACCTGCTTGTAGCGCAGCGCGATATGTTCAAAATTGTTTTCACCTATTGCTATGGTAATTAATCCGATTACTCGCAAACTTCACCAGCGATAATGGCCGAATAAATTCTGACCATCACTTGGCTTGTTGGATTCGTCTATACTACAATTACGCTGTCGGTGACGTAATAATCGCAATAACTACCATCAAGCAGATTGCACTAATCACCCGCGTATGTCACCAAACATAGATTGAATACCACTCTTTTCATAAATACTAATCTTACATGGCGAGTGATTAGCATTTCTTTGACAACTATGGTTTAATGCATAGGTGCCACGTGAACGATGAAGTGCAGGGCTATATATTCAAATTGTATTCATCAATTGCTATGGTAGTTAATCCGATTAATTACGCCACATCGACAGCGAATAGCCTATAGAGGCCCTGCATGAAATTATCGATTGGCTCCAAACAAAGGATTTGAGCCGGTGTCCTTCACCGTAGTTATGGCGGAGTGCAGTCCATTCAATCAAATGTTGTCATCAACCTATTTGATCGTAGTCATGGTAGTGCAGGGTTATGTGTGTGAGTGAACTGTCACGGTAGATTGCAATCATGCTTTTGTTGAATGCATTTGAGTAGTCCGCCATATTTACGGGATGATACGTCACATGCAAGGCCTCTATAGTATGGGTTCAAGTGGAAAAAAAAATAGTGTATGTCCATTGCTAGCTATGGTAATTAATCATGTTAGTGTTTACATCACTACTTGGTGAAGACAAGAGAAGTGTGCCTTCTCTACCAACGCCTGTGATATAACAGGTGCAAGCGAAACAAAATTGAATGACCAGAATAGTTTCCTTTGTCAGATGAATTGATTGAAGTTTTTGAAGACACTCTATTCTTGATGGGACAATAGATTCAAATATGGAATAATTATTATTCCTCATCTATTTTTTTTATTGAAAAAACTGCAATTGTGGCAACAGAACAATATTTATTTTGATTTCATTTCAAGTAGAAACAAAATCGTGCTTAAGCCAAAAACGCACCCTACCTCAAGAATTGGGATGGCACAAAGGTGCAACATAGGATTTTATTGCAAAGACGAGGACAGACAAGTAGTTACAACACATCTGTCTAACCGTGGGTTTCGCTATTATTTAGAATAAATGCTTTTACTAGTTTCTATAAAACCACAAAATTACTAAAAAAAACTAAAAAATATTAAAAAAAAAAAAAAAAAAAAAAAAAAAAAAAAAACACCTAAAATTAAAAGTAGAAAGGTAGATTTGAAGAAAGATAAAAAGAACATGTCAAAAAGTTAAAATTAAACGAGAATGAAAAACGGAACCGGTGCCCGGACCATGCTCTCTTCAGCATGTCTTCAGTTCCAAAGTCTGACGCTCTATCAATTGAGCTATACGATCCTGATAAACGAAACAGTCGTTATTATGTCAATACAATTGATTGGTGTTACAACATACTTAGATGGAATGCATAGCCACCCAGTGCCAGTATATATTTGCTCAAACTCCAAATACAACAAGCAACCAATTTTATTGAGGGCGTTTCTTAGGTATATCCTTGTAGACGGGGTTTTACGGTAGGTCATAAATTCAGGGTGAAATATGACTAGCATAGTACAAGTCATCCTATGGGGGCACAGACCATGAAGGGGAGGGGCACCTGGCCTGATGGGAGGGCACAAGCCATTTTTCGGAAATTTTCCCAATTTTTTTTTATCGATTGGGGGCACGTGCCCCTAGTATGATGCTACGCCACTGGGGGCATTTAATTTTATATACTATATTTATCTCATTAAAATCAAAAACTTCAGTACCTTTTATAGTCCTCAACCTTTACTATACCGTATCGAAGACACTGCACGTTTTTACTATCTGTGCATGCCTGCATATCTCTTCTCTGTTGCAATGCAAGTCATCTTGAAATCTGAATTAGTTTACGATAACAAACTTGCGTTTATAAAAAGGTGCATCCTTCCTCAATTATACACCTGTTTTCGGAACAGCTAGCCTAGGCAGGTATAAAGTAGATCAAATGCCCCTAGGAGGAAACCGCATTAAGTCCTTTTTATAAAGTAAAATACATAATATTGGGCACTATTTTAGCTCAAAAACACTCGTCAATCCTGGCTCAGGGCCCACTCAGTAATAGAAGTCAGCTATATGGATATTCTAATCCTCATATAATTTAATAATGCACTACTCCAGTTAAACAGCTGCTGCAATGTATTTCTATAAAGACCTACATATAGAAAAACACCATAATAATGTTTGATTTGCAGATGGAACATGTGTATTGTAAATGTTATTTTGAAGCTGAATGTGTGTAAGAGTTTGTTAGAATTTTCCATGCTTTTTTTTATGAACAACTGAACAAGAGGAAATATACCGTATTTGCCACTAAAGGAGAAATATGATGAAGTAAAAGTATGATATCAGAGGATAAGTTTGTCATGACTCTTATTTATGCGTGTGTAGTGAGGCATTTGTTTTCACCTACAAACACGGACTTTGAGTCCACACTTGTGTTTTGAAAAACCACACATAGAGAATCGCAAAATGGCTTGTTTACACGGCAGGAGCACTTGAGGGTCACTTGAGGATCACTTTCGCTGGGGGGTGTCACAAAATCCTCTAAAATTTCTTTCGGATATACCATCTTAAAACAGTGTGGTCAAATTGACCCTGTAAGTAGTTAACAATGCACCTTACCCCTAAATTGTGGTCAAATTTTGCCCTTTTTGTGTTTAAAATTTGACCACAATTTAGGGGTAAGGTGCATAGTTGACTACTTACGGAGTCAATTTGACCCCGCTGTTTTAAGAGTAATATACTTGGGGGAAAATTTGTGGACAAACTTAGGGATTGTAATCCTCAAGACAATACACATGTCGGATTTCCCGAAGTTTTTACTCGAATACCATAAAAAAGCCCTGCATGAGGATGTGTCTGAAGTCTAGAGAGGCACAGAGAGAGAGAGAGAGCAAGTGAGCCAAGAAAAAAAACAGGATTTCCTCTATGCCTTCCATGTTTTCTCGGTCAGTCCCCCAAGGTCAATTTCGTCCCCATTTACCCATCCTGCCGTTCCTATCAATACTCCCGACACCAACAGAAATCAAAATTCACCATGAAATATCGTCCGGTCGGTCGAGTTAGCGCCGTTTCCCCATCGTCACTTCTCATTTAGGGAATGGCTAGGATTGTGATAAGTTTACATCTCTCCGCATATCCTCCGGGCAACGTAGCTTTTTAGTCCACTTAAGATTGATGAAACAGAACATAGATGTAAATAAAAGACTGACAGAACTAAATAGAAAGAAAGAAAGGAAACGAATTGTGTCTCCTATGGGGAGGAAGGATAACATACTCAACTCAGACGGTTATTTTCACACACAGAAATTTTCATGATATTCAATTTAAAAAAAAAAAAAAAATGAAGTTCCTATTTGAGCAAAATATGTTGCAAATGTAATTATAGAAAGGCCCATGAGCAAGTCAATGAAGCACAAATACATATTCACAAAGCTATTTTTGTGTTTGAGTTTGACAGGGGTGTGAGAGGTCACAGACCAAAATGGAGGAAAATTACTAAAAATCGCTTAAAAACAGCGTAAAATCAGGTAAAAATGCCAAATATGGGCTGAAAATAAAAGAAAATGCATAAATTTTAAATTTTGCCAACCAAAAACGAGGAAATCAGCTGAAAAAAGGAACTCTCACACCCTGGTTTGATCAGGCCCATAGCCAGGGGTTGTATGTTACACCTGTAGCCAGGGGGTGCAACACCCCATCCCCCATATCGACAATATGGTCCACTTTTCCGTGACAAAATGTACCCAAAAAGGTCAAAATTATAAAGAAAAAATAACAAAGCGACCACCTTTTTGTGTTACCCAAAATACCTTTTTAGGGGGCGAAGTTCACTTTATGCATGTAAGCACATTTTGGAAAAAGTCCACACATTTTGGAAATTCTGCCTCCCCAAAAAATACTGGCTACAGTACAAATCTATGAAAAGTGAAAATAAAATACACATTGAAAACAGTAGTTTGTTCTGAACATGATCATGATGATAGACAGGTTTGAGGTTGTTGACCTTTGTGTGAAGAGGATTAAAAAGATGTAAGAACAAAATAATAAATTGATTAAAAATATGTTTCTTTGCTTATGAGGAAGCTGGTTACTAAAACACCATTGGGTCCCGAGCTTGTCGCTTTGTATCATGTAAACGGAGGGAGGGAGGGGAAGATTGTAAATAAAAGAGGTACCAGAGTTAAAGATGACTAAAATACAAAATTATTTTGTATCACTGCTGATATTATACTATCAGTGCAGTGGTTCTGACAGACAGACAGACTAACAAACATATCCATACCCATCAACACTCACACCACTCCTTATTAGACTGGCTGCAACCATGGACTTTTTTTGACCAAAAAATACCCAACCAACCGTGGACCCCCACAGACTGAAATTAACCAATCAGCTGTGGACACCCACTGGACACACCAGACTGTTTACGTACAAAGGGGGTACTCCATACCCTAACACATTACACACTGCTTTACATTTTGGGCTGATTCTGACAACTGTGGACATCCTCAGTTGGAGGTGTGTCCCCATTTTGTTTAGGCGGAAAAAAGTCAGATCAAGATCCATGTTTGCAAATGTGCACTCAAACAAACATACCCCTACATATTTTCACCGATAAACGTGGACCCTAAACCTCCTTTATAGATGTAGGTAAACAGGGTAACCGTGGTCCTCACACACCGACATTTCACTAAAGCATGGACTTTTGTGGCAAGATATGATATTTAACCGCCAAACCGTGGACCTGGTATACACCTTCCATGGGGGGAACATATACCCCATATGCATTATTACAGCATCTAGCATCCCTCTGCCACTCTCTTACGAGCATGGACGTCCACATTTGCAGTGGGTCCACACTTTAATAACGAAATGTCATAGGTGGGTCCATGTTTGTCAGTGAAAACAACCGCACCCCTACACACACTTAAAAACTGCAAACTTAAAATGGTGCGAATAATCATGCTTTCAATGATCACTAAGAAACGTGCTTTCGGATGAATTTACTTGTTTGTCTTATAGAATTGTGCACTCCCTAAAATGGTCTGACATTTTGCTTTGTTAAAATGCCCTACAGTAACCCAGATATTTTATTAAAGTTTTCAAATTTAATAAAATGAAACAATCTACATGATCTACATGACATGTTATTTTATGATATCATTGATAAAGTCACTTTTATTAAAAATATGATTGCACAACACCAACAGGGTCATGCAAATATATTATGAAATTGACTTTAATTGAAATATCTAGTTTCTACATACAGTCAATGTATAAAAAAGATGCATATTTTTGACAACATAATAAAAGTTTTGACAAAATGGTGATAAATTATGGCTATGAATTAAAATATTTTGATTCTTGGCTTGAAGAAAATCGCTGGATTTATCTATATTTTCAAATTAAAAATACTTGAATCAACGGCTTTCGGTATTAAAATGTTAAAATCCATCTTTGGCTTACTTTACAGCAGGGTAATAATTTTTTGGTACTTTTTTTGGTAATTTTTTTGATACTTGAATCAATGGATTATACTTTTGGTATTAAAATCCAACCAGGGAAAATAGAGTAGATGTTCAAATCCATCTTCTTAGGCTTACTTTACAGCAGGGTAATAATTTTTGGGTACTTTTTTTGGTAATTTTTTTGATACTTGAATCAATGGATTATACTTTTGGTATTAAAATCCAACCAGGGAAAAAAAGAGTAGATGTTAAAATCCATCTTCTTCATGTTCTTAGGCTTACTTTACAGCGGGGTAATAATATTTTGGTGAATTTAATTCTGAGCAGTTTTCTGCCAATCTGCAATTTGTCTTATTCACAATTTCAGAGACCTATACCAGTAAAAACATTTTTCTGGGCTTTTAAATTCACAGTTCTGAAATTAACCGCAAAAAACCCACAAAAATTAGAACCTTGCGAAAAATGTTGCACTTTACAGTAATACCATGTAGGCCTACATGAAATCCACATCTTCTGCACATACATCTATAAGTTGTACTTGTTGAGCAGCTAATGCACACCGGCTTATGTTGGAATTAACACATTTGAGTCCCGATTCTGAACAATAAACGCACATGACAGGTGAATTCAATTCAGGGGTGAAATCTGCCGTTTTTTGGGTGGTAAGTTTGACCTATTTTTCTTTTTCAATTTCATCCATTTGCCAATATGTACAGAATAAAGCTAAAACTGTATCTCATCCCAAGTGGCATAGTTCATTTCACTTCATTCAACAAACATGACTCAAAATTAAACTTCACGTCGGGGGTATGAGTTTCTGCGTCCAACACATATAGGTCATTCTTATGAATGCATTAACACCAGGGTTAAAGAACGTTGCTCTTGAGGATGAGGTTGTTTGACATCCTATAGGATACCTTACACTTCCCATAATACATTTCTTCCATTTCAATTTTCTGTACTGATTTGCTATCTAGTGTAACATGGGTTGATATTGACCAAATGAACCTCAATGAACTGAGCACACCCATATCTCGCAAAATTTATTTCTCATGTTTCTTGATTATCAATGTGACCCATGTTTAGCTAGTCTATTCTCAAAATGAAAACAAAAGGGAACCTGTACAAAGTAATAGGAGTGTAATTTCATTAAGGAGGTGATGCGTCATGTTGCAAAGGATTCTGGGAAGGGTCCTCTCTGATATACAATTGAGTAGGAAATTCTCTACTTCTGTATCTCTGTTTCTCATTATATGGAAGAAGGACTGATTTTATTGCGGAGAAATACTTAAAGTTTAAAATCTCAGAAACTCAAAAAAAAATGAAACAGACAACAATCAAGGAAACAGGTGTGCAATCTAAATTTGGGAGAAAAAAAAATGAGAAAAAAAAAACGAAACTGTTTCAAATATCGTTTACCATCTACATCTGCCATGAAGTGGCACATATATATCACACCAAATGGTAGTCTACTTCATAGCTCCTTTTAGAAATATCAACTCATCTGAAAATGAAATTACAAGTTCAGGACAAGAACCGCTTGACTCGCCCATCCTAACATTATGATGCCTTGAAAAAAAAGGCTATTTGCTCTGGGAAGAGCAGTAGCTGGGGATTTGTTGTGTTGTAAAAGGGCACAGATATTGAGAAGGGCATAGCTGGGGTAAATTGTTGATCAAAAAGGGACTTCAAAGCAGTCTAACCAAATAGATGAACCTACAAAATATAAATAGCTTGCTATGAAGTGAACAGGTAGCTAGACTTAAAGCGGTACTTTGAAGCAATACTATCTTTTTAAAATAAATTTAAAAAAACAACAACTTTTTTTTTGTATATTTGTAGTGTTTTGTGTGTAGTAAAACAGAGCAATTTTGTTTCATTATCATAATTACGATAATAAGTAATAAGCCTTCCATAGTGTGGTCTCTAATCAGATCTCATTATTTCAGCTTGTAAAATGGATAGAAACATTCCTGACAATTACTTATATTATTTGATGAATATTTGTAAAGAGTAAAACATTTTTTTTTTAATTGACAGAAATCCTATATTTTGGCTTCAACCTGAATAGCACTTTTATAAATAGCAATGTGCAGTGGGGCATGTTTAGATGGCATCTTACAAGGGAATGTTTCACCCACAAATCTTAAGGTCTTGCAGTTCCTAATTTATGTATGCTCACTTTGTTATCAGGGGCGTAGCAAGCGGGGGGACAGGGTGGACGAATTCCATGGGCCCCGAGGGTTCAGGGGCCCCAAGCAAAAGATGATGAAATAAGCACTGATTAAGGAGATACTAAAAGGCAGGGCCGAATTTAAAATTTGGAGGCCCAAACTCACCGTAAGGAAGGCATGTGCCCTCAAGAGGCCAAGTTTAGTTTACAAATTGCGGGCCTACTATAAAATTGACAGTGGTGGCAGAAGCATTGTAAATTAGAGGGAGATAAGCATATTTTGTTCCGATCTTACTAAGACATTTGCGTGCGAAATAATCTTGTTAATTTCAGACCATTTTAGCCCCAAATGAAGGTAAATTTTGCTATGTGAAGGGCTAGTATGATATGTGTGAAGCGCGCAAAATTGTGTAATTTCACCATAATGTGGTCCAAAACATGGCTTTGTTGGGCTAAGAAGAACATGCACAGGGCAATTTTGGGGGCCCCTCTGGCCCAATGGTAAATCCGGCTCTGCTAAGGTCCACACTGTTTCTTGTCCATGGGCTCCGAGGTTCTTGCTACGCCCCTGTATGTTATATCAGGTTATATGCAACAGGCTTTGATGTTTCATTCTGGAAACATATATTTTTCTCACTTTAAAGAGGTATACAATGCAAGTTTACGAACAACAATTCAGCAAAGCAAAGACCGTACTATAGTCTATAATCATTACCTCCATTCTGCGGCACTAGCTTTGAAGTTCAGGGCGTGCTGTGTTGGCTTAGCATTGTAAGCTAACGCAGAACACACTGAACTTCAAGGCTAGTTACACTGACTGGAGGTAGAGTCCCTGGGCCTCATGGAAGAACAGAGGATACCTTAAAACATCCACTGAATGAGTAACCCAGGCAAAAGAAGAAATAAAACAAACAAACAAACAAACAAAGAGAAATAGACTATAATAGGCCTATAGCTCAAAACACTACCAAGCAAACAAGAGCAGCATAGTTGTGCCAAACAAGGTAGTATTTTCTTTGGAAATATCTTTAAATCAACCCAATAAATGACCCATTCTGCTCTTCAAATTGCATTAAAAATTCCAATTACACATCCTGTGTTACCTGCAACATAGAAATTCATTTCATTTCAATCATTTGTATTACTGACCTTAACAAGTATGCAAGACTGCTGATATCTGATTGCTGGTAACTGGTCCTAATTTGCTTTTTGTTTGATTTTTTTCCTCTACTTGGCAAAAATAATAGTGATTCTTATCTGTATGATTATCACAGTTTTGGTTGGTAACCAATTGGAACAAACAATAGTAATTATGATGATGAAAAGCAAGTTGAACTAGGAGTGAAATGCGATAAAGGTGTTCAAAGCAATTTCATATTTTGTGGGCCAGGATTGCGATGTTCCAGTTGAAATCCATACACCTTCCTATGGGAGACATGACCTTAATCTTAATCACATCTTCCATAGAGGGGTTATGGATTTCAACTGGAATAGCCCATTTTGGGGTTCCAGACTATGCACTTGGCTCCATATTTAGTCAATTGTTAGATTGTGTTTGCATAATTCTACAGATATTGGGCCCAGAAAGTCATCTCTTAAGGTGGTACTACACCCCCTGATAAATTTTGTGACTAATTTTGCATTTTTCTCAAAAAATAACTACACATTGGTAAAAAAAAAAAGGTTATGTATAAGGGCAAGGCATCCAATTTATTTTACTTCACTGAAATTTCAGTGATACAAGACAAGTGGTTCATTATATATGTTAATAATTTTCTTGAGTCTTGAGTCACTGAAATTCCAGTGTAGTAACTGGATTCCTTGCCCCTATATTAAACTATAATATACATAACTTTTTTACCAGTGTGTTATTATTTTTTGAGAAAAATGCAAAAATAGTCACAAAATTATCAAGGGCTATAGTACCACTTTAAAAGCAATGGGCTGCAAATAGTAGGATAGATACATAGATAGGGCTTCTTCTTTTGCAATATTTTATTCATCTTTTTTCTTTAAGTACTTTGCCTAATCTGTAAAAAACACTTTGTACAGTCTCAAGAAATTTACATAAACTTCAAACCAAGTTAAACAGCATCGTTAATATCTCGGGTTAAATATTAAGTAAATTTGTGATACTACATACATAAAATGTTGCCTGGTTTTGTACTTTCATTCACCTCATTTTATATCATAATAAAATGTTGTAACATGAATAGAAAGTTTATGCTCACAATTACAAAAATAAACCCTGCTGAGATCAAAATTGTTTAAAAAAATGTTTGAAATTTCTATTTTCCCATGTGACTTCTACCGTTTTTCACCAAATCTACCGCCAACAAGCAAACACAAGTACCGCAACACGCCCCTTAAAAACCCCTTAAGGTATAGGTCAGGAATAGCATAACTTGAACTTAAACTTTCTTTAGTAAAAACCCTTTAATCTGTTTGCCCAATCCTGTTAATTCATGCATGGCTGCCTCACTCTATAGAAATCTACAGAAATTTTGCTTGTATAGAAACGAACCTTAACTCTCTACGGGTGTCGACTGCAGACGACAAGTAACAAAAAAATTCTTAAAAATTCAAAAATTTCAGAATTGTAAATTGTCATGACCATATTTGGAATCACCATGAAAAATGCATTAAAATGAGTACAAACAAGCCCAGTATTGGTACAGTGGTTCTTGAGACTGCTCTTGATATTTTCAGAAAATATCTCAAAACTTGGAACTTTTTATGTTGAAGTATATGGCTAGCATGCATAGCATTACGAAATGAACTGTTTTTGAACTACCATTATACACTTTTCCATTCCTAGCCATGTCAAGGCTTTTCCACTGGATACAGAGCTATATTATTATTTGGTATTAGTTAATGACTTTAGCCTAGACACTGCTATAGAATTGAAAAGAGACTTAATCTTACGTCTATTGTCTTGATGTTGCATTTGTAACTCTAACTTGTATCTGACTTCGAAATAACAAAAGGTTTGCTGACAGGGTGATCTATGGCGTCTTTTAGGGTTAACAATACAACATTTACTGTGTTTGACATTATGAGCCTTTAGCCATATAGTATCTCTCTCACTCCATTTACACAGTTCAAACATATATAGTAGCTAAATGCACAGCTGAAAGAGTGCTCAATACCTAGGTATATATAAAACATATATATTTACAGCACTGGTATTAACTTTTGCCTTACCATATAGGGATGAGTTTTGGTACCTTAAATACCAGCAAAGTTCAGACATCAATACATTTACTGAACTGTGTCTCCAGATATTGAAACGCAGATGACTTTAAATAAAATGTCTGCACGGAACTAAAAATCAAGAAATGTTTGACAATACAACAATATTTAAATTTAGACAGATACCAAAACGGTATATGTATCAAGTTTCTGGCTAATGGCAATGAATTTTGAAGCAAATACATGATATTTATGTATTTTGGTGGAGAAGAGTCGGAAGACTGCCATGCCGGGTGCCTTGTATCAAAGGAAGTGCCAAAGACTGGTATCATTAAAGCATCAACTACAAACTCCTCATTCCACATTTGTCAGAGTCAGACCCAATTTTACAACATACCAGCATATAAGAACCCAACAATCCATCAGCACTCAAAAAGATAAGTTTTGGAGCAAATGCTGCAAAACCCTTCCCTGTTATGTCTCAAAGCCGCCACACACGTTCATTTTTCTTTCACGTCTATGTCAGCTGAAATGGTAAATTCTTTTTTTTTTCTTTGGTTTTTTTGCCGTAAAATCTTGAAATTCTGAGACAAATTTGGAAAAAAAGTTACTTGATTCAATACTCGCATTGGTTTAGGTAGAAAACAATTGATATTTGTACTTCAATTATGTAAATCATGCACAATTTTATGCTGTGTTCTTTTGAATACTCGAAAATGACAAATGTGACAAGAAGTACTTATTCATATTTGTTGGCATTATTATTGCTAGTTATTGGTATTGACAATAATAATTTAAGTAGCAAGTCTACATAACATTGGCTTGCCAAAATGTTTTGGTACATTTTAACTGACGCTAAAGGGTCTGTCAATTTTCGTTCTCATTTTTTATTTTCATATTTTCTTTTCTTTAAAAGTTCGCAAGAGAAGAAGAATAACATAAGAAGAATAACATTCAGATTCTTATTGTCAGAGGTGTCAAGGAATGGGCTATTCAAGTTGAAATCCATACACCCCCTGTAGAAGACATGACCTTAATCACCTACACAACGTCCCGGCACAACGTGCACAAGGGGTGTAGAATTAAAATGGAAGTACCCATTCTGATAACTTCATTTGACATTCATACCCATTCAGTAACTTCATTTGACATTCACACTCCCCATGAAGAAGATTAAGGTCATGTCTTTCACAGGGGGTGTATGGATTTCAACTGGAATATCTATTTATAAAAGGAATATTTATTTGCTCAACTCATAACTCTATGTATGGAAATATTTTAAAAATATTTCCATTTGTTTTTAAGTATTGCTCATTCAATACACACACAACACTTAAGTTGCATTGTGCTTATGACTCAAACATTAAAACACTTAAACTATAATAAGTGCTTTTTGACTTACACTACACATACATACTAAATCACAACTTGTAAATAATCTGAAATTTTCGCTGTTAATTTTTTATTCTCGTGATATTTTTAGCAATTTCTCCATCTCATCAAAATAAAAGGACACAAATATATTAACCAGTAAGATTTGCAAACTTATCAAAATGCTACAAAATTATACCGTACGATTGAAAATAAAGACAAATAATTAAAAAGTTAAATATACAAAATTATAACGAGCGCAAAAAAATAACGACTCCAACTATGTAGAAATTCAACTCCGGAATTGAAGACCCATCGGAGTGGCGCAATGTTTTGAAATCGTCTACACAAACCTGTGAATGAATATTAATATGATGACTTTCACAAACCAATTGAGCTTTTCTATCTGACTGCTGTTGACTCCTTCAGTCTCTCCAGCGATACTATAGTGTGCCACCAAGGAACACTTTTGAGTCGTACTTGAGATCCTTTTCTATGCAAATAATTGAAAGGGAAACGGTGATGTTTTCTTAACCCCTAATAGTAAACACTAAAAGCCCCTTGCACCTGTCTGGCTGTCCCAGCGCAGCCTCATCTGTGGATTGGGCATTGCTCTGATTTTCAGTTTAAAAAACAAATTGTTGTGCTTTTTTTCAATCGACAATTTCAGTATAAATGCTCAAAATCTTTCGAGCAAAAGGAACTCAAAGAAATTCATTACATTGGCAATGCGCATGCTTGATTGAAGATGTGCGCATTGACGATAATGGGCTATTCTGGGTGAAATACAAACACCCTCTATGGAAGACATGACCTTAATCTTCCACACAGGGGGTGTGAATTTCAAATGGGATTACCTGAATGGGTGATTCCATTTGTAATCTGCACTCCCTGTTGTCAATTTCACTCATTTCTATTAAAGTTGATGAGTTACATCATTGTGACCATTAAATTGTAGCACCACATGGTCAGCCGAATTACCAGCCTCTAAGAACTACTGTTACAAAGAGGGCAATATCATGCATTTATAACATCATTAATATACGCGATCCAATCATTTTTATTTATTTGCGAAAACGCAAATGCTGAACGCGGTTGCTAATATTCAACAGTGGACCTCCGCGCTGTCAGCGTAAATATTAGTAACCTCCGTGCGCACCGTGTTGTGCGTCAACCAAAATTGCGAGAGCTCTGGACGGAATTTCCTGTATATTCCTAGGATTATCCCTTGGTTCCAAAGGCAAAATGTTTAGATTTTTCACAATGCCTGACATATTACCGATGCAAAGTTATTTAAACCTCATTGAGCCAATCAGAGATATGGTTAGAATAGTCGGTAGGGCTGAATTAGATAAATCTTAAAAGCTCCATTTTGATTGGTTACTCAAATGATTATACTATATAGTTAACCAATCAGGGGCCCTGTAAGAAAGGTAGTAATGCCTGCCCATGGGGGATCATAAAAAAATGTAACCTTTAAAATGTTGCTATTGCATTGCACATTTAGATAAACCTACCAAAACAAAACACATTTTATAGGGTTACAGAGAAGAATACATAATTTCCGTTGTTACCTAAGTCTGTATTTTGATAGGGGGAAAATGGGAATAATGCTTCCAATTGTGAGTAAAATCCTATGTTTCCACTTGATACTTATATATCATCATGTGTTACAGATGTACCGATTCTGAACCTCTCAAAACCAGATGTTGATATTTTCTTCATGTCATGATTTAAATTATGTTCGATATCCTCTATAATGAATCATACTAAGTGTGTCAAGCCTGGTAAATAAGGTTAAGCATACAGCTATATATGAAGAGTTTAAGCGCATATACACCATGTGCTGCCTTGTGCAGTGGCAGCGCCTGGATTTGTTTTTTTTTGGGGGGGGTGGGGCATTGAGGGGGCAAAGGTAACCAATTTGGCGCAAAATTGCTGCAAAAAAGTGGAAATATTGCAATTTTGATTTTATTTTACTCGGGGACAACTGGGAGGGGGGGCAAGAGTTCTGACTGGGGGAATTTGCCCCTTCTCTCACCGTTTATTAACCATCTCCACATGGGTGTCGACTGCAGACGACAAGTTTCAATTTCTTTTTAATTCAAAAATGTCAAAATTGTACATTTTTATGACCATATTTTGAATCAACATTCTGACCAACCATCACCTACTTCCATCCGCCCATAAAACAGGGTTTTTTTTGTCACCTAACAAAGGTATCTCTTTTAAATAACTAAAAATAAATGCACAAGGCAGCCATTGGCTGTATGGCATTTTGCATCTGAACTCTTCGTGTACCATAATAGGCCCTATATATATAAGTTAGTATTAACCTTTAAGCTTACTTCGTACTTGGATTCAGTCACTTTCAAGGTTGCGCTTCAAGGACAACTGTAACAATACTAGGCACGTTTGCAGGGCAGAGTACCCCCCCCCCCCCAAATTTTTTTTCAGGGACAAAATGGGGTGGTAAATGTCCTTAAATGGGACAAAAAATTGACAAATGGGGACGAAAATCTGTCTTTGTCCCCTTCATGAGGATCAAAATCTGGCCTTTCCCCCTAAATGGGGATGAAAATTTAGCTTTGCCCCCTCACACCAAAATTCTGGCTACGCCTCTGCACGTTTGTGACTATTTGGATGCCTTTTGTCAAAATTCAAATACCATAATGATCATGGAAATGTAAAAATGCTGATTAAAAAAATGGACTGTATTTACAGTATGTTGAGGGGTTACACTTTAGTAAAGGTCCAGACAAAATAATGAGCACCTAGACAACTGACTTTGGTGCGTGTTGCGAAGTCAACAATGCATAGCAACAATTTCGCCAATGACGCAAATGAGCGGGTCTTTCTTTACATACATGTATGCAATATGTCTCAGAGCCTAGCATTAGCGCCAATGTGGTTTGAAATGTGGGCTGGGGGACAAGCGGCCAGAATTGTCAAAAAGTGGCTGAAAAGAACAAAAAATGGGTCATTTTGCTGAAAGGTGGGGGACACAACCCCCTGTCCACCTGGGATTGACACCCATGGAGACTAGTAACTCTGGTCATCCTGACAAAATCACCATGGATATGTGGCATCACCAACCGCCATAGTTAAAGTTTGTTCGGCTTATATAAGGTGGAAATTATTTAGCTTTTGTCACTGCGCGCGCCAATAAAGCCCCAATCAAAGTGCCAGTCACGCATTACGCAACACACAAATCAGCGTAATCATTGCGCCCAACTGCGTGCATGCCATTCTATATCAATACACTGTGTTATGAGTCTTAGTTTTTTCGCCTTATATAAGCCGAACAAACTTTAGAGATGGGCACTCATAGGTCTATGTGATTAAGTCTATGAGTAAAGGGCAATTATTATGAAATGACAACTTCTTTCAATTTACAATTTTTTCCTTTTTAAGTTTGTCAAAGTAAAGTTAACTTGCGATTTCAAAGATCACCAAAGGTGCTTGAACTAGCTGGAACATAATTCCAACATTTATGAAATTGGATTACTAATAATGTTTCTTCAAGTGCCAACACTAAGATCCACAACATATTCATCTATCAGGGCACAGTTCTTAAACCCCAATACATTTATACATACATTGAATGACCTTAGAAAATATGGGTACAAAAACTCATACTCTGCAACTTGAGGTCGCATTTTGCACTATGATTGTTTCATTGAGGTTATTGAACTATGCCATTGGGATGAGAGTACAACAATAATTTGGTTACTGAAATAGAAAAATCAGCATTGATTAGCAAGAACTGGAATGACATGATTTGATACGTGGGTACATTTTGAACAGGCTCCAACAAAATTTCTTTGTTACATTTTTCTTGTTATGTTTTCGTGTTGTAATTCTCTTTTCACTTTCGTGATATTTACTGCAGGCCTGATAATGTTGAATAAGATTTTACTGACACTGCTATATTGTCCCTCAGATTTCCAAGCTACAAAAAGTACACAATTTTTGTTGTTGTTGTTTGTTCGTTAATTAAAGAAACTCTCCTCCAATATCATGGTGAATTCCAACACACTTGTGCATCACTGCTACACCATGCATAAGAACATTCATCTCATATATTCATAACTAAGCTATAAGTAAATCTCTTGCAACTACAGACTGTTCAGAATCTAACCAGTAGACATGTCCACACGGCTTATTACTTATTAGCAACATGGTTCTCAAGCAAAAAATTGGGGAAATCTGCCTTTTGAATGCTCTTGAGGATTACAACCCCAAAGTTTGCCCCCAAATTTATCCCAAAGATTTTTAGGTAATTTCATGATTTCCCTGAATGTCCCCCGTGCTGTGAGCAATACATTTTGTGATTCTCGAGTGCCGAGCTTAACCTAAGCCCTTGGTTTAATCATAGACTATGGTTTAATTATATTTCTATGGTTCAATTTGGCGCAATACTCGATAGGTCACAGTAAGCTTCTGGTTGTAATCCCAAAGATGACCGCATCAAGCATTGCAAACTTGAGGATTCCAGACTTCAACTCAATGTGGACACAAACTCAGGGAATGACTTAGGAATCGCAAGTCTCGAGCACGCTGATCCTTGAGAATTAATGACCGTCTGAACATGACTAGTACCTCTGAAATAGTTGCCACCAGGCATTCAAGACAATATGCATATTCCTGTCAGATTTTGCAACTTATGAATATTCATGAGCTTTTTAATTTTACAGTCTGAATGCTTTATTTGCTGTGCGGGCATGTTATGTCAAAAGCTCTTTGCATACACTTTTCCACATTAGCAGCAATCTGACTTAATGTGGTCAAATGCACATCGAGGATCCAGCATTCAATGTGCAAGAATTAAAAATCAGTCACGAAAATACTAAAAAGCTATTTACCAAAATATGGTTGAACCTTGTTGTTGAACAGTTTATAATAGCTACAAGAACAAACAATCTAACAAAAATGTGTGAGAAAATGTTGTAAATATGTGATGAGTAAAATGCTATTTCTTAATTTGATGAAAAAAAGAAGTTCAAAAATCTGTAAATCTATTCATTAAGCCTCAATGCATGATGGGTAATATATCCTCATCAATCTGGCCATCTTGCAATGGGCTATTCCCGTTGAATTCCATACACCCTCTATGGAAGACATGACCTTAATCTCCCACAGGGAGTGTAAATTTCAAATGGAGTTACTGAATGGGTGACTCCATTTAAAATCTACACCCCCTGTGTAGGATATTAAGGTCATGTCTTCCATAGAGGGTGTATGGATATCACCTGGAATGGCCCAATAAAGAGGTTATCGTCCTATTGCTTTGATATCATGGATATTGTCATATCTCGCCGCTTTAATGAATGAATTGGCTTAATTCCACCAATACCTTAGGACCATCTGTAGGGCAGAAGTAGCAATAGAGATCTATAGGAAATGCTTCAAGGAAGACATTATTATTACAATTCAAAGTTATAATATTGAGTTATGACCCCATATGATGGAGGTGAAATTTGACAATATTGTCATCTGGGTGCAAATAAGGTATGACAATTCAAATTAGTCTTCATTTCAAACTGAGATGAAAGGAAATTATAAAAGGTATCTTTCTTGGAGATGATGAGATCTCTTTGTTTGCAACTTGAAGATTCCAGCGATGATGATGAAACAAAAGCCTATTCCATTTGATATCAGTTTCGTAGCCAAGGGGGGCAAGGGGGGAGGGGGCAGCTGCCCCCCTGTGAGAAGTCTTGCCCCCCCTGTAATTTTAGCCCATTATTGACCATTTTCGTCAAAGTCCCCCCCCTAGAAATTTGTCTTGCCCCCCTCTGAAAAAGTCCTGGCTACCCTACTGTTTTATATATGGAATATTTAAGACAAGTCTTCCACTGAGAGAGTATTGTTTCCAAATAAAATTGGCTAGGATAAATTATTTTCAAACTACCTCTATGTTATGGGTTTACCTACATGTATATATTCCACAACTGTAGTTCTAAAAATATTTTTTTAATCTTGTTCAAATGTTATTGTACAATATATTTAGGCAAACATTTGTGCAAAATAAAATATTTGTCAACACTTAAATAAAATCATGTTAGAATATTTTTGCAGCAGGTTTTCAAAAATGTTTTTGAATATTATTCAAAAATTTTCTACCCTTTATATAACCTGACATTTAAACATTTTTCTGTCAAACGTTTTGTGTTGGCCAAGCTGTTATTAAAATGAGAATAACAGAACTGTTCAATACAGAAAAACAACTTTAAACTAGTTTAAGTTAAGAAACTTTAAGATCCTGGACTTAGTACAGACCTAGAAAAGGCTATCTTTAAATCATCTTCGTCTTGCGGCAAGACCGGTATTTACAGTTATGCCATCCAATATTGATAACGGCCTTAAGTTCTAGTTAGGAGTTAAGTAAAGGGATGAATTGTTAAGTGAACTGAAGTCTCACTATGGACCACAATAGCATCATCCCAATGGCATTGTTCAATAACCTCAATTAAACAATTAGAGTGCAAAATTTGACCTCAAGCTGCAGAGTATGAGTTTTTGTACTCAAATTTGTAAAGGTAATTCATTCAATGTGCAAATGTATTGAGGTTAAAGAATTGTGCCCTGATAGATGAGCATGTTGTGGATCATAGTGTCTTTCTATGATGATGGGATCTTATGCCAGAAAACCAGGTCGATGGTATTCTTTTGTTTCAGCTGCTCCTAGACAAGGAGGCAGATGGTTGGTCTTTTTTAGTATTAACGATTTAACTTATCTCTGACATATTGGTATATGAATTTAAAGCGATACAAATTGCTCTTTGATAAATTTCAAGGATCTTTTTATTTAAAATTTACAATAGTATTGAGAAAAGTAACATACTTGTCTGAATAAGCTATTCCGGCTGAAATCCATACCCCCCCCCCCCCATATGCAAGCTATAAGCTTAATCTCCCACACACAGGGTGTATATTTCAAATGAGGTTACCTGAAAGGATGACTCCATTTGAAATCTACACCACCTGTGTGGAAGATTAAGGTCATGTCTTCCACAGGGGGTGTATGAATTTCAAATGGAATAGCCCGATTCATATGTCCTTTTGCTCATTCAAAATGTCTTCTGGTTCTTGCGATATGTGTAAAAATATGGGACAATTCATTTTTGCGCATTATGTAACTAACAATACTACCACATGCTCAGTGAATTATATAACTCCCTGTTCACTACATCAAAATGAAAAATGCAACAAAAACCCCTTTGGTATAATATTATCAGTGTTTTAGTTAAGGTGCTAAGTACTTTACATAAGTACTGTAGACAGACATCTCTTTCATCTTGTACCATGGAGAGGAAATGGAATTTGGATTTGGGGATGCTGGCAAAGAGTGTACAATCCTATGGCAATATGAATTATTTTGTCTTTGAACATGAAATGAAAATAGTATCCCAGCATGCACTAGTATCCCAGGGGTTCATTAAAAATATCCCATCATGCATTATTCTAGCCCTTTTTTGCAGTAAGAAATTTTTTATGAAAAATAAAATTAATATCGGCAACCATGAACATCTTTTCTTACCACCCAAAAAAAATACCACAGTAGATATTGCATATTTTTACAGCACAAACTTTTGTGATTTGAAAAGCATTCATTTTAACATTACATTGGCTTCAAAGCCATTTGCACTACAGGCTCAACATTTGTGGGACTTCATGATCTATAAGGAAACTGAGCCATTACTATTAGAATTCTTCCAAGCCATCCATTCAATATTAAAATAATAGCAAAAGCAGTTTTTAATAAGTGTGCGCATTTTAAGTTTGTACATCATGAATTAGAAAACATGAAAAATCTTGCTTAAATTTATTGACAAACAAAAAGTAAAGACTACAAAGTGACATTTTCTTTTTTTAGTAGCTGTTGTGTTTATTCTCCAGAGATAAGAACACTATACACCTGGTAGGAAAACCAATTGCTTCATCTGGTGATGCACCCACAGTATTGGAAATCTGCCGCTTTAATGAAACTTAAGAATACCTTGGAGAACAAGGTGGTTGGCTCAAGCAGATCATCGCTTAATTACGTTTTGCCTCACTTTTTCCTATGAAATATTCAAAGAATTTTAAACGTTAGACTGCCTTTAGAATTAATTTCTAGCAATGAACTATCTTGGGGAACTATAACTTGATTTAGAAGGAAAGGAAAGAGAGAGATAAGGAAAGGGTGAAAGGAAGGAATGGAATGAACAACAGGAAGGATGGAACAAGAAAGAAAGAAAGAAAGAAAGAAAGAAAGAAAGGGAAGAAAGAAAGAAAGAAAGAAAGAAAGAAAGAAAGAAAGAAAGAAAGAAAGAAAGAAAGAAAGAAAGAAAGGGAAGAAAGAAAGAAAGAAAGAAAGAAAAAGAAAGAAAGAAAGAAAGAAAGAAAGAAAGAAAGAAAGAAAGGAAGAAAGAAAGAAAGAAAGAAAGAAAGAAAGAAAGAAAGAAAAAGAAAGAAAGAAAGAGAGAGAGAGAGAGAGAGAGAAAGAACAAAACAGAGAACAAAAGAAAGAAAGAAAGAAGGAAAGAAAGAAAGAAAGAAAAAAAAGAAAGAGAATAAAGAAAGAAAGAAAGAAAGAAAGAAAGAAAGAGAGAGAAAGAAAGAGAGAAAGAACAAAACAGAGAACAAAAGAAAGAAAGAAAGAAGGAAAGAAAGAAAGAAAATAAAGAAAGATGAAAGAAAGAAAGAAAGAAAGAAAGGCAAAAAGAAGAAAAAAAGGAAGGAAATCAGACTATAAAAAATAGTTCACAAGGTCTTAAAGTCGTCTAAAGTAGGGCACAATTGAGGTGTTGGAGTAGTGCAAATGCAGCTAGTACAGTTGTCAAGTAGGCAAGCTTTTTATGGTGAGAGCAAGATGTTTTATGATTGTTAACGATATGTCTCTGAACATTCTTAACCCCAATACAGTTGCACATTCATTGAATGACCTTTGAAAATTTGGGTACACAAACTCATACTCTGCAACTTGAGGTCAAATTTTGCTATATGATTGTTTAATTGAGGTTATTGAACTATGGCATTGGGATGAGGCCATTGTGGTCCATAGTGTATTTCATGTTAACCTTCGATGCGTACAGTCGTCAGTGAAAAAGTCTGGTCCGAATGTTTCGCACAGTGTCAAAATTACAACTTTTCAGGACTCCATTTACAATACGCACTACAAAATATGTGATTATTAGTACAGACATGCCTAGTATTGGATCAGCCATACTCAAGGTAGCCTTCATCAAACCGGCAATATCTCAGAATAGGTCACCTTTTGTGCTACGACATAAGAAACTTATTACCGTGCGCAACGTATAAAGAGGATTGTAAATTAGGGTTGCTCGAGGCTGATAAGATGACATGGATACGGTTGCCGAGACTAAAACATCATTAACACTACAGTCATCTCTGGTACTTTAAATTGTGAAGTATAAAAGGAAAATGTGTTTATGTCCCGCTGTAAGAACTCCATTTCAATTAATGAGAATGCGTTTTTCAAGAAGCGATGGGTTTGTCGGCGTTACTTGAGGGGGGTTTCTATACATAAGTACTTGGTACTTTTAACCTACATATACTTAGCTAACTACAAGAAAATAATGTTTGTAAAGAGTGGATCAATAACTTGATAGAAATGTTTCTGAGTAAATTGGTTGAAATACTTGTATATAAATGAGTGGCTGCAGTACTAACTATGATGGACAGCGGGCATTTTAATAGAGTACCAACATCTTCATAAACAAGATATCTGTACCATGCTGTAGCCAAGTATGCAATGCAAAGTGAGTAAAGCCCACTATTTTGCCATTATTTTCTTTATTCTTCTCCAATTTCTCATTTAAGCTGTGTTACATTTTGTGACCAAACCGAAATGAGTCCAATGTCAAGAGTCAATAACAGTATTCAACATCCTTTGTATTTTATTTCTGGAACTGGAAGTCTAATACTGACGGGGTTATCAGCAAAAATAAAGCTCTGCGTATGGATCATGTAATGAAATTGAAAACTGAATTTTTTATTTTGATCAACATTAGACTCATTTAGCCTGATTGCTAGAACTACTTTCGGGCTCTGTTGCTATTTAGTATACTATCCAGAGAGGTTGCGCCAGCTTCAGTTGAACGCCTCGCGCTACGCGCTGGCTAAGTCCGTGAGGGCCACAAACTGCAGCTACCTGATTGCATCACATATGGGGCGGGCCTTTTCTTGTATGAAAATGATGATGTACTAAAACATAACCTAGGCCCTTCTCAATTTGTGACATGATCGAGTGGAATGAGTCACATGTCGGCAGGGGTCAAAAATGACAATATAAAACATACAAATTTTAACACATTCTTTGCCAATATCTCAAAATCAATATTAGCAACATTCATCTCATTTCCCTTGATCGTGTCACAATTGTGATGAATATAGTACCTGTAGTGATATTTTCCAGGTAATTTTCCAATTACAATAAAGGATCTGATTTTGGACAAGAATGCCACTCTTCACCAATGGAGGATTTCCCCTCTGGGATTAATTTACTCCCCCTCAAAAATCTCAATGGAATGCATGCTCCCTATTTTGACTATTTTCAAAGCATAAATTTTTTATAAATGGAATCACACAAACTATACATCATTCAATAACCCTTAGCTAGAATATTCACACTTGTACAATCTCCATCAATTATTCATTTTGTGGGTCCACTTGGGTACTTGGGGGTCTAGGGACTTCTGTAATGATGCTTAGTGCTTAGTATATTACCATTTAGCCTGTTTAGGGTTTAATAATGGGGCTTCCTATCATTCCTCTGCTTTAAGGTCAGTATTAAACATTTTCAATTTTACGATTTTGTGTCCGGTGTTTGCAAAATTAATGATGGCTTTTAAAGATTTTGTATATAATTGGCACAAATCAATCAAGGTAATAGCAAAGTATGTTTTCGTAAACTCACTAGAATGTTTGGCTTGATAAGCAAGTGATTTTTGTCATTTCTACACTTGCAAATTTTGTAAGATATAATTGTTAATTGAATGGTACTGGAAGTTTTTAATTGGAAGTTGTTAATTGGTGTTACATGTATGGTGGAAAGCAAACATTTCTTGCCTGTATCATACAAATAGTTTCAATTCAACTTCAAATCAAATACTTCCATTGTTTTTCATCTAATAATCTTAAAGTGGAAGAAACAGATTACTGATGAATGAGGATGAAAATATTTTTTACCACATTGAAAATTAATTTTCTTCCAGGTTCTTCAATCTGATTTACATCTACCAGGGGGCAGTGCAACAATTTTTTGATACCAAAAGTTAGGGTCAGAAGTGCAATATTTTTGTTTTTACTGGTGTACAGGAATGGAATTTGCTTCCAATTCATGTAAAAAATCCAAAACCCATTCGCAGTTAAGGCAGTTAAGCCACTTATCTTTATTTGAATCTGTTTTATGAAGTTTTATCATATGCAGTAGTTTCACCAAAAGTGCAATGATTTTTTAAAGTAAGTAATGTTTTATTCTAAAGGACCCAATGGAAATAAACCCTTTTTAGGGCTTACTTGTGCTATCCTTGGCATTGTATGTTACCGTGTAGTTGTAGTAAGTTGTGTAGTTTATTTTGTTGTCATTTTTATACAAAAATTATATGTTCTGTTCTGATGTACTGTATTTTGCCAAATTTAACTATCTATCTGATCTACTTGAAAACCTCATGTATTCAGATTAACTGTAATGAATTAAAGAGTTGACAGGAGTTATAGGAGTTAATGTTATGTTTTTTGCTGTTTCAGTGTGCATGTTCTCATCACTGATGGTTTGGTGAACTGTCATGTAACATGGATGTAAGTGTGATCCTAAAAATGCCTTTCACGGTGACCCGAACTAATTACAAGACCTCTTCTATATTGAGGCTGGCTTTCCCTTTTAAAGGGAATTTTTATCTGCATTTGCTTCTCTTGTCTTCCAGTTTCAGACCTTCAAAATACAGATGAAAATTGAAGCATACTAAAGTAACTATCAAACATATGTGTATGTGATGTGAAACTCATCTGGATTTAATCAGTGCCCGATTTAATTTAAGTCGGTCTTCTTTTTTCTGACACATAGCACAATGGAACCTGTCTTCATTAGATAGATGTACTGCACACCACTAGAGAGGATTTGCAATTTTAATGCACTTTTGCCTCCCAAGTACGAAACGTTTCTCTCAATGTTTTCATCTGCAAGACATGTCTACTATCGGCAACCCTAATGTTTCAGTGCTCAGTGATTTCAAATCTTATATATATGTAATATAAATCTCCAATAATCTCCGCTCACAGGAACAAACTTAAAAGGTGGTTTCAGAAATTTTAATTGGCGTATCCAAGGAGGGTAGCTGCTCCCTGTGGGACATCTTGCACCCGTGGCCCAGGGCTGAAGCAAGGTTGAAAAATGTGAGGTGTCCATCACAAATGTGGGGGCCAAAATACAAACATGGACCCAAATTGAAATCAAGATATCAAGAAAAACATACCAAATTTCTCAAAAACTAGGGTGACCATGGCCTTCCAGTTTGCTACAGCCCTAGTCCATGCTTTCTCCCTCTCCTGCGTGCTGACTGCTTTAATATTTTTGATTTTCAGACCTTTTTGCCCACTTTTGACCATTTTTGTCAAATTCTCTCCTTGAAAGTTGTGTCCCCCCCTTTGATTACCCTCTGCTATTTACATAATAACCACAAGTGGTAAATCATGAATGTTTACATCCTTCCAGAAGGACTCGCCTATATGAACCATGCATTCATATCAGACCGATTTCTGGGAATTTTTTGGCAATTCTGACTGGCGGTGTGGATCTACATGGTCATGGACTGATTTTGCCTGACAGCTCTAACCATCCAATTAAGACCTCGTCTCATGAATAATTCATTAAAATTGTGGTCTAGGGGCTGATATTGCCAGGACTTGCAATGCTATGCAAGTGCCCAAGGTATTTGTTTCATTTTTTTAAAAACTCCAACCCACAATTTAAACTCAGTCGCTGAGCTACAAGCGATTAATCTTTAACCAACGAAGTAGATAATTTTTACAGCTTTGGAAACTGATTGGTCAAAAGTCAGTCACTCATTGCGGGCACTGAGTGTCAATTCAGTATTATCCATTTAAACCTCTCCACACGGGTGGCTACTGCAGACGATCAGTGCCAAACTTTCTTTTTAAAAACTCAAACATTTTAGAATTGTACATTATCATGACCATATGTGACATGATCAAGGGGAATGAGTCACATGTCGACCCTGGTTAAAAATGGGGTTTACATATGTTTCTAAAGAGGACAATCGGGTTTTGATTGAGCAAACTTCAATCAAAACCAAAATTGTCATTGGTGTAATGAGCCCTGGGGTTTGTTGAAAAGGGTTTCATTGTCCTGTAGATCAATAAAAGGTGGTGCCATGCGTGTTGTGACATCAGTCCGACACCTGTTGTGCATCCATGCCCTGTGTCGAGTCGCGTGCCAGTAGCCAATCATAGGCAGCGGTTCTGGGGCGTGGCTGTTTTCACAGAAATTGTTGCCGGGAAAATTCATAAGCTGTTTCGATACCATCCGAAGAGGTCAGGAAAATTTTAAAAACTTTTGATGTAAAGAGATAAACTTAACATTGAAGGAAGCTTACGGCACATCACCAAGTGTGTTGGAGACAGAAACTGGAAATAATGATTGGGATATCGTGTATTAATTTCGCAAAATCAAGAAGGATATAACTCGTAAAATATTGCGAACCGCAATAGAACTTGAACTTCCGACGGTATCCATCGTGTACAAAAACTACAATAACAATGGGTCGTGAAAGATGTACGAAAATCAATGTTCTTCACATTCGCTTGCGACGTAAAAAGTGATGTTGTAAAATCGACATTTATTCATGGTGATTGACTAAACAGTGCCGTGACTTCGGTATTAACAAGTTGACAATCTAGTATTTATCATCGTGAATTTGGCGTATCGTCAGCGGAGAAGTGAGAAGAGAAGGCCCGGGAGAAGGCGCCATCTTGTATTTAAGACGAGGCGAGATTGGACAACTTCAATCACTGACGGGATGATACTTGGAAAACAAGGGTGAGAAAATTATAGTAGTCATGATTATGAAGAAGAGGCGGGAATTTGATGTGTTGATATAATTAATTTAAGCTGTTAAGTGGGTCTGTATACATTAATCAAAAGCCCCGGGTGAAAACTGACTTCATACTTAGCCGCCGAATAATTGTTTATTAAATCCAGTCACTGAATCAATATTTACTAAAATCCAGGTTGAGATCACGTGATCGCTTATTTTATGAATGAAACAGGCAGGCGTGGAAACAGGCATAGAATCTCTGTCACGATTATAATTTGAGGTTGCTTAGGTTTAATGTACCGTAATAAAATTTAATCAATACATTTGACTATCGAGCTATAGTAGTTACATAATTCACCAAATTAGGGGCAAATAACGACCAAAATATTGACGTTGATTTTGACGACGCATTGAGATGAGTTTGTTGTTGTCACAAAACTTCCGGGTTGCATTTCTAGATTTTCGTGTGTTCATTCCCAAATTGTAAAACAAAAATTGTTATTTCATCCGTAGTGGGGGTTTTCGTTACTTGTTATATTTGATACATTGTTTTTCTAACAAATAAGGAAAATTTATAAAAAAATTCACGATTTTCAGCGAGTTAAATTATCACAAAACAATTTACTTTAGACATTGCATTAAAAACACAGCTAGATCGCGTTCATGCAAGCAGTTTGATGTTTGTCCTCCAACATGGCAGGACTCTTACAGTAAGGCGGGCTTACGTAAATGTGTGTAACGTAGTATTGAATACCTTGGTCTGATTGGCTGTTCAAGGTCATTAAAATAAATACTTGAATATAGATCGTGGGGTTTATAAGAAAAAGAAAAAAAAAAATATAGATGAATAAAAAATAAAAAAAAAAAAATTTGAAAAAAAAAAAAAAAAAAAAAAAATGAGAAAAAAAAAAAAAAAAAATGAAAAAAAAAAAAAAAAAAAAATATATAAAAAAAAAAAAAAAAAAAAAAAATAAAATAAATAAATAATGATTGAAAAAAAAAAAAAAAAAAAAATGGTCTATCAACATCATCAGAGGTTAAATAGGCTAAGATTTTTGGATTTCAGAACTGTGGTCAAAAATTTATGGAAAAAGTCATCACATGTCAGGTGAAGGATTTTCAGGAAATATGGCAATATAGAACACAATGGATAGATACAATTTCTTATGGGTCAAAATATATAAGGCAAGATCAATGGAATTGCAAAAAACTTGGTTAAATAAAAGAAAAAATTAATAAAAATATAGGTTATCAAAGGGCATCGAAAGGCAAATATATAGCTAAAGTTAAATGACATTTTAAGAAGCATGCAGTTTCTTGTGTTCAAAGGCGAATCCAAGGTCAAATAAATATACAGATAAAGATCATGAGAGTTATTTAATTGATAAATTAATAATGTTGTTTCAAGGTAGCCACAGGTAAATAAGAAAATGTGGTTGGAGGGTCATGGAAATTGTTAAAGATGGGAAACAATAAGGGTAATTAAAAGCGTGCCAAGGTCAGAATGGGGTCAGACTAGCCTTTCAACAAATCTTTGCCCAGGGGTGGGAGTAAGGCGGTTTGCACTCTTTTAATGTCATGCGGTGTTTTAAATGGGCGTAATGTGAACCTATAAGATAGCTAGCACATTCTATGACTATTGCAAGGCTAGATGGGGGGTCACCTGATGATCAAATAAATATTTCTATAATATCAATGAATGTCAAAAAAGGGTTGGAGGCCATGAAAGGTGGTGAAAGGGTGCAAGAATGAAGGTCAATTGAGATCATTGGGATGGCAAATTAAGAAACTTTGGGAACTCATGAGTTTGGGGTATATCGCAAGTTAATAATTCATAAGGTAAATTTAGGTTGCAAGTTTAATTGGAAGCAGGAAGTAATGAAGCAATCAAACATGTAAAAATGGAAGGAAAAAATGCAATGAGAATTAAGTAATGGGTTGGGAAAGACAGCAGTGACAAAACACTTTTTCTCCTTTTAATAATAATACTTTTTAGTAACAACAGGAGCTCCTACATGTTTCCTAATAGGAATAAAATAACTTTGTTTTCATTCATTCATTCATGTCATTCATTCATGTCATTCATATTTCATTTTGCTAAATCACCAATCAATAATACAATGTACAAATGTAATTCAATAATGATATATAATGTTTACATGTGCATGTATGGCGAGTTGGTTCCCTTTCTGTCTTTGTTTTTTCTAATTTATTTCAGACTACGGACAATTAATGCTGGTGATTAGAAATGGAGGCTTGTCATGTCCCGGGAACTTGTAATTAATAGTGGCTTCGAAACTGGTGCAAGACTGTATACATGTAAGAATGCAGGGGAAGGTGATACATTGAACATTTTGTTATCGGAAGCTATCAGATTCAACACCTAGTATCTGAGTCAACTCATGGCTATGATAAGTTGGAAGTATCAGTATCTTTGTTACGAACCATTGATCAAAATGAGCACAACACAAAGCCTATGGCATATCAAAATTGGGAACAGACGTATGAAACTAAATTACAACAATGGTTACTATGTGCTCTACGACAGCGAATGACAATGGATGACGAGAACGACTGACAACAATGGCCAGGGCTATGTAAGATCCAAGAAGAAAAACACATGAATTGTTACAGTGCTGATGTAAAGTGATGTTACAAACAATGGATATTATACATTGTAGGCGACTAAAGCAATTGCATAGGAAAAATAAAAAGATAGTCGTATAACGATATTGGCATTTGACAATTTATCAAACAATAAAGCGATAACCGAAATAAAACTTATTGCAGTATAGAAGATATCACTCTTGAGAAGTCGCCACACTTCAAAAAGCAGCAATGTCAATTGATGCATTGGTACATGTATAATCAACACCTAAAACTCTGTCATAGGTGGCAATTATAAGAAGAAAATAGTGATTGAACAATGAACATTGAATAATTAAATATTGATAGCAGAAATGCATGAAGTGATTTAAAGGCCACAATTGAGTACTAGTACTACTGCACCACTTTAATAATGAAGAGGGTAATCATGTAAATGGCCCAGAAGAATAAAATTGCAAACATTGGATTCAAAAAGGCAAAATATACAGGTATCATATTTATGTTAATGTCTTAACGAATCGGAAATTTGCTTGGGATTGATATTTGCTAGCCTATTCTACAGGTTATAATGAACACAAATATGTGAAAAATGGTGTATATATGTAAGGTAATAGGACACATAAAAAGCATAATTCTTCACCTTAATAAAGGCTCAAAATGTCCAGGTAAAGGGGTGCAAAATGCATGTCAAATATTGCTATGGACAGCAAAGTGGAGTGCCATTAACACAATACTTCATATTGTTAGATTTACTGGGGCCATAAATATGCCCACAAAACGGGCAGAACTGTAAGCTCATATCATTCAGCTCTGATCAGTTAAATGATTGGTTAAATTGAAATAGAAGCTGGGATAATGCATTTTCAAATTAATGTAAAATGTGCAGAGGTCTGTGGGTTGGCACTGCACTATATATCCCAAATTTAACTGATCAATGCATTTCATGGCATGTTCCTGGTAGGGATGCTCTTTAGTAACTAGAACAGATACACGCTGCCATTGGGAGGTTTTCCTGTTTTTTCTCAACAACAGTTTTTTTTGTCCAGGTTTTTACTTTCCAATTTTCAGCTATCCGGTATTGTTGTTAGTAAATTCAAGGGAGCACCAACTGTTCTCAATGCTTCAAATGCTTCAAAATTCAGTAGCCTTGTACACCCTATGAGTATGATGTCTTTGCAGTAATGATAAACTGTGGATGTGGGCCTTCCTCTTTACGGGGTAGGCAAGTCCTAGATTAGGTCCTTGGTTGGCATTGTTTCTTTTGCTTTTTACCATTTTGTCCAATATATGAATCAAAATGGAGATACATTGCTGCATTTGAGCAAGTCATTGGGAATGTTTTCACATACTTAATATTTAATGTCAATTCCAAATTAGGATGTTTGGAAATTGAATGGGGTTGTCCTAATTCGAAAATGAGTAATGATTAGGTCCAAGCCAAATATGCTGTTTGGGATTTGAAGTGGGTCGTCTCACTTCAGGACCATAAATGGCATCAGATGATATAGCTGTCTGATTAAGTAAAAAGGGTATCAGATGATATTGCTGTCTGATACATATATGATTTCAATGATTGATATATATTGCTTTTAAAGAATAAGCCAGATGATATAGCTGTCTGAGGCGCTAATGAATTTGAATTTATATCTATTTAAAATATCAGATGATATAGCTGTCTGATTGCGTAAAAAGGGTATCAGATGATATTGCTGTCTGATACATATATGATTTCAATGATTGATATATATTGCTTTTAAAGAATAAGCCACATGATATAGCTGTCTGAGGCGCTAATGAATTTGAATTTATATCTATTTAAAATATCAGATGATATAGCTGTCTGAAGTGATATGCGATATTAAATTAAGTATGAAGAACACAGTTGACACTTGATCAACTGTGTAAATGAAAGGAAATAAAAGATTCGGATGGTAAAGATCCAGCTCCGGCAATAGTTGTGTTTGGTCTACTTATTGCGTCCATAGGACAATTAGAGCTTTCAGAAACTGAAAACCCCATGTTGATACGACTTTTCTTTGCAAAGTTACATCAATTTATCAATTGCTGAAAACAATATAAAACAAAAGAATTTTAACACTTTCTTTGCCAATATCTCAAAATTAATATTAGCGACATCCGACTCATTTCCCTTGATCGTGTCACATATTTGGAATCAGCATGAAAAATGCATTAAAATGCGTACAAACAAGTATTGGTTCAGCAGTTCTTAAGATAGCTCTTGATATTTTGAGAAAATATCTTAAAACTCATACTCTGTAACTTGAGGTCAAATTTTGCACTATGGTTGTTTAATTGAGTTTATTGAACTATGCCATTAGAATGAGGACATTGTGGTCCATAGTGCATGGACATTAGTAATGTAACAGGTCTTCTTCTAATTGGATTTGGCCCCTAGTTAGTCCCCAGTTTTATCTCTACTTTCATTAAGATTTAGTTGAAGTAGGGGTAGTCAAGTGCAATCTTATATGTGTGAAGGACGTTTAAAATGAAAAGCTGAGGATTTTATTACTTTCGGAATATGCTGGATATGACAATATACATAGACAAAGACTGTCTGGATTTTGGTTTATCCCTCTGTAAAAGAGGGAATTTGGTGCAGAGATTACGACAGGGAATTATGAGCTTTATTCCATGCTCTTTTGTTAATCAATTTACACAAAGGATACACCTGGATGTTTTACTCCAATTGTCTTTTCTTTACCTGTCTCCCCTCTCCTCTCCTCCTGTCCCTGATTGCTCTCTCTGTTCCCCTTTGGCTCTCTACATACTCTCTCCCTCTCTACATATCTCTGTTTTGTCTCTCTTACTCTCCCTAATCTGTCTTTAGCTTTGGTTCGAGATGACAGGGCTTTGGGATGTTGTTATGGGGTTTCTTTTGGTTCTGTTTTTGTTATTTTTATTCAGTCTGAATAAAAATAAATAGAGAAAATAAATAGAGAATGGGAGGGAGGGAGGGAGGGAGGGAAAGGAAGGGAAGGAAGGAAGGGAAGGGAGGAGAGGAGAGGAGAGGAGAGAGAGAGAGAGAAAGAAAAAAGTAAAGAAAAAGGAAGGAAGGAAGGAAAACCTCAAAAGACACCATCCCCATGATGTTGCCTCGAACCTTGAAACAATCTCTCTTTTACTCATCTCCCCTTGCTTGGAGTCTCTGTCTGTCTGGGTGTCTGTCTGTCTGGGTGTGTTTCTGTCTGTCTGTCTGTCTGTCTTACTCTCTCATAAATCAGTTACATTCTTCACATGCAAAAGATGAGGTTATGTAGTAAAGCTCCCTACAGATAACAATTGCCTATGTCAAACATAACAATGATGAGACTGTGCTGTGTTCTCAGGAAACTAGTGTGATTTTGATTGAAACCATCCGGGGGAAACCATACAGTTAAGACCAATTTTTTTTACAAAATGAAAGAATCATGTGTATTCATTCACATTTTCAGAATGTTACTGATGCCAGTGACCCATTGACTTATATACAAATCTAAACCAGAAGTTGATCGATGTGAACTTGAACACAAGTAATGTTCTGTCTTAAAGCCAGGCCTGTATAATGCTGCCCGCTTGCAAATAACTCACACATGTTGGGTACAAATTGTCTAGAAAATGTGCTTGTTGGTAACAGTCAAAACATTGCATGTGATGAAATTGTGATCTTTGTATTGCTGAAAAGTGACTGGACTAAAATTTTACAAGTAGAATAATCACAATGATCTTGCTAAATGAGTAGTTTGTATCACACTACTAATTTTGATTTATTTCATCTAATATTTTGCCCAACTAAGACTAAAATGACAAACAGCAAAAAAGCAAATGTGCATTGCAACCGCAGGTCCCCCTGTCTGTAAAAACCTTATTGAAATTGGACTTACAGTTACTTAGATATGGAAATTTGTATAAAATACATTTAAATCAAAATTAGATCAAAGTTTATTTAGTTATTTGAACTGTATCTTAAAATTTATTAGAGCGAAAAGTGACTCGTTTTGCTTGATTGCCTTTCAGTTGTGTTCTTAATAATATTGATATTATCTTTATGACATACCATTTTGCCTTTAGTAGAAGTGGGAGTGGCACTCAGGATACAAATGTATATACTGTGCATGTGTATGACCAAAAATAAAAGGGTTATGCAACTTGGCAAGTAACCCAGGATTATTCCCACTTGGTCCAATCCCATTTGGTCCAATCCCACTTCGTCCAATCCCATTTGGTCCAATCCCACTTGGTCCATTCCCACTTGGTCCAGTTCCCACTTGGTCCAATCCCATTTGGTCCAATCCCACTTTGGCCAATCCCACTAGGGCCATGTCCCACTTGGTCCATGTCCCACTAGGGCCATGTCCCCTTGGTCCATGTCCCACTAGGGCCATGTCCCACTTAGTCCATGTCCCACTAGGTCCATGTCCCACTAGGGCCATGTCCCACTAGGGCCATGTCCCACTAGGTCCATGTCCCACTAGGGCCATGTCCCACTAGGTCCATGTCCCACTTAGGCCATGTCCCACTAGGGCCATGTCCCACTTAGGCCATGTCCCACTTAGGCCATGTCCCACTTAGGCCATATCCCATTTGGACCCGTACATAGGCCTAGATGTACATAAAAAGATGAAAAGGTTTAGAAGAACAGAAAGGAAAAAAATGAGATGGTGTAGAAGGAGCAGAATAAGGTGGATGAAAGGGGAGAAGAATAGACAGAGGAAGGAAAAGAGAAGGAATCAGTAGGACAAAGGAAGGAGATGGAGACTGAAGGAGAAGAAGGGATTGTTTGCCAACATAATACCGGAGACTATGAACAGAAATGACCCATAAATGATGATCTTTGGCTTGTATAATAATTATGCACAGCATAATCATACGAAAGTGGCATTTTATCATAGGCCTATGTAATTTGCATAGTTCGCATTATATTATATAGACCATTTAAAGTTTGTATATTGTGTGAACGCACATCGTCACACACCAATTTTGCAAGAAAAATGAGAGTATCTTCTATCATGCACGATAAGTTGACGAAAAAAAGATACCCTGTTCTACGTCGGTCTGCCTTTTTTTTCTTCTTTTTTTTTTAATGACCCAAAAAATCACCAAAATTTGTAAATAATTTGCAATTTGAGAAAATACAAATAAATTTTTTTTTCCCAATTTGTTCAAACTCTGGGTCGGTCGGGCCCGTAGAACAGGTTTTTCTTTTTTCGTTGCCTAAAAACAAAAACAAAATTGCTCCTTTCAGACTCAAATCAAAATGGGTACCATTAGACTCTGAAAACCAAAAATGAAATTTGTCATCTAAGATTCACATGACCACAACCAAATCTTGCAACAAAAGAAAGAACTGCTCTATTACAATAAACTCTATAACATCCACGATATAGTCATCAAAACCCCCAAAAATGCATGAAAGCTCAACATGTACATAACACACTCGTAGATATGTACAACTCCAAATATATCAAGGAAGATGGGCCTTTCTTGACCCATATATAACAAACTACACATGCCTTTTACCAGAAGTCCATAAACCACCTCCAGATAACTTAATCTTCCATGCACATCCTATTATATAAGCCTATAATTATTAGTCACAATCGACCTACATCCAAAATATCCACATGTTATGACTATTTCTTAAAACTTATAACCTCAAAACAATCTACATAATTATGTGAACGATGCTTCTGACATCATAAACAAACTAGAGGCTAACAAACCAGTCCCACTCTAATATCTCACTAGAAATAATAGTTGGCACAGCTATATATACTGAAACATTATTAATCTGAAGCAATAGGTATAGCATGCAAAGCCTTTGAAAACTCCAGGTTAATAACATGTTTTAACAAACCACCAACTGAACAATTTAGAAATCTTTTAAGTCTCGTTCTTGAATACCGGTACAACACCTTTTTTTTAAATAAAAATGGCATGGTCATGCATGGGACCCACTCTCAGTGCAACTTTATCCAATCTTACATTATATTCTCAATTACTGGATATACTTAGACGACTGTGATCCTAAACCAAAGAACAGAAGAACTTAGACAGACATTGACTATCTTTCCGTTCACAAACACTTGTTAGGGGACCTAAAATTATTTTCAGGGCCCCCTTTTGGCCATGAAAAATGTATGTCAACCCCATAGAAAATATAGTGTTAACTCATGTTCTGCGAGAAAATATTTTGGTGATTTGTTAATGAGCCTCTACCGACGGATTAAAATATTTAGGACCCACTTTTTGCATCAGCTCCCACCCCCTTACAACTATAGGCCCTACTATGAAAACTAAAACAAGTACCGGTACTGAAAATGACCAAAAACAAATATTAT
Source organism: Amphiura filiformis (assembly GCF_039555335.1). Taxonomy (NCBI): domain Eukaryota; kingdom Metazoa; phylum Echinodermata; class Ophiuroidea; order Amphilepidida; family Amphiuridae; genus Amphiura; species Amphiura filiformis. The sequence continues at coordinate 56,012,915 of NC_092643.1, forward strand.
AACCATAGTGGGACATGGCCCTAGTGGGATATGGATGAAGTGGGACATGGCCCTAGTGGGACATGGCCCAAGTGGGACATGGACCTAGTGGGACATGGCCCTAGTGGGACATGGCCCAAGTGGGACATGGCCCTAGTGGGACATGGCCTAAGTGGGACATGGCCCTAGTGGGACATGGACCTAGTGGGACATGGACCTAGTGGGACATGGCCTAAGTGGGACATGACCTAAGTGGGACATGGCCCTAGTGGGAATGACCTAAGTGGGACATGGCTAAGTGGGACATGGACTAAGTGGGACATGGCCCAAGTGGGACATGGACTAAGTGAGATTGGACTAACTGGGTCTGGACAAAGTGGGATTTGGACCAAATGGGATTGGACTAAGTGGGATTGGACCAAATGGGATTGGACTAAGTGGGAATAGCCCGTAACCCAGTGGCTCGGCACCCACCCCCTATTGAAAATTCCTGGATCTGCCCCTGTAACCCATGTGTAGGGGCCACAAAATCTAAAAATTACATTTTTGATAAAGGGAATTTGCTTTAGGAGCAACATTTTGAATAAAATATTATTATTTAGGGAAATTTTTTTGCTAGTAGGGCAAAACTTGTTTACAAGGTGTCATAAAAATATTTAATCACAGGCATATATCTACTATCATATACTAGAGTGGCGCCCCCTGGGACAAGTGCGTTCCTATGTAATGACCAGAGTAAATGTCAACTTCTCCACTAAGCATAACATACATGAGAATCTGCTTAATTAGGCTTTTAACTCATCACATAGAGGTATTAAGACGGTTAAGTGGAATGAGTAGTTTCTAAATTAGCAAAACATCAGCTACAGTTGATCTTCCGCCGGACAGTTAGGCTCCTCTTTGGAGGTACACTGAGGGGAGAAGGACCCAATGAAGCCTGGGCTATTCCAGTTAAAACCCATACACCCCCTGTGGAAGACATGACCTTAATCTTTCACACAAGGGTGTAGATTTCAAAAGGAGTCATCCATTCAGGTAACCCTATTTGATATTCACACTCCCTATGTGGAAGATTAAAGTAATGAATTACACAGGGGGTGTATGGATCTCAATTGGAATAGCACATTTGAATTATTCAGGTTTTGCATTGCTGAAAGACAAAATGACCCATACAGTCCTGATTACATAAATATATGCAATACACTATAGGCCTAAGTGCCAAAGTTGTGATAAGTCAATGAACCCATAATGACATTGCAGGAGATTTATAAGAGGCCACACAATAAAGGATCTTGCTAAGGGCTTGAACTTGGTACTTGTTCGGTGGGAATGGAGAATTCTTTTTTTTTTTTTTTTTTTGGGGCGTACTCAGTACTAAGGATGTTGGTATATCAATAATAATCAATAAGGGGGGCAGATGCCCCTTCCCCCCCCCCTTGGCTATGCCACTGCTGAGAGATTGTTGTGGATCCTTGTGTGGGGACAAGTTGTGAGCACTGTAGTCTGTCTTGTCTTAAGTTGAGAAAGTAATCCATGTTGGATTTCGCACTGGCAGATTCGAATTGTGTGCGCTAGCCTAATCCCGCAGGATGTATACACACACGTAGAACAGTGACTTGACCGTAGAGTGACAATGCAACTGCGTAAATGCACTGATTCGAATCTACCACTGCGATATCTAAGACAGTGTTATCCTGGAGTGTTATACTTTGACACAAGACACACTGTAGCAACTAGTCCAAACTGCAAACAGGCATAATGATCAATGTGAGGTGAACACTAGGTTTAAAGGGTTAGGGTTAACAGTTACGGTTGGGGTGGCAGCCAGCCACAAATAATGCAACAATGATCAAAGTGATGTAAGCAATTCCCCGATAAATCATTTTATCAAAAAAAATTCACAATTGTCCCTTTAAGCTCAAATCTTCTTTAGCAGAGTGTTCATAACATGTATAATGTTTTACATATTTCATACCCTCCAACACTATAACAGCCAAGTTGTCAATACAATTTACATAGTTCAAGTATTCTGCGCTAAATCTTTGTAAATAGCAGCGGATAAACGCAAGTTATCTCAACCCAGTTTTGACGGCATATCCTGAGGTTGTATGTCAGGTGAAAAAATTGGTGTTGTACATAGTCCCAAAATTACCAGACTATCCAAAGTGGTTCAGTCTCATGGTGGTTGTAATGACATAATACCAGATATATTTGCATCATTAACCAGTGTGGTCTTTCATATATTTGATTAGGAGGGGTTGAAATTTTCAGTTGGGAGGGTCGAAAATTTGAAAACAAAGAAATACAAAGGCAAATTTCCTTGTGGAGGGGTTGGGGTGGTTCTTCATTTAAGGAGGGGAGGTAATTTTTTGCTTATTTTGAGGGAGTAATATCCCAAACTCCCATCGACCACACTTCTGTTATTATATGCTGGGTATTTTTTACCCAACATTCGTAAAATACCATTCCAAAATGAAAATAACACAAATAGATTTTACCAAATTTAGTCGTTCATCATAAATATACAATACAGATAGCAAAATGTTGGGTAAATGACACAGCATTTTAACAGTGTATGAAATTGGGTCATCTTTTGCTAAAAATTGGAAGATTAAACTTATCCCAAAAATGAGTGTCAACTGCAGACGACAAGTTACAATTTTTTTTTAATTGAAAAATTTCAGAATTGTTAATTATCATGGCCATATTTGTAAATAGCATGAAAAATGCATTAAAATGAGTACAAACAAGCCTAGTATTGGTTCAGTGGTTCTAGAGACAGCTCTTGATATTTTGAGGAAAATATCTCAAAACTTGGACTTTTTATGTTGAAACATATGGCTAGTACGCAGAGCATTAAATCATGTAACTTCAGTTCTGAATACATTTGGTAATACAGTTCAATGATCCCGTAATCATGTTTGGTATCTTATATTAAAGATGATATGAAGGGTTTATAGTAAGAAGGCCCTACCTGCAATAGCTGCCAGGTGTCATATTTTGAAATGTATACAATATAGAATACAGAAATGGTCAAATGGTGTCACATAATTAATGGCAGCTATTGCAGATAGGGCTTTCTGGCACTATCCCTCGATATAAGGTTGAGATATCGCAATGTGAGTTGAAGTCACAGGCCTACTTTGGATAACGAGAAGGGGGAATCATTGCAGGGCTGTTACCTATCTGCACTATGCCCCATAGTCTGGGACGAGTCGACTATAATTTGCTACACTCCTGATTGCCCGACTATAAACAAGTTGCACTGAAAGTGAGTAAGATATTCTAAAAGAGATAACTGGGAATGTTAGTAAAAGGAGCTCCTTTCAGGCCACCTGGCCTCTTCAGTTTTCTCTCGTTCAAACTTGCATCTTTGTATCTTGTTGTTTGAATGCATAAAAAAGATCAATTTGACTGATATTAGAATGGTAAAAAGCATACAAGTGAGGTCAAATACGTTTGGTAAAGGTCTTGCAAATCAAACTCAGACTGAAGTACCCTTCTCGTTTTCCTTGCCATTATAGGCCAGACTCATCAGAATAATTAAAGTATTCTAGTTATTTACTCTATATGGTTTGCAATTCCTGCAGTGTCATTCTTATCATCCCTACAAAATGAAAGTGGGCTATTCCAGGTGAAATCCATACACCCCCTATCGAAGACTTGCCCTTAATTTTTCAAACAGGGAATATGGGATTACCTGAATGGGTGACTCCATTTGAAATTCACACCTGTGTGGGAGATTAAAGTCATATTTTCCACAGGGGGTGTATGGATTTCAACTGGAATATCCCAATCTTAGTTGGACCCTTCTCCCCTCAGTGAATGGATTTTAATTGGAATAGCCCAATACCCAATATAAGCCTAGGTGGAGAGAGGCTAAGTGCATAATAATGCGTATAATACAGTGGCCCCTGTGGAAAGCAGGGCCTGCACTGATTCAGGGTTTACGGGGGCACTAACTACAAATGGGTGACGGGATGTGCCGCCAAATTGACCCCCATTTTCGACTCACTCTTTTAATAACCCCTTTTTGTTTTACTGAACTCCCTCTCACCCAATGACCCCCTTTTATGTTTTCCTGTCACCAAAAGACCCCCTTTTTTTCAAAATATTTTGGGAAATTTCTGATAATCTCTCATAATTTTTTTCATTATTTTTCTTTAAATTTGTCCAAATTTTGATGAATTTTTGAAAATTTTGAAAAAGTCTCACTGAATGACCCCCTTATTTGGTCAGATTTTCCACCGTCTCACGGAAAGACCCCCACCCCACCCTTACTGGGACCTTCTCTCAGAGGCGAAAGAACCCTAGTTTCGAACTGCTGTCCGCACATCTCCGTCAGTTCCAAAGTCGAGTGCCCCCCTTACCCTCCATAAAGATAAATAAATGATGACACCACTGGGATTTGAACCCATAACATTCAGATCAAGATCAAGGTCATTACTACTGTGCCAATATGCACTTGAAAAAATTTAGAAAATGTTATAATAAAAGACATCCTATATTACTCCCTACCATTTCCCCAACTGAATATTTGGCATTTAATTTGATTCGCTGTTTCCTATTTACAACTTATGAAATTTCACAGCTTCCCTCTTTAAATTGCTAAACAGGCAAAACCTATCAATATATCAGTAGTAAACATTAAACATTTTGTTGTAAATCTTAATGTTACATTGGTTAAGTTGAAAGAGCCAAAAATACGCACCAGAAATTCCCTGTATGTAAGCGGCATAGTGTAAGTGACTGATACTAGGACACACAGTGAGTCAACAGATAATTACTATATTTCCCTTTCCCCTGGCTACTTTCCTTTAAATATCATGGGAAAGGGTGAATACCCTTATGATATTAAAGCTTCATCGATATTGGAATCTTACAATTTGATATGCAACATATAGGCCTATGTCCAGTTCAGATAGAAGATACCAATACCAGCAACTCATGATCACAATGATGCCAAGGTCCGGTTGAGGTGTGAACCCCAGCAGGGTCATCTTGTAATTTTTGACAAAATGCTTTTGCCTGGGTGCGTCTCGCCATGCTTTGACGTAGCTGGAATTTCGCACAGTGGCAATTTCATAATACTCTTTTTGAATCACAGCGCTCTTGACATTGGTTATTTTTAATCCTCTTAACAGTACAGGCATGGGCTCAGTGCAAAATCTGGCCAAAAACAGGCGCTTTCCGCGTTCAAAAACAATCCCACGTGTGGCAGCGATTCCACTAGGTGGCTTGATGTTAGGCTCCAATGCTAAAGCCATGATTTCTCTGGGATAAACCAAATGCACATACTGTCCTTGGGCATCGTTAAGGCTTGAACCCGGGACCTCAGTGGTGCAAGGCATTGTGGGAGTGGCCGCAAAGCATGAGACAAGACCCAAGCATCATTAAATGGGTGTTGGTCACTCACTACTAGTACTATGTCTATTGACACCAAACTAAAGGGGACTTGCCATGGCTCTAAAGCTTACTGAGAGAGGCTGATGAACATGTGTCACAATATTATTAATTGCAAATCTTGTTTACAAAATAAAAATATTTCTGCATCGCAGTGGCATTGGAATAAATAATCAAATTCATCTGATATAGCCTGGCACAGCACAGATTAAAGTCAACCCATATTCCCCACACCTTTGCTTCCTTGTATTACTCCTTCATAATGTTGCACCAGATAAGGCATCTTCCCACAATGCATTGCTTCCATTTAAATTTCCTGTACAAATTTGCTATGCAGTGCAACATGGTTCGATAGTGACCAATAGGTACCACAAAGAACAGAGCACATCCATGTCCAGAGCTTGTACACCGGTCAAGTTAGGTTTGGGTAGGGGTTTGCCGCTGGAAATTTGAAAGTGGACCCATCAATATACCAATTTTTCAAGAAATTTTGACCCATCGATATACCAAAAGTCAACATTTTCAGCCAAATTTAATGCAAATTATCTTAGTTTTCACAACTTTTTGCCAAATTTGGGGGAAATGTCCAAAATTTTGGCTACAGTGAGGCAAAATTGAGCTATTTTCTGAAAAAAATGAGAAAATTTTGAAAAAAAAAATGACCTAACTATCCTATGGTCATTACTGAGTACCCCCCGCCCCGGACCTGTACAAGGTAATAGAAGTGTCATTTGATGAAATGAGGTAATGTAGCATGTTGCAAAGGATTCTGGGAAGGGTAAGATATCTCAATGTTGCACTTACCTAAATGGATTGTAACATATGAAAGTAAATGTTTCTCTTACTATAGGAGGTACTGGGTGCCAATGTAATTTAACTTAATCTTATTTGTCGGAATCTTTTCCCATAAATGACAAGTCAATATTCCTAGTATAAGTTGCCTTTTTAAATAATAATAATAATAAAAACAGGTTAAAGTTTGACATTTGGAAAATGTAACAATTTAATCTCCCAAGTAAACTACTTTGTGCCATTTTTAAGTAGCAAAATCCAATTTACTTAAATTCGCACATTTTTATAACTTAAACAATATTTTTTTCTATTTATTTTCTCCATCAGATTGAATGAATGTGACAACTGTATTAACCCCATTTTAAAAATAACGACAAATTTCAAGACTTCTTCACATCCACAAATTAAGATTTAACAATATGTGTATTTCGCACAATACGGTGTGAAATACAAAGACTAAACGTGAAGCTTTATTATTTTTCGTCAACTTTATGAAATAAGATACTGGATCCCCTAATGGAAAACGACATCTGTATATAAGTATGAGACAGACAATAATGAGTTAAGTAGCAAGTCTGCATAACATTGGCTTGCCAAAATGTTTTGCTACATTTTAACTGACGCTAAAGGGTCTGTCAATTTTCTTTCTCATTTTTGATTTTCCATATTTTCTTTTCTTTAAAAGTTCACATTAGGAATAAGAAGAATAACATTCAGATTCTTATTGTCAGAGGTGTCGAGGAATGGGCTATTCAAGTTGCAAACCATACACCCCCTGTAGAAGACCCAACAAAGCCTGGGCTATTCTAGTTGAAATTCACACACCCCCTATAGAAGACATGACCTTAATCTCCCACACAGGGGGTGTAGATTTCAAATGGAGTCACCCATTGATGTAATCCCATTTGAAATTCACACTCCCTGTGTGGAAGATTAAGGTTATGTATTCCACAGGAGTATGTATTTCAACCGGAATAGCGCAATTCCAATATTTTATTCTCAGTTAATCCAAATTTTGGTACTTGATATATGAAGAGTCACTCACTTTATAATTTAAACATTGAAAGTAAAGTTTTGGCACCTTCTTGTCTTATTAACTTTAGAATCACAAAATATACACACTATGGACCACAATAGCCTCATCCCAATGGCATAGTCCAATAACCTCAATTACATAATCATAGTGCGAAATTTGACCTCAAGTTGCAGAGTATGAGTTTTTTGTACCCAAATTTTCAAAGGTCATTCAATGAATGTACAAATGTATTGGGGTTTAAGAACTGTGCCCTGATAGATGAGCATGTTGTGGATCCTAGTGAGGGGCAATATTTAGAATCGTGGGAAATTTCCTTCAGAATGCTCCAGCCAGTTTTGTTTTGTGTTTTTAAAATTCCCAAGCCCCAATTATCATTGATTGTCTTTAACCTTTGAAAACAAATGCCATCAAATTGTTGAAAAATCATTCGCAAAAATTATTATAACCTTTAAATCTGGTCACTTGTAAGTTGTAGTGGGCACTAAGGTCTCAATGTTGGGTATAAGGCAGTTTGTCACAAAGCCCTTCCAAAGTTTTTAAACAATAATTCCGCATTAGGGTTTAAAAACCCTAATGCGAATTATTTTTTATATTAATTTTTTAATCAAAATTTGGGAGGAGCTTTTTGACAGTGCGTATCCCCAGCGTATAGTTTCATTGTGTTCAAGATAAAGATTTGTATTGAGATTTACGACTAATGTTATTTTACGTCTGACGATGTCAGAAGTGAGATCTTTGTGGTGGATTTTGGATAAAAAAATAAAAAACAGTGGGAAAAAATGAAATGGAATAATGCGCATTTAAAGCCGGTGATTTTACTAATGCACATGGGGGCTTTGTGACAAAAAATTAAATTAAGATGGCCTAAGAACCTAAGACATGAAGATTTTAATAAGGAAATTCAATAATTCATAGATGAGAAATTGAATAGTACTGCGTGGGTTAATTGTCGTTTTAGATGAGATCAAAAACATGACAAGTTTTTCATCATCATCATCATCATGTTAATACAAGCTTATACTACTAATTTACCATATATGAGCATTAACCATAGCACACCTGTATACTGAAGTACAACTTGACCTATAAATTTGTCTATCCAAGGATGAAACCACAAGTGCAAAATATTATAGAATATACCTTTAAATAGGCTATCCAAGTAGGTCTAGGCCTACATACATAAACTTGTTAAGATATATTGATGCTGAGTATGAAATACAAGCATCATCTTGTATATCATTTCACTTTCAAATCAATGTGATGATTATGCCAGAGTCTTATTGAAAGTGGAACATTTGACGTCAGAGGAATTAGCTGGCATTAATATGAGGCCTGATCATTTTAATGCCAAATTTGTGTTTGAATATACAGACTTGATTAAGAACAAAAATTCAGGGAAATATTTTTATCTTTTTTGTCTGGAGGAGAGGGCTTTGCTTTTTTTGATGATCATTAAAAAGCTTAAATATGATAATTTTTATAAAGATGTATGATCATATATAATCAAATTTCAACCAAAACTTACAGAATTGAAGAAAGATATGACTGGTTTGAAGTTTTGAAAACATTGTTCAACTTCATTGTATAGTCTGTCTCATCTCAAGTTGAGAGTAATGCCATGTTAGGTTTCGCAGTGATATTCAAATCGCGTGTGTTAACTTAATTCCACTGGGCGTAACAAACACGTAGAAGGGTGACGTAACTGCATAAACGCACTGATATGAATCTGCCGCTGCAAAATCCAACATTGCGTTACTCACAACTTGAGGCGAGACAGACTATAGTTTGACAACATCACAGCTGAGATGGTCGATAAGTCTGAACAGCCTAAGCCTGACAATGATTGCATACATATGTAGAAATGATTAAACAATGGTTTGTTACTTTATAATGAGAACCTGTAAAGCCGATGCGATTATCTATGTGGGCTGCCTGAACTATATATGACGCTCTTCAATTAAGATCCCAATGAATGAGAATACTTAAAGATTTACTAAATCCCAACAAGATATAGCATAGTATTCACTGAGATTAGAAAATGTTTTTAAAAATATTTGACAATATTCAGAAGGATTGAGATATGGGATTATGGTATGATGGAACAATCCAAAACTATGATGACCAGAGCTACAGTTCAAGTAGATGTTAGGTGGTATGTTAGCAGTGGCGTAGCATCATAGGGACACAGGGGAATGTGCCCCCAATCAATTACAAAATTTAGAAAATCCCATAGAAAAATTGCCGTAAAATGGCCTGTGCCCCCCCATCAGACCCAGTGCTCCCTCAATCATGGTCGGTGCCCCCCCCCAATATGATGACTCACACTATGCTAATGTATGTCAGGTCATAGATGGTGAAGGAGACACATCTCTTACACTATCTATGGTCAGGTATGGGCTCACAGGCTCACTGTGTAGGGGTAAAATTCACAGTACGCTTTGGGCTGGGGTCAGGGGAAAGCCCCTGAACAATGCCCAGGGGGGCACTCAACTTTGGAAGTGACGGGTATGTGCCTACGAGTCGCTAAGTAGGGGCCTATCGGGTACAAAGCGTTATTTTAAAAAAGGGGGGTCATTGGGTACAAACAAAATAAAAAAGAGGGTCATTGGGTACAATATTTTGAAAAAAAAGGGGGTCATGGAGTATAAGATTTTTAAAAAAGGGTAATCGGGTAGAAAATTTTGAAAAAATTGAGCAAAATTTTGAAAATTTCGGCATAATTTTGAAAAAATGGAGCAAAATTTGACAGTTTCGGCATTTTATTGTTGCATTTTGATGATGCTATTCTAGAAAAAGGGGTCATTGGGTAGCCGCAACCAAAAAAAGGGGGGTCATTGGGTAGCCGCAACTAAAAAAAGGGGGTCATCGGTATGGCTTTTAAAAAAGGGGTCATCGGGTATAGTCGACTTCAAAAGAGGGGGCCTATTGACAGGCACATACCGTCACTTCCAAAGTTCCTTTCTTTCTTTCTTGCTTTCTTGCTTGCTTGCTTGCTTGCTTGCTTGCTTGCTTGCTTGCTTGCTGGCTGGCTTTCTTTCTTTCTTTATTTCTTTATTTCTTTCATTTATTTATTTATTTATTTATTTATTTATATTTATTGTGTGAATGGGTCTGTGAAGGTGTAGGCCTAGGCCTATTATAAAACTACACATTTATTTTTTTTATTTCGTTTTGTTTGTTGAATACAAACTATGTGAAGGACATTTGGAAACAAAAGAACTGTTGTACAAGAAAATATTATTTAAAACAATGAGGTTACAGAAAACAATTCTTGTAAAGTCACTGTATCTGAAAATGTCAAGCGAATGCTGATATTCTTGGAAAGGAATGATGGTATAAAACATGTTAAACAAAACTCAATTTACATGATAAACCGTTGAAATAAGAACGAAATCCATAATTTTAATGTCATTATTTAGGAAAAATAATGCTCAACATAATGTTACGCATAAAACGTAATCGCGCATATAATTTTGTGCAACAAAAACCGGTGAACCATTGTCACCTATAGATCCTACCCAATAACCGGAACTGTATTACAATTGAAATGACAGGACAGATTGGTGGACAGATTGTTTTGCTAAATTGGATAGGGTCTATGCCCTAAGTTGAGAATGACCCGTCCCACTTGATTTGTGAAAAGGTCGCGAACCCTTTTGGTGGACCCAAGTAACTGCCTAAAATGAGGCAAAATTGAAAAGAAATGGGGTTTTAAATTGAACATTAGAATTTTAAAAGTTAAAATCACATTGGGTCTAAGGCTGTGCTAACACTTTTCTTTGATGACTTTGACCAACATTTTTTATTTTCTCAAATATCTTGAAAATACGAGAATCTAAGCTAATTGAACAGACAGTAATAATCATATCATACATATGTACACACAAATATCAAAAGGCAATACAAATTAAGAAGAGAAGAATGCATTAATAAACTGGTCAAAAGTACAGATTTATATTGACATTATCTTTTTGTTCAATAAAGAAAAGCTTAATTTCATTACCCTGTGAGAGGGTATTCACTACATCCCCTCAAGATCTTATCTTTTGTCAAATGACAAATAAAGTATAATTTAATAATCTATCAGAATGGTATTAAATTAAGAATACAAACATGACTAATAGGAGTTAATGATTTAAAACTTCCTTTTCTCTATCAAACATGCCACTTTCATCCAAAAAATGAATGAATCTTAATAACAGAGCTGAGGTTTTATCTAGGACAATGTACCAACAATAGGACATGAGTTTGAATTGGTTTAATGAGGCGTGGTAAACAATGTTTAATAAGTATAATTGAAGGCTATTGTTTCTAATAGACAAGACATTGAGGGCCATTAGGCATACTAATGATGATCTTTATAGTTAAGTGTACCATGTCAGTGCACTGATCACAAGAAATTGGCCGACCCTAAAATTGGAGGGTTAATTTATTTTGAGATGATCTGTAGCTCATATACATGCTAAAATTACATTAACCTTGGCACAGAATAAAATCATTATGTCTAATTATCTACCTTTTGTGTTCACAACTCAATAGTATAAGGTGACCTTTATGACAAAAAAAAACTTCTGGAGTAAGTGTCTGACCAGAAGGTCCAATGTAAAATAATTAAGATCAAAATGAAAATTCAAAATGAACTTAATTTTGAACTTAGTAATATTGCAGATTTTGGAATGTTGGAATGAATGAGGGGTCTATGCAAAGGTCTGGAAAGTTGCTAATGAAAAGAAAGGCTTGCAAATCTGCCTTGGGAGGCAAAAAAGGTCAGATGCTATAAATAAAGATTAGAAATATTCAAAGTTTCATAAAATTTGTCACTTAATTTTAGAGTGAAAAAAAATCACACTTATGGCAGGGTTTTGTAGAAAGGAACTGCATGAGTATACAATCCATGGAGACTTTTAACCCCCTGGACACTACTGGTCATCTAACAGCATTTCTGATTGGTTGATAACTTGATATGCTCATTTCAATTGCCAATTATGACTAGGCTTTAAACTATTCATGGTCAAACTTGTATTTGCATATGATCTTATTAATACCCTCCTTGATTGGTTCAAAATTGGACACAATATTCATTTTGGCCAATCAGCAGGTAGTTCTCATGGGGTTAAAAAAATAATCACAATTCCTCTCACACAACCCTGTAAGATAAGCAGTAGCATGATAAAACAAATTAATGCATATTTTTTTCAAAGATTTTTCTAAAATGGGTTGAACTGGCAAGTAACACGATACGATACTTTACTATATATCTTTTTTCCCTATGAATTCAAAAATTACGATTGTATCGTACAAAGTAAGTTGTTCAAAACTGAATGCCCAACGGTGAAACAGAAACAAGATTAGCTATTGTTGAGTATCGTGAATAACAATAGCAGCTTGGGTGTGATGGATTGGTTCCGTAAATGGAAATAACATTGTCGGTTTTGTTTGACATGGATTTGTCAGCGATTTGGAATGGCTTGGGATTTAGTGGTCAACCCAATACTATTCTTACTCAAAAGAGTCAAGTCAGAGTTTGGTTAGAAATAATTATGGAAAATATTTTGGCAAGTGAAATTTTCAATTTATATTGGGAAATCTTGTGATCGCAGTGATATAATTATGTTGTGAGAATGCGAAAATGTTGTAAGTGATAATAAAATGCAAAGACGCTTACAATTTTCTTGTTTTCTGCCAACTATTTGGTTTATTTATGGTACTTTGAGGTCATGTGAATGTGGTAGTATTAGTTGTTTTTAAATAGGGAAAGGTGGGTGAATGACCAGGCCCATACACAAGATCTTTTTTTAGGGAGGGGGTGATGATTTAAAAAGTTGGCCCTTTTTCCAAGGGAGTGGGGCAACGTTGTGAAAAGTGGATTTTCTTCCCAAAATTGTGGACCTGTTTTGACAAAAATAAGCGTAAAAAACCTGATTTTTTTGCTTGCTACCTTTTTGCAGCACATGAATATTCATCAGTATAGTGCCTTACACCAGGATAATGTTGTTTTCTACCAAAAGTCATTTCCAATTCAAATCAACCAAAATCTAAACTTACTTGATCAACATAGAAATGTTACAGCATCATCAATTCAAGTGTGTACCAATCAGGCCTGGATAAAAATGTTCATTTCCCAGGAATGTAGACAAATTTCCCTCCAACATATCAGGATTTCCCACCATTTCTTATGTATTTCTTTATCCAAAAAAAGCATAATATCCCTCCAGATTACCAAATTTCCTGGAAATGAGATCCTTTAATTCCCCATTCTTCCAGGCCTGGTACCAAAGTACATGATAGTTTTTGTGCTTTTTATAGTAAAATTTAACTTGATTTTTATGTATAAAAGTAAAAGTACGTTTTTATATGTTAGAGCAGCCCTCCTCCAAGGGCTTTTGCATTTCTCTCTCATCAATGCAATCAATTAAAATTTAAATTTTTATGGACTTGAATAATTAAAGCTTCTGATTAACAGTTCTATTAACTGAGAAATTGTACTGATGGGAGATTCTTGGTGTGATTTAACAACTTGTAAATCTACCAAATTACCCAGAAATATTCTTAAAAACTGATAAAAATGAAATTAAATACAATTGTATTATCCAGGAATAAGCTTTTAATGAATTATACACTTTCAGATTCATCATCTGTGTTAATTCCAAATTTATTTATGGGTACGGCACCTTGCGCCTCGGGCAACACAAATAATATTACTGGATATTTAAAGTCAACAACTGCCTCCACCGCATCGCCCAGAAACTTGAGGCAAAATTAAAATTACGTTTTTATTTAATTCCTCTCCACGTATTGAAGTCCCCACTGAGTCATGTGTTAGTATTATAAATACAATATTCATTATGTATTGCGTTGACTTAACTAACAATTGTTGTTTCTTATTAAATGAATTGTACGGTATCACTTTGCGGAATCGACAAAGACGATTTTTAATGAAATTGATAAATGTACTGCCTAAAGCCACTACCCATACGCTTTTGATAACAGGGAGTATGTGTGCTTTATAGCACATCTCATCACTCAGATCCACAACATGCTCATATATCAGGACAAAGTTCTGTAACCCCAATACATGTGTACATTCATTGAATGACCATTGACAATTTGGGTACAAAAACTCATACTCAGCAACTTGAGGTCAAATTTTACACCGTAATTGTTTAATTGTGGTTATTGAACTATGCCATTGGGATGAGGCCATTGTGGTCCATAGTGTATAGTATTAAATACAGCCAGTGAAATCATGGCAGATTTAAAATGTACAATATTCCCCGGACAATTAACACCAATTTAAAATGGTGAAATGGACCAGAATAAACTGAAATTGGAAGTTTAACTGTAATGTAGTCATGCACTGAAACACATTAGTAGGAAGATCAATGGATTTCAAAACATGTTGTGTCCTCATCCGTTGGATTCACCATTACCCACTTTTTTGGTCCATATGTACAAAATTAGTCAGACTGGGTCTAACTTTAGTCCTGGTCTAACTATGGAGATTAGAACTAGGGAGAAGGAACTTTTTAGTATTTACATACCTTTATTCTATACTATTGTAGATCCTGTTATTAGAGCAAATATGTGTAGCTCAAGTTAATATTAGATGGGTGCACTTTAATTTTTGGGCTTTACTAGGTATAAAGGGGAAAAGAAAAGATTAAAGGGAACCCATCCTTAAGAGTAACTTCCATAATTAGACGAGGTCTAACTTGTTTTGTACATGCAGACTGTTGGGTATAATATGGGGCTATTACACAGAGAGATGTGTAAGTTTTGCATTTAGGAGATGGAAAGAGGCAGTATGCCCTTAATACCCTTAATATCACACTTTGATACATACCGTTAGCCTAATGACAGACCAAGCACATCACTAGATATGTTACGAATAAAAATGCACTACAGCTACATGAGCTAATGCATATATTATTACGTGCAAAATTAATGCTTTTGCTTAAATTTGCTGGTATTAAAATATATACAGAAATGCATACCAACATACTGTAGTTTATATCCATAACATGAAAATGGAAAAGAATAACTAATCACAGAAAAAATTCCTGGTTGCAAATTTTGACACAGTATTATCGGTGGGATATATATCAGAGAGACTGAACATGTACATGTAAAGTCTTCGAGCTTCCAATAAAGGAACAATGTGCAAAAACTTGGTATTTTACACCACTTAAGCCCATGATCAGGGTGAAGTTTTGTCAGAAACTGGCTCCAGTCCTCTTTTCTATTTTTTTGCCTTCCCAACTTTCTTTCATTTTTTGTCAGGGGGCACTTTTCTCTTTCATTTTTTGTCGCAGGAGGGGGGCACTCTTACCCCATCCTGCTGGCTACGCTACTGTTGAAATAACACTTGAATTATGAAAAAAGAATGGGCAACACAAAAAAATATTTGTTTGAAATATGACATACTTTGTCTTTGACTTTTCTAAGCTAATGTTTCCTGCAAACATAAATAATCATCTTGCTTTTATGAAAACTATATAAAACATGTGCATCTTTCATACACTATGGACCACGATGGCCTCATCCCAATGGCATTGTTCAATAACCTCAATTAAACAATAATAGTGCAAAATTTGACCTCAAGTTGCAGAGTATGAGTTTTTGTAACCAAATTTTTAAAGGTCATTCAATGAATGTGCAAATGTATTGGGGTTAAAGAACTGCGCACTGATGGATGAGCTTGTTGTGGATCGTAGTGATAGCAGTTTCCTGTCATGGATCCCTGTAATGGTTTACTGTACATGTGGGAATTTTTGTGTGATTCATTTTTTGCGCTTTACCAATTTTGAACTGTTTCCCTCGTTTTCAAATTTGCGATTCCAAGTTTCCTTACATTGACCTATACACAAAAAGAATGTATTCACTCGTTGTTATTTTCACGGTAGCAGCTTGGAACGTAAAAAGAGTGAAAATAAATATAGCAAGAAAACTTCCACTTTTACAGTACTCCTTAACACAGTTGAAGCAGTCAATATAAACAGTATAGTAGAGCATCACGCTGATGATGACGCCGCATGTGGCTCAAACGGCTAAGTATGCCGTGCATGTTGTTGTACCATCATTGCAAAATAGTTGCCGCCAAGTTGTATTACGTGTTTAAACACAAACATCATGTTTTAGAAACATCATGTTTTGAAAAGAAATTGAAAGCGGCCAAGTAATAGAGTTAACAATAATACCAACAAAAACTTGTGCAAACCTAATATTAATTAGCAATAATCTAGTTAATGACATGGATTAAAATAAATTAAAGCATGATTTCAAGTTTAAAGATCCTCGACTTGATGAAAAAAAATCACGATTAAATCACTTCCCTGGTTAAATTGACCCAATTCTGATTTTTACTTGATCGCATTGTGGTGAAAACTGTCTGCTTTAGGAAAATCTCTAAAATTTCACATTATTTCAAATCTATTCTTAATCCGACTCTGTGATCTGACTGCAACCTCTAATCCCCAGTATGGTATAGGCCTATTCTTTTAATCTACACACAATCATTTTGATTTAAGAAGACCTATATAGCAGCCATCATCAAACCAACGCTAGTCAATTTTAACGCAAACACATCTTTCCCAGTCAGAATCGGTTTCAGGGAAAATCCTGTGCATCCTATGTACAACTCTATCCTCCAGCACACACAGACCAATTCCAGTTGAAATCCATACACCCCCTATGGAAGACATTACTTTAATCTCCCACATAGGGGGTGCAGATTTCAAATGGAATTCCCAATTCAGGTAACCCATTTGAAATTCACACTCCTTGCGTAAAAGATTAAGGTCATGTCTTACATAGGGGTATGGATTTCATCCAGAATAGCCCAATCAGCCAAATCCACAGCTGAATTGTCTGCATGTATGTAAGCACCTAACTACTAATTACGAGACACTTATTGCTAAAAGGGCCATTTGAATGTTATGTTCCTGCATATACGCATATCCTTAAATCTGACTTCAAATGTAAATTTTTTTGTAAGGATTCAGTTGCCAGTGTATCACAGACACACACAACATGTTCATCTATCAAGGCACAGTTCTTTAACCCCAATACATTTGCACATTCATTGAATGACCTTTGACAATTTGGGTAAAAAAACTCATACTCTGCAACTTGAGGTCAAATTTTGCACTCTGATTGTTTAATTGAGGTTATTGAACTATGCCATTGGGATGAGGCCATTGTGGTCTATAGTGAAAAGGTAGCGATAAGTCAAGAATGCACAGCTGATTTTTTGTTCTTGAAACCTGAATGTATCTCCTAATTACCAACAAAATTTTTGCTAAAAGGGTAATTATGAATGCTTTGTATCTTTGAATGATTGTTTCTTCAATATATCAATTTTGAAAGAAAAAGATATCTTTTTTGATGAGTTTCAATGCTAAAAGATGAGTTTCAATGCTAATCATATAAAAGAACTCCCTCAAAGGTGTTAATAATCCAGAACCATATATATAAATTAATAATATACTTGAGTATTTCAGTAATTACTTATTTTGCTTGAAGGGCCAATTTATGCTTACAATGTACATACTATTTTTTAACTTTTTAAAGCAAAATTAATTTATATCCGAGTATTGTATTAATTAAAGCAACTATTTCATCAAAAATTATTTTGTCAAAATTTTAAAGAGTTTCTGGAACATTGCTATCAGTCAAATAGTCTGGTTCAATTTCAGTCGCTAAAAAATCATAATTATTATAAATTAAGTAAATTATAGATGATATATAAGTCAATAAGATGATTTAATTGGGGTCATGATGCTCCAAATGCGCTATTCCGGTTACAATCCTTACACCCCCTATGGAAGACATGACCTTAATCTCCCACACAGGAAGTGTACATTTCAAACGAGGTTACCTGAATGGGTGACTCCATGTGAAATCTACACCCCTGTGTAGAAGATTCAGATCATGTCTTCCACAGGGGGTGTATGGATTTCAACTGGAATAGCCCAACTGATCCCTAAATGGCTCTCGACAGTTCAAAGAGATCTTCAATTGCTCTCGAAAAAGCTGATTTTACTCTTGACCTTCAAGTGAGACAAGATCTAGATCGGAGGTTTTTTTAAATACAAACTCTTACTACAGCAGCATGTGTATTTAATATGCTGCTATAGTAAGAGTTTGTATTGGAAACCAGGAAGTATCATGGTTCCTTAAATGTGGCAGGAGGGGGTTGTCTGGTCTTGGAGCTTCTTGGGAATGTCATGTCTCTGCCTTTGGTGCATTTTGGCATAGCTGTATTTTCTTGAGCTCATTGATCATGCTATTAAGCCTCTATGCACCTCTATATGACTTCACACATAACCAAGACAAGAAAATGGTTTCAATTCTTGATTTGGTCAAGAGGAGCAACCTTAGAATAGGGGTCACTACTCTAACCACAATCCTAACCTTAACCCTATTGTCTTAATTCGAACCCTAATCATCACCCTAAAACATAATTCTAAACCTAACCAAAAACGTAATTCTTTCCCTAAAATCCAACCCTCAGTGGCGGCGCCAGGATATTTGGGGGGGGCATTAGGGAGGCAATTTCAGGGGGGGGCAAAATCAACAAATTTTGTACAAAATTACAGCAAGAAGTGGAAATTTTCATAATTTTGGTTTTTTCTGGGGAGGGAAACAGGGGAAAGAGTTCTGACTGGGGGCATTTTCCCCATGCCCCTGTGGCGCCGCCACTGCCAACCCTATACTCTTAATCTATTCAAAGTCTTGCCCCATAAGTTGTATAATAAAAGCCAATAAATATTGCAGAGCATTGCTGAAGAAGTACTTCAAATTATAAGTAGTGAGAAAGCAATATGTGTAAGTCATGACAATTATTTCAGTTCTCTCTGCACAAAAGTGTAAAAACCGATGTATGATTCACAATTTCTATAATAAATTGCGACTTGGGAGCAAATTCTCACCTGAATTTCCAAAAATAATTCTCACTTTTTTTCCACCAAGAAGTGTTTAATTTGAATGTTATTTCCCAATATTAGGCTATTCTACTTGAAATGCACACACCCCATGGAAGATATTACCTTAATCTCCCCCACTAGATTGGAAGGTCCAATGGGGTTTACCTGAATAAGTGACTCCATTTGAACTCCACACCCCATGTGTGGAAGAATAAGGTCATGTCTTCCAGACGGGGTGTATGTAATTAAACGGGAATAGCCCATTTTTAGTCATAACTATACCCGCAAGATGAAAGACATACTCACTGGAATTAACTCATTTATTTGAACACTCATCATTTTTCTTCTTTTCCAAAGATTAAAACTAGGACAATAAATAGGCCAATGTGATGCGGAAAGGCGGTGTAGAAACTGATTTTATTTGATGTGATTTCACAGACGTCAAATTGGAATCGTACAAATTTTAGTCAAATATTCAACAACTACCCACCTTTATCATGTAAAATGCATGAAATACCATTTTGTATGCTGCCCCTCGCTACATATGCCAATTTTAAGTTGTGCAGAAAAACAAAATGCCGCTTTGAACAAATACTTCACGAGAAGCAAATACTTATATTATTATCATTACAAATGTTATATTATCTTTGCATTTCTTCAAGATGATTTTAAACACTTTTGGCAGCTACTTATTAAAACAGAATAAAACCATGAGACAACAGCAGCACATTGCGCTGTTCCAGTTAAAATCCATACACCCCCTGATGGAAAACACAATCTTAATCGTCCACATAGGGCGTGTGAATTTCAAATGGAACTCCCTGAATGGGGCTCCATTTGAAATCTACACCCCCTGTGTGTGAGCTTAAAGTCATGTCTTCCACAGGGGGTGTTTGAATTGAAACCAGAATAGCATAATGCCGAACGAAGGAAAGACGAGAAAAAACAAAATCTTTTGACTGTCTGCATCTAAGATGAAATTAATAAAACCGCATCTTGTCACATGTAATTATTAGCAATGAAAGTAACTGGGATACATTACAAAATGTGACATTTTCAATTCATCTTATCTCTAACGATACTACAGTAATGTATATTTTGTTTATAATTAACGGAGCATTGTGACATATCTACAATTTCCCAGGTGTGTTTACTGCTATGAATATTAAAATTTGCAATAAAAACCTATGTCCTAAGGTTAAATATTTATAAGTAAAGGTAAAAATCTTGTAATATATAGATATATATAATATATAGATTATCCTGTCAAGAACCACTAGCTCATCTTGGGCATGTTTGTACTTTATGGAATGAATTTGGGCTCGTGAGCATTATAGCGGGTCTGCTTTTGGAGTGTACGCATGCCCGTATGCAGCGGAGGGGTGCAGCATTACCCCCTCCACTGCCAAAAAACAAGTGCTTCCACAAAAAATCTACTTTTCAAGGTAAACTGTCTTTAAAGTCCAAATTAGAGATAAAAATAACAAAGGGACCAATGTTCAAAATAGCCCCCAAAAGCCATTTTGGAACTACCCCCCCCCCTCATAAAATCCTGGATACTACTGGTGTCCACCCCAAAAATGTAAGGAAACTAAACTGAGAAAATTGATAATTTTGAACCACTTTAGGCCGTATAAAATTAATGTTTTGGTTCTCGCCCCTCCCTCCTCAATTTCTGGGATTTGTCAGATTTTTTTTTTTTTTAATAGATTTTTCATTTATTTTAGACTTTGGAATGATTTATGAATTTTTCATACATATAAATAAGTTTATTAGAGAACAGGGACCACTTCCAAGTCTTTTTGTGGTACTCTAGGGGGTTTATCCCTCAGAATCTCACATTTGAAAAAAAAAAGAAAAAGTGCCTCATCGTTTCCTCGAGCACTGTTGGAAAAGACCGAAAACTACAGACAATGCTGATTTTACACTGAAAAAAAAAAAACAAAACAAAAAACACCTCCCTCCCTCATCAATTCATGAAAATCCTCTGGACGAGAACCAAAATATTAATTTTATACGGCCTTATTAGCACAATTGTTTTCCTCGGATGTGTCACACAAACTTATGATTACATCTTAGATTCTTTGCGACAACTAGGCTACTGAGCCTAGCATTGCATATATCTATTTAATTTATAAGCAGTACATTTTTAATGTCTCTGTGAATATAAATTATATCATTTTATTATAATCCACCACTATTAATAAACTTGAAAGCAATTTGCAAATACATCAACCGTGAAGTCTGGCATGTGACTATTACATCTAGTTTTGTCTAGTTTCGCAGCAATGGTCTATTCCAGTTGAAATCCATACACCCTGTATGAAAGACATGACCTTAATCTTCCACACAGGGAGTGTGAATTTCAAATAGAGCTACCTGAATGAATGACTTCATTTGAAAGGTTAAGATCATGTCTTCCATAGGGGGTGTATGGATTTCAACTGGAATAGCCTGTATCATGTCTATGATTTGACAGTTAGTAGTTCCATATAATTAAATATTGTTTTGAAATCACAAATTAATTAATGTTATAGACCATCATCTTAGCAGAACATATGATGAATGTATTACTTCTGACTTCTACATAGTCATACACACACTCAAAAACCAAAAGCCTTAAGCCTTAAATATTTTTGGTTCCCGTCCAGAGGATTTTCATGAACTGATGAGGGAGGAGGGAGGTTTTTTCCCCTTCAATGTAAAATTAGCACTGTTAGTAGTTTTTGATCTTTTCCAACAGTGCTCATGGAAAAGGAGGCCCTTTTTCTTTTTCTTTCAAATGTGAGATTCTGAGGGATAAACCCCACAAGTCATGGAATGATCCTTGTTCTCAAAGGCGACAAAGAAACCAAATCCTGTTTTATGGGGGGATGGACTTTTCAAGTGAGGGTCAGTCTGGAATTTTTTTTTCTGGAGGCTAAAATGACCCTATCACCACAAACTTGATAATCTGGTGAAAATTTGATGGCAAACATATTTTGAAATATGTTAAAAATTTTGGTCAAAATCAATCAATTTTGCCAAAAAACAGCTGATTTTACATGATATTAGCAAAACTGGAAAAACAAATTCTCTCAAAACGCAAAAATTGGGTGGGTCGGTCGGGCCCATAATATGGTGTTTCCTAATATACATATTTATATGTATAAAGTTTTCTTACATTTTTTTAAAAATCTAATAAAATATGTTTAAATTCCAGAATTGAGGCGGGAAGGGAAGACATTATTTTTTTCGGCCTTATATTAAAAACTCATGTACTGCTGTAGCCAAAAAAGTCCTTCTTTCTCCAAACAGAATACAATTACGACATATATCTATGATACACTCCATATGGCCTACTATCATGACAAATGACACTCATTACTTTGCCTTTTCATTAGCAAAAAGAAATTTTATCCAGTATGATATCATTAACCTACATCCAATCCAGTCTTATCTGACATATATTTTTCTATATCACTGCACAACTTCAAACCACTGAGCTCATAATACTACTTCATCTGAAAGTGGTAACATAATAGGATGTCAGCCTTAAGGGAAACTATCAGCCTACCTAAATTGTACCCCGCAATTGTACAAACACGGAGTTCATATCCAGTATTTTGTAAGCAATACAAATATTTTGATGTTCATTTTCTAAAAATACAATGCTACAAAACATATATATTCATATACCAAAGGGCTATACAATGTTACAAAGTTACATATGTTACAAAGTTCATAATGTGATGCGCCCGAGCGAAATAGCAACATGAGCCGGATGTTGTTGAAAACTGGTTTTGAAAAATGGTAAAAAAGGCATACAGGTTTTTTTGTTTTGCTTTTATTGAAGAGGCACAGGGAAAAAAGTATAGAAGTTCTTATTTGCTTTCAATTTGAATGTTCATATCTCATATTACATTGATCAAATTGTGATGAGTTTTTTCTGCAAAGTAAATAATTGATTAAGTGCAGACCAAGGGGTAGGTGAGGCTCCCAGCCCGGTAAAATGCAAAACAGAACAAAAATGAAAGAAAAATAGTGATGAAATTAATTAGATAGAAAAAAATTAATGTGGTAGATACCGCATGTAACAGTATCTTAAAATATTGGACCTGCCTATCTCATATAACATGATAAAGAGATACTAAGAACAAAAATTCTAACATTTTATTCTCTAATTTATACTCACTGTATTACATATCTGTAATAGAGACCAGATCATGATTTAGATTTTTTTACTAAAACAATACCTATGAATTTAACTATATCTTGATTTACAATTTACATAAATAAATAATTTCCAAAAATATTGCATTTTTTTCTTGCAATCTTGCAATCAATAAGAAGAGACTGTTTTGAGAGAAAAAATAATCACAATGATTCAATTCAGTGGTGGAAACAAAATCGCAATTTATACTGATATGTAAACAAAATCGCAATTTATACTGATAAGGCGATGGGGTAAAATAGACATTTTAAGAAAAAGATTCAAAATTTCAGGATAACTATAGTATATCTGTGTTACTAAAGCAGGAAACTGGTTCAGCTTTGGGGTGAATCTGAGAATCTATACACCTTAAAATGATGATGTGACCCCATTGGTTTCAGCACACAATATATTTGCTTCAACGGTACTCAGCATGGATTTCAACTGGAATAGCCCAATGAACCAAAGACACTAGCAGCCAGAATACTCTAATCCCTAATGCCATAGTTCAATAACTTCCAATCCTATGTGATAACTCATATATTGACCTCATAGTGTGGAGTATGAGTTTTTGTACCCAAAACAATTATTACAGGTCAGTCTATATGTGTACATATGTATATTGGGGTCAAAAAACTGTGCCCTGACAGATGAGCATGTTTGGAAGAAGAAACAGAAGACAATATGGACCACAACAGCTTCATCCCAATGGCATAGTTCAATAACCTCAATTAAACAACCAGAGTGCAAAATTTGACCTCATGTTGCAGAGTATGAGTTTTTGTACTCAAATTTTCAAAGGTCATTCAATGAATGTACAAATGTATTGGGGTTAAAAAAACTGCGCCATGACAGATGAGCATGTTGTGGATCCTAGTGAGAGGGGAATGACTTGATATCGTCACTGATGTAATAATGGGGGTAAATACATACAGGGAGGGGTGTAGTACATTGTATCAAACTACCAGGCATGCCAATGGTTATTTACGTTGACTTAGTGTATCTGGTAAGGTTAAGCCCCAACATGGTTTTGAGTTGGTTTTTTAATTAATATGCAGATTTATTTTGCCAATTTAAAAAAAGAATGGTTTGCTCTTTTGGCACGGGGATGAGATATTATATTCTGTAAACCTTAGGCACACTACCACTCCTGAGGGTCTAAAAGATACTGGTGCCATGATGATGCCTTGATTTAATACTCTGCATGCTAGCCATAGGTTTCAACATATAAAGTCCAAGTTTTGACATATTTTCTCAAAATATCACAAGCTGTCTTAAGAACCACTGAACCAATACTAGGCTTGTTTGTACTCATTTTAATGCATTTTTCATGCTAATTTCAAATATGGTCATAAAAATGTACAATTCTGAAATTTTTTTGAATTTTTGAAAAAATATTGAAACTTGTCGTCTGCAGTCAACACAGGCATGGAGAGTGTTTAAGTATGCCCTCTCCCTCCCCCTGTAGGCTGTACACCCCATCTTTTAAAAACAAATAGAGTAACAGACAATAGCATTATATTATCGACAGAATTAATAACATAATAATCCTTTGGCCCCCATATCCTTTGATTCATCATAAACAATGTAAGAAGAGAATGTTGATGTTGGGGCAGATAATACACAAGGTTTGCGTTTCATGTGTCGTTCATGATCGATAAAGCAGACTTTAACGTTGATATGAGATATATATTCTCACAAAATACCAGAAACCGTATACCTTTAAAGGGGAAAATCCCTAAAAAATATATACACAGAGCCAGTAGGTGTATTGGATATACTTGATAGTAACATTTTAATTGAATTTTATGCTCGCTAACTTTCTGGGAATTTTATATTGTTCCTTTCAAATATTAATAGCATATTATAATAACATATATTTTGGTGTATATTAATTAATACATAAATTGCTCTAATTTTTTAACATTTAAGGGTTATTAATTAAATATGATTATCAAGTTTAAGTGATATTCCTGTGTTTCACTTTTTCTCTCTGGTAAGTAGTTTGTTTTTGCCTAAGGGGGTTATACATATGCATGAAGATTGGGGTATCAGATTACATATTTAGAAATGATAAATTGAATTCTCTATATTAGCCTTTCTAATGTAGAAATATTTCTTTTTTGAATAATTCAGGAATAATAAAAAGCAATTAAATTTTTTTTCTAGATACTTAACTAATTTGAAACTGGGAATTAATTTAATTATCATGAAATGGAATTTACTCTAGCAGTTAAACAATTAAAAATATTTGGTAGATCAGCATTAAAAAATCATTTTAGGAAGATGTTTGAGCTAAGTATACATAGTAAACTTAATTAGTGTCATGGGTATTTAATGCTCTGTGTACTAGCCATAGGCTTCAACATAAAAATGCCAACTTTTGAGATATTTTCTGAAAATCAACAACTATCCGAAGAGCCTCTGAACCCCGGGCTCTGAACCAATACCAGGCTTGTTTGTACTCATTTTAATGCGTTTTTCATGCTGATTTCAAATATGTTCATGAAAATTTACAATTCTGAAATTGATTTTTAAATTGAAAAAAAAAGCCTTGTTGTCTGCAGTCAACACCGCATGGAGAGAGTTAACTAATTCATTTAAAGGGGTTCTTATTATCTGATTACAAATGTTGTGACAAGGAAACTGGACATTTGGCATTCAAATTAATTTTGTAATTCAAGATTACTTAAAGCAATGTTGTAACTTACATGTAAGACTGATGGAAAAAATCATGTTTTTTTGACAATCTTTGTGCATTGTTCAAAATTGCTATTTAAAGAGTTAATCCAATCTTTAACTTGATTCTTACATTGTGCTTAAAAGTGTTTTATTAATAAAGGTTTGGGTCATCAAACTAGCAATCTGTCTGGTTAAGGGGGTACTACACCCCTGTGATAAATTTGTGACTAATTTTTCATTTTTCTCAAAAAATTATAACACACTGGCAACAAAAGTTATGTATATTATTGGGGCAAGGAATCCAATTACTACACTGGAATTTCAGAGACTCAAGACAAGCGGCTCAGTATATATGATAGGAAATGAGGTACATCCTAGCGGTATCTTATTTCTTATCATAAATAACGAACCGCTTGTCTTGGGTCACTGAAATTCCAGTGTAGTAATTGGATTTCTTGCCCTATAATATACATAACTTTTGTTACCACTGTGTTATTAGTTTTGAGAAAATGCAAAAATAAACACAAATTTATCGAGGGGTGTAGTACCCCCTTAAAACTCAGACAAAATACATACATCCATTTGAGTGTTTTCTGTGCTGCGAATCTGCAAGCACAAGGTGGCACAAAAATCTCTTTTACAGTCCAACCTCAGAATGAACTCTGGTCTACACGTTTTTGACTTCTTTTAATAAGCAAAGAATTCAATGATTAATTAACCATGAAACCCAAGCAAGTTTCCACCATCATTAGCGATTTCTATATACCAACTTTACACCCTGGAATAATATTGATGATTCCATCAACTCAAGTAAAACTAACACAAAATCTCACAAATCATCAAGCATAACATTTCAACAATACCTCAAATCAACAAGAGCTCCCGTTAGGAGGTATCCGACCTGAAAATTGCTGTTGAAAACCACAAATCATCACCACTCTATTTCTTACCCAATGACTTTCTCTTAACCCTAACCCCACTGAATCCTAGAAAAACCCTATAGGCTGGGTGCTTCCCATCAGAGAGCAAGGCGAAGGGGCAGGATACACATAGGGCACCTCCAACCAAATCCTCCTCAGAGTGTTTGGAGTTATAATGCATGCCTATTGAAGCAAAATTGTCCAAATTATGTGATGTGATCAAGCAAAATCAGTTGGAAGTCACAAATTCTAGTTTGCAGATATGGTGAATGATGAAACTCAGAATAACTTGGAATAACTTTCTAACAATAGATAAGAACATGGGATTTTCAGACTGCTTTTGCTTGATCACCTCACATTTGTGGAATTACTGATAGTTATATGATTCTCAAGAGCCTCTGGCCAGGTATAGACTTTCGTTCAGTGGCATGACCTGCAGCATTTTGCCCTTCCAGTTGGGAGTTGGGAATCTTTTTCCTGATGCCCTCCAAAAGCTTATCTGTTCTGATGTCTTTCCTGATGCCCTCCAAAACCTTGTACTGGTATCTATAGCTAAATTTGGACCACATCTATACATAACTTCCCCCTTAATTACAAATATCTGAACACCATGCCCATAGATAGGAATTATTTTGTGGAAGGGCAGACTTGTGATAAATTGGACCTTTTTTGGGTGGATTTTTTAAAAAGTGGACTTTTGAGGGAATCTCCCCCTTGGCTATGTGGCCTGTTTAACACACTTTCATTCTCGCTAACATGAATGTGGACATTCAAATACCTGTTTTTTAAGCTGTTATTCCACATCCCAGTCACATGGAAAGAGTTAAAAACAACCCGAGTTCCACAAGTGAGTTTGTTTTTAAGGTGCCTGACCCTCTGCCCATTTCACACCTCAACAGACCTGATCCATTATTTCATTCCACCACAATGATAGGCTGATTACCTCCCTAATCAATCACATATGTACTTTAACCCCCTAACTTGGTGACTTTGTTAACATCTTACCCAAAAGAACACCCTTAAGCTTTTTTAATTTACTTCCTTTGAAATTTGACGAAAGTATTATTGTTGACCGTACATGCAGATGAAGATCGCTTAAATTGTCGCTTAGTGTGTCGCTTGATTGGGTAGCATAGCTTCAAGGAACGATACGTTTAGAAATAGAAAGAAAGGAGGCAAAGCGGGTTTAGCTGACATTCACGCAAGTGTTTGGTTTGGCAATTCTTTATGGCAGGATGAACTTCAAAAGGAAATTTCACCTATGTGGTGACTCCGTAGAGAGCCCAGGTGAAGTTGCTTGATAAAAGGGGGAGAGCATGAATCAACATGTACTCAATTCTCAAGGCATAGTTCATATATATGCATCTATAACATGCATCAACATGTACATGTAACCAATCTCAAAAATAGGTATGAGTTTTCATCCTTATAATTATACTAGGTCAACTGCCCCCTACACATTGTCATGTTAGGTCAATAAACCTTGCCCTGGGAGATTACAATGCAGTATGTATATAAGGTCCTTATGATGGAGAATAGGGAGTTGAAGTGACCTAACGATTGGTAAGGGTTTCAGAACTAGATGAAGGCATCAATAATGCTATTTTGGTGTGAGTGTCTGTCTGCATGTGTGTTCTTGTGTGACCTATTATTAAAAGGAACAGGGTGCTGCACATTCAGCACATCAAATGGTTTGAAAATCAACGATCAAAATAAAAATTTTAATATTGATATATCCTTTAATCCAAAAATGGGTCTAGAATTTGACAAAAAAGAAAAGTTTTATATGAGTATTAGCTGCCAAAGGCGCACCATCAGCTCAATCAGCCTGAGGTGGCAAAAGCTAAATAACAGGGCAAAACTGTCCTGGTCAGAGAGCTATTGTTAAAGAAATGGGGGTCATTGATCACAATTTCCAGCCATTTCATCCTCATCAATTGCCTATAAAATATTCCAACAGGGGAAGGGGAACTTTACCCATACTCTTTCTCTGGTTATATATTCCTAGATTTCAAGCAAATAAACGAAGAATCAAAGTATGGTCTGGTTGACATCAATAAAGAAATGCATAGACCGCTACATCAAAAGCAAAATGTGACCTGATTACACCTAATAAAGACAAAGTTGCAAAAGTTGCATTTTTACTTTAAGCTGACTTAACATAGAAATCCCAATGTTCTTTATTTAGTATTTATCCTTACATCATATAGTTGGCTTTCGATGGAGACTTGTGGATCTTTGCATTTTCATAAAGCTTATGGATCACTGAAACTGAAAACTAATGTTTACATTTTGATGCCCTAAAGGGCGGCCATATTGGAATTCAAAATGGCAGCCAATTAGTATTAACAAATTGTAAACACTGGTTTTCATTATTAGTGAACCCTAAGCTTCACAAAAAAACAAAAATTATAAATATCCACAAATTCCCACTGAACAGGGTGCCACATGGATATTTTTGTTTAAATATTCATTATTTCAATAGCTTTCTCATGTCAGTTTTAAAACTGATTAGGAGTTTTTATCATTATAAATGCAAAAAAAGCTGAAAATGGACTTTTCACAACATTGTCATCATTTAGCTTGACTGGTCAGAAATACAAAATCACACAAACAAACACCCCAACAAACAAACAAACCAACACAAAACCCACCCTACCTTGACAGTTGTGGTTTCTCCTCCAGTAATGGGTTCTCTAGCCTCAACCTCCAGGATGTAAGTGTCCATTCTTTCCCTATCTATAGCCTCTGCCAATGTGATGATGCCATCCTGGCTTATGGTGTGTGTGGGACGCTGTGTTGGACCAATGATCTGGTATTGAACACCCTGGTTACGCTTGAAGGAAAAGGCTGTTACTTGGATCACCCTGTTTGTGTGAAATAAAAAGTATGCAAAAGGTTGGAAATCAAACAAAAAACACACAGAAACAGAGAAACATACATCACAGAATATCTTATGAGTGTAGCACTAGATATGTCCAAGTACGCACAAGTTGTGTTATATGGCACTTGCACATATTCTGTGGGAGTCCGAGTTGTAACGAGTTGAGTCATTTCATGGTCGAGTCGAGTCATTTCTAGCAATAACTTGAGTTGAGTCTAGTCAAATGACTCGAGTCACTGTACAATCTCTATGGTGAAATTGAAGAATTCTGAGTCAAGTCATTTCATTTGTGAAAAGTCGGTTCTCCATCATGACTCGTTACAAGTCTGGGTATTAGACTGAAATTGTTAGAATGTCCATTTTTTGACATTGAAGTATTTTCTCAAAATATTAAGAGCTATCTTAAGAACCACTGAACCAATACTAGGCTTGTTTGTACTCATTTCAATGCATTTTAAATGCTGATTCCAAATATAGTCATGAAAATTTACAATTCTGAATTTTTTTAATTAAATAAATTTGAAACTTGACGTCTGCAGTCGACACCCGCGTGGGGAGAGTTAATATTACATACAATGTACAAGATGCTGAAATAACATTTTCATTTTGACAAAAAAGTACATTTTATGAAAACTATTGGATATGATACAACACAATAATGTGTTGTTGCAAGCTCATACTGATGCTAGATAGAATAGCAGTCAAAATTATATAAGTTCAGATACTCAATCTGTAATGCAAGATCCTATATACCTTGATAAAAAAGATATAATTACAGTTGAGATTATATTTCCAGCAGAGAACCTCAAGGTAATTAAAAATAATAATTGTGATTCATGCGATATTTCCTTGTTAACGTTTGAAATATACAACCGTATTGTTCCTAATAAGTGGCCAGTCTCTATTAAACGCCCACCCCAAAATTTCCCAAAATGATAATTGAAAAAGCAATAAAATTTACCATTATTAAGTGCAAATATACTATACATGAAAAGAATATAATGTTAGATCATTCCTAGGTCTCACTGGATATTATAGGAAATTAATTTTTCATGATTGATGATAAGCCATTCCTCCTGCAAACAGACGCTTCTAAAACTGGAATGGGTGGCGTTATTTTGGTCATTCAATGTAAAAACATACACAAAAAACTGATCTCTAATAAATGCCTAGCCTTCATAAAATGTCATGGCCCATGGGCGCTTATTAGGAACAATATGGTAGGTTTACCATAAAACCAAATTTGTGGTAATATTTAAAATTCAACTGAAAATCTGTTCATGCACCTTAAAATACATTTTATTCTATCACAGAACCTAGCATCATATGTCAAGAGTAAAGCACTTCTAAAGTAGTTCCGATTGGGTAGAATTTATTTTACATAATAATGTGAACGTGACAGGGTTTCTGTTTGTCCTTTACAGACATACTTCTACATGTAAATAACAGGGTTGCTGAAATCACCCTTTTCTCAGGAATATTGTTTTCTTCTTTCTTTTGTGATAAAATATCATGTTTATAAATAAAATGGACATGTTACAATGTATCAACTGAAAGCTGAGAATAATTCTGTCAGCCTTCGAGATGACAGTGACATTGATGAACATTCCTAAATTTTATCTCAATATTTGCATCATTTCAATTTGATTCAAAATTGCACACATTGACCCAATTTATACCAAAGCACTTAGGACAATTTTGTTACCATGGTTACATCTGATATATAGAAATAAGGGTAGAATAAAAGTTTATCTCTTTCATCTCTGATTAGTACCAAGTGTTGGCCATTTACACATTGAAGTTACGGACACAATAAATTATCTGGTCCAGAACACTGGTCTACATGAATTGCCGGCCCCAATATTCCACATATCCGAGGGTATGCATGCTCCAGGTGAAATTTTGCGAAATATGGGGTGTTTTCAGATGCCAGATGTAATTTGCTAAACACAAAAAGAGGGGTCATTTGTCAAAAGACATGTTTGCAAGTATTTGAACAAGTTCATTTGGAATGTTAAATCCAACTGTTTACATGGTTCTTTTTAACAATTCCATGTTCACAAAATTGAAGAAAAAAAATGTACGCATAAATCATCAGAGTTTCATTAAATTGTAATGTTTGGCGCACCAGCATCACAGTATTTAGATGCAGCATGAGATGCAAAAGTGGACGTTTTGAAAGTTTCCAACATTCGCACACAAGTATTTCTACCAGCGGCTACACAGAGTGACTTACTGGGGCCAAATTCAGGGGAAAAGGAAAATCCCAGAAACTTACTGTTGAGGTTGTTTATTCTCCACCACCTTAGCATGATATTCCTCTTTTACAAATTGAGGAGGTATCGTCCCACCATAGATGTGTATAGCCGCATTCCCTGTGCTAGTCTCCTCATTGCCATCCGTTATATCCACAGCATAAACACTCAACACATATTCCTTTTCATCAACAAAGCTTTCGCCAGAGTCTAGTTTGGTTAGAATCCAGCCAGTCTCTTCATTCACAATAAACATACCTTCACCACCTGCCGAAAGGAATATGTTACAGAAAATTAAACATAAACAACTTTTTAGTTTAGTGTACAAAAATTAATGTGAATCACATGAAAGCTATACCCTTAATTTTCTGGTCACATTGATTAATTCTAAGAGTTCAGATGCAAAATGTGATTTACGTCATTTTCAAATTTATTGCGTTAAGGCCCTAGATCATGCTAGCTTAACACCATACTTAAAAAATCCAATGTATAGTTTTGAAACTATGATTAAAAACAGCACATATTCTTGGATGTTTGTTGCTTTTTGCATCGGAACTCTTCATTTGGTGAGCGTCAATTTGATTCAATTACTTTGACAATGTTTTGCCTCTTTATTAATTCTGAAGAATGAGACTGCATCATGTTTTCACTATTTCTAACATAAATGATAGTAATTTTTGATTTTACTCTCCTCTACTGTATGATAGAGACGACAGGCACTCAGGTCCAATATTTTGGGTAAGTGGATGCCGGCTATCTACTTACTCAAAAAACTTACTAAAAAACTGCCGTGTAAATGTAAAATCGGCTATTTTGGGCAAAAAGGAGATTTATTTTGACTGCAAAATGTGTGCCAAGCGATACAAAAAAAAGACAAAAAAATGCAATTTATTTACATATGTACAGATTTTGGTGATTTTTAGAGTCATTTGCTAGAAAAAAAACCGACTCTGCTTCAAAGGTCTATTTCAGCACACATTTCACAAAATTAAAAATAATATACACTTTCAAAATAAAGTTATGACACTTCTTTGAAGTTCTTTCTGGATACAAAGAATTTAGTCATACTAATGACTCATTGAAAACTAATTATTTTTCATCAATAAATTCCTTATCAACTAGTCTCATGAACTTCACCACATTCAAATTATAGACTATTCTAGATGAAATCTATGCACCCCCTATGAAAAACATAACCTTAAACGCAGGGAGTATTAATAGTTTCAATTGGAGTCACCCATTCAGGTAACCCTACTTGAAATTCACACTCCCTATGTGGGAGATTAAGATCATGTCTTCCATAGAGGGTATATGGATTTCAACTGGACTAGCCCAATGTCAAGAATAGTATCAAATCACAATGAATCTTTGTTCTCAATATTTTGATTATTTTTTATCAACCAGCTAATCACCCTTAAAAATGTTTTGTATGAAAAGTGCCTTGTATGAAAGTCTTCATCACAATTAAGATTATTTTCTGTCTATTATGTTTACAAATACAGATGACCTTGATTGACCTTAGATTACCTTTTGAAAGTAAAAGGCTAATGTGCCTGCAGGTATCAGTGTGGTTAATTAGTTAACAAGGTGATTGGGAGATTGATCTCTTCTGCTTCACTGATCCTGACAATGACAATGTCCTCTCTCCATATGGCATGAATATAGACAACAGATCATAGGGAGACATGTGGTGCTAAAATATTTTGAACTTGTCTAAAATGAAAATAGTCAAAAATGAAAATAATGGGCATACTACTAAAAATGTAGGATTTACGTATACTTAGCTTTTCATTTTTTAAAGTTTCCATATTTAAAAAAAACAAAAACACAGGCTTTATTATTGTCGGCAAGTTACAAAATAATATGACTAATTTGAATGATCATTAAAATGAACAAGTGAAATTAATTGGCCGCCATTTCATGACAATGAATTTCTGAAATCACTTGCTCATACAAATTAATGAATAGTTTGTTGCTATGATAACAGTAGCAATGATTCATTTGTTTTTTGGTATTTTTATAATTTTATAAATGTCTGTCTGTTATGAACTGACTAAAAAGTTTTATATGGTTTACAGAAGGCACAATTGTGCAGCGAAATTATAAGAAAAGGGTATTTTTCATCTATGAATTGAATGAAATAAATGTGCATATATTCAATTATTCCCATGATATTGCTTGAAAATCTTATTTTGGGAAACACAAATATCTTGAAATATTGCTTGCATTTTAACCAAAAAAGGGGTATTGTTGAAGGGCAAAATCATTGTGATATTGCTAAAAAAAAGGGTTTTTTCCCCTGAAAAGTTAGTAAATTTCAAAGTTACCTTTTACCTGCATTGTTTCTCTTCACCCTGGTGTTTAAATAGAATAGAGTCCTGGCATAAAATGGGGAAGGTGAAATAGAATTGTTGTATGGTAGGAGTGCGGTGGTGGCAACCACAGGGGCACTGGGAGAAAATTCCTCCAGTCAGAACTCTTGCCCCCCCAGTAAAAACCCAAAATTACAAAAAAAAATCCACTTTTTGCTGCAATTTTGCACAAAATTTATTGATCCCCCCCCCCTGAAATTCAACCCCCCTAAAAAAGAATATCCTGGTACCACCACTGGAGGAGTGGCAAACCTAGAACATTAATAGCAGGTAATATTTGGTGGAGGAAGGCTGGTGTTGACCAAATGACAAGGAAAAAGAGATGAGCCTTCAGCCAGTCATCATGACCTTCACCTTGTCTCCCAGCAAATTAATTATAAAGCAAATGTATTCAGGCCACAAGGAGTTTCTTGTTTATTTTCAATCAGTTTGTAATTTGATTTTAAATGATTGAGGGAATTATGAATAATCTTGCTTTAATGATTTCACATTAAAATGTTGCATTGGGGCTGTGCTATTATCCTGTGGCTATTATATATGTAGACAAAGACAAAATCCATATATTGTACTAGTGGCCAAAGCTGAAACTAATAATTTTTCTCAGGTCTGTGTATTAAAAGTGGGTCACACTGGACACACCTGTAAGCATTCTCATAAGGTCCAGACACTATGTATTAACACTGTTCAACTGTTGAAAGCTCTATTTAAACTCTACATCCTTAGAAAATGTCAGCACAATCCAATATTTAAAATGTTTCCTGAATTTTGATCATGTTTATATTATCAATCAATAACTTGATCAACAAATAAGCAAACAAACTTGTGTAAACAATAAATAAATAAATAAATAAATAAATAAATAAATAAATAAATAAATAAATAAATAAATAAACACTATGTATTAACACTGTTCAACTGTTGAAAGCTCTATAAACTCTACATCCGTAGAAAATGTCAGCACAATCCAATATATAAAATGTTTCCTGAATTTTGATCATGTTTATATTTTTTGTTTCTGTAATAATTTTTCAAAATATTTACAAAATTTTTTTAATCAATAACTTGATCAACAAATAAGCAAACAAACTTGTAAACAATAAATAAATAAATAAATAAATAAATAAATAAATAAATAAATAAATAAATAAATAAATAAATAAATAAATAAAAATCAACAAAAAATAAATGATTAATTAATAAATGCAATTGAATAATTGTTATTCTAAAACATACAACACATTAGCACATTTTCAAATAAGTGTGTTCATCTATGTAATAATACTTTTAATTAAGTCTTGTCTCTGAGGATGTTCAACTGGGTCAAACAGTGAAACTGAAAACCATTTGCTCTAAACCAAGAACATCAAGAAGCGCAAGGAAATATTAAAACCATCCCACTACAAGATCACCAAAGGTGCTTATTAGGCTATTCCATTTAAAATCCACACTACCCCTGTGGAAGATTTTGGAAACACCTTCCACAGTGGGAGCAAGTTTTTCAAATGTAATTGGTCAAAGTTAACCCTAACAGAACTAGGACTCACTAAAGCTCACTATTAAAAACGCTCTGCGTGCATGCACTCCACGGGACTTGATGACGCAATCAGACCAAGTCATATATACCCAGGGAATTGTTGGCCGGGCCAACGTCACCTGTGTAGCTACATGCTGGGGATCTTCTGCGTGGCATGCGAGGGGTCCCAGGTTCGAATCCCGGGGGTGCCAAGTGACTTTCTTCTTCATCTTCTCTCCTTTTTCGCTCCTTCTTTCCCTTCCGATAGCACAAAAACCACGGGTAGGGTTAGGGTTAAGCTACATGCATGTTTTCCCTATATGCCTTCTTAACCCTAACAGAACTAGGACTCACTAAAGCTCACTATTAAAAACGCTCTGCGTGCATGCACTCCACGGGACTTGATGACGCAATCAGACCAAGTCATATATACCCAGGAATCGTTGGCGGGCCAACGTCACCTGTGTAGCTACATGCTGGGGATCATCTGCGTGGCATGCGAGGGGTGAGAGGTTCAAATCCAAGGGGTGCCAAGTGACTTTCTTCTTCATCTTCTCTCCTTTTATCATTCCTTCTTTCCCTTCCGATAGCACAAAAACCACGGGTAGGGTTAGGGTTAATCATTTTGAAACCCATACTCCCCCTGTATAATGGTTTTACCCATCTTCCACAACTGGAGTGAGTATTTCAAACGGAAGCTACCCACTTATCTATTCGATTCAAAACTCATACTCCCTCCGTGGAAGGCTTTAGCTAAATCTTCTGCAGGGGTAGTATGGAGTTTAAATGGAAGAGCCATTTCCCTTTTGGTGCTTTGGGTGGCAAGATAGAACAAGAGTAAAAGCGTGGGGCGTTTATATATCTTCAATCAATTTCCGTGATTGTTTTAGCTCCTGGGTTTTAGCCTACTTCATACAAAAACATGTAATGGAGACCATTTATATTAATAATACAGGGCCTATTAATTATGTTTAACACGCGGGTGTCGACTGCAGACGACATGTTTTTAAACAAATTCAAAATTCAAAAATTTCAGAAATGTAGATTTTCATAACCATATTTGGAATCAGCATGAAAATTGCATTAAAATGAGTACAAATAAGCCTAGTATTGGTTCAGTAGTTCTTAAGATAGCTCTTGATATTTTGAGAAAATATTCAAAACTTGAACTTTTTCCGTTGATGAAGCGCATGGCTAGCACGCAGAGCATAGCTTATTGAGTTTAAAGCTAAGAATTTATTATGGGTGGTATACAAAGTTTTCTTCTCAGAAGGAAAAATTAACAAAAGAGATAAGAGACAAAGATAAATCTGTTAAATAAGACCTAAGATTATGAGAAAGTTGATACCATAATAAGCAAGCAATTTTGAACATTTAATGATGATGGCAAGTTATAGAAAAAGCACAGAAATGAAGAAAAAAAGTTTGACAATTTTGAGACTTCACAACAGTCTGTAGCAATCTGATGAATTTTCTTACAGACATCCAATTTTCTGTCTTATCGTTTCAAATTTAAGCCTAGGTCTACATATAATATGCACAAAACAAAAAGTGCAACTTTATTATTGCATGAATCTATGAATGATAAATTTAACTTACGGAATAAAATCATATCGTGAATCTACGACAAGGGCCTGAAGGAAGTCAAATTATTTTGAGATATGAAATATTTAGTCGTACATAAATGTTCTCTCGTAAGTTGTATTTAAAAAGGTGATGAACGGTGTTACCCTACGGTAACTAAAGACACGTAACTTGCGATACCTAACCTATACACATCCTATATGAGATATAATACAGAAACCACGGGCAATGTGCAGCATTTATCATGTGCAAATCAAATGGTCTCATTTATATTTACTGTCGCCAATGGCCATCATCATCTCACAGAATGTTCTACGCATTTGAATAATATCTTGATGAAGCAAGAAACACAATTAAAAGGGCATTTCATGATTTTCAGAATCATCCCTCCACGTTTCTCCAAAAAGTTGAGATTTTTATATGACTGGAAACCGCTGGCTACACGTTTATGTACAAAAAATTTCTTGCAGATTTATTCCTTTTGCAAAAATATTGTGAAATTTGAATTTCGTTCTGGTGCACCAGAACGAAATTACAACGCATTGTCTATGGAGCAGTGTAATACACATAATCATGCATAACTCGCAAGTACGCAAAATCGGAATTAACTGAAATTTTGGGAATGAGCTTTTTTCTTGGATATCTACTGAAAAATTTCATAAACAGATAGGATCACGAAATACTCCTTTAAATGCCCCATGAAAATGTATCAAAATCTCATGATATATTCCACCATTGATGTTGGGATTTAGGAATGTATTTCTTGGTGATCATACAAAAAACCTAGTCCAGGATTCGTCACCATCTTTATCCTTATTGTCACCATCATTCACCAGCATTATATCTATATCACTCAGTCTCACTGTTTCTTTTCTCCAATATTGACATCACAAACATCATCATCACCTTCATCCCTGTGATTGTCATCAACTGAAGTTCTGAAGCCATTAAGCTTTAATATTTGAATGATGTGATTTATTGGGCAAAAATGTTGTGCTCCAACTTAATCCCCCCGTATAAATACTGACCATTCCCTAAGCTGGGTAAAATCTTACCTGATTTGAGATGATACCTGACTTCATTCTGGCCATCGCCATCAGGATCTTTTGCTCTCAGTTGATAGATGGATGCTCCACTTGGTGCATCGGTAGGAACTACTCCTTTGTACGGAAATGCTAACATTTGCCATTCAGGAGGTTCGGCTACATCCATTACATCAACTATGACTTGGACGGTGTCAAATTTTTCTGTAAGAAAGAAAGTATAAAGTGAGGTTTTTGGAAAAACTTAAACAATACGCAACACCACTGCTGTTCTAGATCAAATAATTTGCCCAGACTGATTGGTTATTGACACTACCAGTATATTGGGTTATTCCAGTTGGAATCCATACACCCCCTATGGAAGGTATAGGACCTTAATCTCCCACACAGGGGTGTAGATTTCAAATGGAATCACCCATTCAGGTAACCCTATTTGAAATTCATACTCCTTGTGTGATAGATTAAGGTCATGTCTTCTACATGGGGTGTGTGGATTTAAGGATTTCAATTGAAATTACCTGTTACATGCCAAACCATAGGCTCTACTACATGTAGCCTACTTGATACAGTTCTGCCATAAAATGTAATGCAATCATGACACATCAATGTGGAACATTTTTTTTGATACAAGAAAAAGTTATCATCACTCTGAAATACACATACAAAATGGACTGTCAGTGAGTGTCAGCTAGGGTTTGGCACAGCTTCCCAAATAAAATCAAATTTCTCATAAAAGTCAATGAACTGAAAGAAAACTACTTCCTTTTCTTAAAATCAATTATTAATTTTCATTTTTCTTTGATTCATGCCGTATATTTGATGAGGATTGACCTTTTTTTATATGATTGCTTTCCCAGACGGCAATAACTAATCAATTATTTTGTATTTTTGTTATCTTGATCAATCTCTGTTATCTATTTTGTTGTCATAAAATACGCTTCTGTGTATTTTGATGTATTGCCGTGTTATGTAGGTGCGATGGTTGTAGGCTTTTGCTTATGAATCATCTGGCTCCATTTGATGTTTTGCTAAGAAAAGATTTAGCCTTATAAAATACATACCAAATGGAATATGGGCTTTCAGCCAGAGTGTTTTAAGAAAATACCACTGACAAAAAATAAGTTATTCATTTTTTAGAATAAATTACCCTACTATTTTAACAGTCACAAGTGTACAAGTCATCATCAAAGTTCTGCCAAATTCAGCATCCTTGCGAAGGGTGCAGAATTCCAATCGGGAATAAAAATATCCGATATTTGCATTCAAAAACACTAATTTACAACTTTGGCGGTACTATTGACAAAATACATTATTGCCAAACAATATAGAATAGAACATTCAACATAAACTTGTCATAATATTGAAGAAAATTTGCTCCCCAAACATGTGAAAAGTATGCAAAACAATTCCTATTGAACTGTGTAGCATTGGCTACAAACAGTTCAGACTTCCACTTCTGTTTTGCTGCCAGTGCGGCAGTGCCATCTTGTAATTGGGTCTATGGGCAAATGGCATGGATAGCCCTGGCCCTAGTTTATATTTGTTCCTTCTTTACTATATAAAAGCCATGAACTGACAGCCTCTATATAGGAAGAATTCAAAACATGGTGACGATAACCATTAAATCTGGTCATTTTACATTCTCAAAATAAATGTGCTCAAAATTTACAAACATGCACCAAAATTATTTAAGTCTCAGCTTCATGTTAGGAATGGTAGGAAGTGGTATTTATGTGAAAAAAGTGGTATTTTGTGTGTACCCTGAATAGTTCTAAGGTAGACATCTCAGACCTGCATGTGGAGAATTCAGTGGAAATCCTAGTGATGGAGGTGTGAGTACCTCGGGCTAGGTATGGATGGGTCTGGCCGTACTTCCAGTTCCACATAGTATAAGGAACTTAGGGACGCACTCATTAGATTCTCAGGGGGGGGCATGGGAGTTTGGGTCAGGCAGAATTTTTTTTTTTTCGCCTCCAAGAGCACCAAATTTTTTTTTTAGCTGCCATGGTAACGAAGTTATTTTTTTTCAATTTTAATGTACATTTTAATACAAAGTTGGGTGGGTGAAATTTTTTTTTTTTTCTCATCAGTGAGGCAATTTTTTTTTTTTTTGTCTCACTAGTGGGCAAAGTTTTTTTTTTTCTCAGTAGTGGGCAAAGTTTTTTTTTTTCAAAAAACTCCCATGCCCCCGCCCCCCTGGAAATCTAATGGTGCGCCCCTTATAATACGTTGTCCTCATTCATAATCTGATCTGTTCAGTGGTGAGCAGCCAGAAATTATAAGACAAGCTACATTTGGCAGAAAACCCAATCATGCCAATTGAAATTGTGCAACCAGTTCAAGCAGATATGAGCAGGAGTTTCCAAAACATAAGGAAACAAAAGGAAATAATTCCTTTGTTTGGTTATATCTTAAAATCAATATTTCCGAGTTCCGACTGATTTTGCTTGATCACATACCAAATGTGATTGAATGTTTACGTGGTGAACTAAAAAAAGTTCCACATTCCATGTCTCTTCCACCGTTCTGGACGATTGGCTTCCGTTTACAGTCCACAAGGAAGATATGCACTGAAGGCCGAAAACTGAAGCTTTATTTAAATACAAAAGCTTAGATTTTAAATACAAGAAGCTTCAAAACACGGTGAAAATATTCATGTTGTTGTTGTTGTTGCTGTATTATAACTTTCCTACGGGCTGTATTTTCCACGGAAATTGCCTACGAGCTACGATAAAACTTCGATAAAACTAAAGGGCTGACATTCCTTATATTTCCGTTGGGGTGATAATCTGTTTGGTGAGATTGTATAAATGCTATGTTGTTGAAGTACTTGTAGTAAAATAAAATTTAATGTAAAATAATTGTTCATACTGATATAATTTTGTATCCAATCAATGAACCAATGGTTAAGAAATGCACAAACAATGGAAGACATGATTGTTAGACTATTTTGCCAAAAGCCAAAAAACTATAAATTTGTGTCCTATAGAATTACTATTAAACCCTGTTTTTTTGACAGATAGTGTCAAACAACAGATTTTCAATTACTTGTTGCGCTTTGTCAATGTCAAACAAATTATCTCTGTTGTAACTAACTTTGGAGGTGGGTTGTTTGGATTTGTTTATGTCGGTAACACATTGTTTATTTTCAAATGAACTA
The DNA here is from genome assembly GCF_039555335.1 of Amphiura filiformis. NCBI lineage: Eukaryota > Metazoa > Echinodermata > Ophiuroidea > Amphilepidida > Amphiuridae > Amphiura > Amphiura filiformis. The sequence goes on from NC_092643.1 coordinate 56,054,654, forward strand.
CCGTGCATGAAGGAATGAAAAGAACGAGTCACATAGCGTATAGCGTTGGTGTGTGCCGCATTGTTCATTGTTACTCACGCACAAAACCCATGTTTTCCCAACATACTTCAATTGAACTTGAGTTCCAACAGAGTAGTTTCAGAAAATACATCATAAAACTTCTATTCATGTCCTTTAAATGTTTGTTTTTGTTTTTAGAAAATGAGGAATGAGGATATTTTCTAAACGATCTAAACACATATAATTATATTGGAACATAAACGGATGAGATTCACCACTAAGGTCGCGATTTGAAGTTGGTTTGAGAGGAGTAACACAAGTTTTTTTGTTGCGGAGGGGGGGGGGGGGTCTGGAACAGTATTTGTACCAGTAGACCAGTCTGCGAGTAGGCCTAACCATTGTACGACTCCTAAATTATATTAATCATGGTGATCAAAAAATGTCTAATTTTTGTATTTTTATAATAAAATTTATCACCTTAACTCCAGAAAAACTGAGTTATAAACATTTGATATATTTTATATACGCACTCGACGTTCAAATGATTAACACACGTACAACACGGGTCTATTATACATGCATTGAAAAACAGTAAGCGAATTATATTACTAACACAGTGAATACATTAAAAATGCAATCTACAGAAATTCTGAACTGCGGCGATAATTTGTGTATTTCCTACAAATGTATGCAGATTGACTGTCTTGAAAATTTATATTTAAACATTTTTGATGGGAAAAAGAGTAAAATTTTGGCCTTCCGGGCTGAGTTTTATATCAGTATGGCAATGGTTAAGAGAACAATAGGGGAAATGCCAAAGTCAACGTTGTTACCTATTGATGTATGAATTATTAGTTGTGGTATGGCGACAACAATGGAAATATGAACGCACATTCCCATATTCATGATCGAATAGTAACGGTATGCTAAGTATGGTATATTAGTTCATATATTTATCGATTTCATATTTATTCATAATTGTGTTTATATTGAACGGTATAATGAGTTGGATTGAAACAAAAGAAAGCGGGTTTTTAATTAAAGATCAATAATAACATTCCAATAAGAATAACATTATTTGCATATTTGCATATTGTGGGAGAGAAATCGTGTGTAATGTAATATTTTCTTTTGTCTTAACAGTTTTTAAATTCCTACAATTGAATAATGTTGATTATTTGGAGCTATTTGGTAAACGCCCTAAAATTCAAATTCAGTTCGTTGTAATATTGCATTTACGCTTTGTACAGAAACAATTATACAGGTCTGAGGAATTGGGTACGTACAATGTATGGATATTAGACTCTCTATAAGGCCAGCTGTAAATGACATGTGCGGCCATATAGGTATAACCCATTTTTCGTGAACAAATTTAAAGAGAGTGAAAAGGGGTAAGGAACAAAAATCGCTCAATCTTTGTAATTGGTCTAAATACGTCACAGTATATTAGCTCTGGACAAACACATCATAAAAGATCGGGAAATGGTCAGAACTGGTCTTTTTAGAGTGATTCTTTATAACTGTACTCTATTGCTCATACGTGACACATAATATTGTGTACATTTCAATATTTACCTATACTGAGAATAAGCCAGAACATTGAAGTTCGCCGTGCTCTAAATGTAAAAACTAGGGCGTACATGCAAAAAATATAGATTATTGGGCAATCATGTGTCATCTTTCTTTTTAATTAAATATATTATTTTACCTTTAGGTTAGACCACCTAACATAATTGCATGTTCATTATGTTAAAAAGCTTGTTTTGGGAATGAATTAAATAAACAATTGAGAATTTCAATGCTATATTTCTTATATTTTATACAATGTTTTTACTAAGCTATGAGTGAATCTCTTTAAACTTTGAATAGGCCTATTACGAGCAACAGCTATTGATACCGAGCTGACAATAATATGCTGTCATATCTGACACAGTCTACCGAGTCAGCCAGCCATTTCTCCATGTTATTTCTCACTTGTCTTGCCATTGACCCTACCACCATCTCACCATTATTATAACGCCATCTCATCCATTCAAACCTATTCACGTAACACATGCTAGCAGATTCTATCCATCAACCGCATACTTATAGTTAATATTTTATTTACAACATTAGATTGATGAAATTAAGATACAATTATGAAGAAGCGTTGGTGCCTTGAGCGTTTTCCCAGCGAACAAGTATAAAATCATCTCGATAAAAAGATGACTGCGCACCAAGGTCATTTGTAAAATGCATTAGGTAAATGTAATTCATTTGTTTCTATATTTGTAAGTGACTAAATGATTCACAAGTAGATCTTCTGAGGTTTATAAATGGAAGGTTTTGTCAGGATCAACTAAAGCTATCGCTGTATTGCCAAAAGACACCAACTTTGAGTAGATATACAACTTGTGACAGAGCCGATTCAGAAGGAATACAAAAACCTACAAAATAAGACTAGAATCTGTATGTGCGTCAGCAAGCATACGGTACAAAAATGTAATGTGAAAACTTTTTTTGTACTGTTCGTCTTTGCACAAAATCCCTCAATGTTTAGAATTGTTAAGGGATCTAAAATGAGCGTTTATTGCGTTTCGACAGTATTTTTGTGGGACATGAGAGCACCTCAGACCTATCGAATTGCATTCTGAATACGAAGCATGTCTTTCTGATATCAAATAATTTTCATTTTTGAAAATCACAATATAATACAAATTTTATGACAAATTATAAAAATTTGATATTTTTCAAATTTTTGATATATAACAGTCCTCGAAGTAAATTATATAAATCTAATGTTATATTCTTAAAGTGTATGTAGCAGAGAGGAAAAGCCGACGGTCAATTGAAAATTTGGACCTTTCATATTGAAGATATGGATTTTTTTCCCAAAAAGACCTAATTTTTTTTGGTGTTTTTTTTTTAAAAAATCCATATCTTCAATACGAAAGGTCTAAATTTTCAATTGTTCGTCGGCTTTTCATCCCACCTACATACACTTTAAGTATAAATCATCAGATTTCTAAAGTTTACTTCAAGTACTGTTAAATATCAAAAATATCAATTTTAATGATTTGCCATAAAATGTGTATTAAATTGCGAATTTCAAAAATCAAAATTATTTGATATCAGAATGACATTCTTCGTATTCAGAATGCAATTCGATATGTCTGATGTGATCTGATGTCCCAAAATAAATACTGTCCAAACGTTCATACCCCAGCCCTTAAAGCATCGAATTTGTTGCAAGATGCAAGTTATTTATAAAACATTACTATTTACAATTAAGCATATGTTTAAAAATATGAATATAATTGTGTCAATTGTGTTGAAATGGTAATGATGCTATTACTAAACCCATATTATGTAACAATATTCTGATTTTTAAATTTGATCGTGACTCAAGTGACCAGATATTGTAATTCATCTACCCTATATTCCCATTAATGCATTTTGTATAGTTAGTAGGTAATACTGACATTCATCTGACCTTTGGGAGGTGTTTGTCTTATTTTACTTTCCACCCATACGTGTTTGTCCAGGAGTATCCCTGAATTACTTTGTCATAATATCAACACGGACGGATAATGACTGATGCTTTCTCAAGTAGGTATGTTGGTTTTTCGAAAAACAAAAACGGAACTGGTATGTTTTTTGTAGCACAATTTGATCAAAACCAAATAAATATTATCTGACGTTTGGAAATTTGCTTTAACTGGGGAATAAAACGATATTGCTACACTAAGAATATGACATGTATCAGAATCTTTTCAAACTAATACGTTTACATTTCTAACAAGCCAGAACACTGGAGTTGGTTGTATTTTAAATATTAAAAAATAGGGGGTGCATGCAAAAATATAGAATGTTGCTTGAATTATTTTAATCAACATAATAACATACTTGCATGTTTATTATGTTAAAATGATTGTTTCGTGATTGTAATAGATTATGATTTTAAAGACCATTATGTTCTATACAATATAAGTACTTTTACTAAGCTATGATTGAATCTCTTTAAATGTGAATATTACGAGCAACAGCTATGGATATTGAGATGACAATGATATATGTTGTCATATCTGACACAGTCTACCAGCCATTTCTCCATGTTATTTCTCACTTGTCTTGCCATTGACCTTACCACCATTTCATCATATTATAACTTCATCTCACGCATTCAAACCTATTCACGTAACATATGCTTGCGGATTCTATCCATCAACCGCATACTTATAGTTAATATTTTATTTACAACATTAGATTGATTAAGTTACAATTATGAAGAAGCGTTGGTGCCTTAAGCGTTTTCGCAGCGAACAAGTATAAAATCATCTCGATAAAAAAGAAGACTACGCACCAAGGTCATTTGTAAAATACATTACGTAAATGTAATTCATTTGTTTCTATATTTGTAAATGACTAAATGATTCACAAGTAGATCTTCTGAGGTTTATAAATGGAAGGTTTTGTCAGGATCAACTAAAGCTATCGCTGCATTGCCAAAAGACACAAACTTTGAGTAGATATACAACTTGTGACAGAGCCGATTCAGAAGGAATACAAAAACCTACAAAATAAGACTAGAATCTGTATGTGCGTCAGCAAGCATACGGTACAAAATTGTAATGTGGAAACAACTTTTTTGTACTGTTCGTCTTTGCACAAAACCCCTCAATGTTTAAACCATCGAATTTGGAATTTGTTGCAAGATGCAAGTTATTTACAAAACAAGTCGATTACTATTTACAATTAAGCATATGTTTAAAAATATGAATATAATTGTGTCAATGTGTTGAAATGGTAATGATGCTATTACCTAATCCATAATATGTAACAATATTTTGATTTTTAAATTTGATCTTGACTCTAGTGACCAGATATTGTAATTCATCTACCCTATATTCCCATTTATGCATCTTGTATAGTTAGTAGGTAATACTGACATTCATCTGACCTCTGGGAGGTGTTTGTCTTATTTTACTTTCCACCCATACGTGTTTGTCCAGGAATATCCCTGAATTACATCAACATACTTTGTCATAATATCAACACGGATGAATAATGACTGATGCCTTCTCAAGTAGGTCTTGTTGGTTTTTCAAAAAACAAAAACGGAACTGGTAGTGGTATGCTTTTGTACCACAATTTGATCAATAATCAATTTGACTAACCAAAATAATTATCATCTGAAATTTGGACATTTATTTTGCTTTAACTGGGGAATAAAACGATATTGCTACAAATTTTAAGAGTATGACATTAGAATGTTTTTCAAACTGAGACGTTTACATTTTAACAAGCCAGAACACTGGCGTTGGTTGTACTTTAAAAAAAAAAGATTGTTTTGGGAATGTAGTAGACCATGAGTTTTAAGACTATTATGTTTTATATAATACAAGTACTTTTACTAAGCTATGATTGAATCTCTTTAAAATTTGTATATTACGAGCAACAGCTATTGATACTGAGCTGACAATGATTATGTTGTCATATCTGACACAGTCTATCGAGTCAGCCAGCTATTTCTCCATGCTATTTCTCACTTGTCTTGCCATTGACCCTACCACCATTTCACCATTATTATAACTCCATCTCATCCATTCAAACCTATTCACGTAACATATGCTAGCGGATTCTATCCATCAACCGCATACTTATAGTTAATATTTTATTTACAACATTAGATTGATGAAATTAAGTTACAATTATGAAGAAGCGTTGGTGCCTTAAGCGTTTTCGCAGCGAACAAGTATAAAATCATCTCGATAAAATTCCCTTAAAAAGGGGAGATGAATCTGTGCCAGGTTACAGGTGTTTTCTGGGAACATTGCCTCAAGAACATCCCCTTTCATTTACTACCATGCTAGTGTATCACTTCAACTTAGAATGTGTTCAAGATAATTATAAAGAGTGCTAGCTATGCCCTACAGGTACACATGCATGACATTGCCAATATTGAAAATAATAAAAATTCCCTTTAAAAGGGAAGGCCAGCCTCAATGTAGAAGAGGTCTTGTAATTAGTTTTGGTCAATGTGAAAGGCATTTTTAGGATCACGCTTACATCTACATGACAGTCCACCAAACCATCAACGATGAGAACATGCACACTGAAACAGCAGAAAACATTAATTCCTAATCTCATGTCAACTCTTTTAATTCATTACTCCAAATTGTTCTGGTCTGTTTTGTTGTTGTTGTTGTTGTTGTTGTTTTTTTGGTTTTTTTTTGTCTTTTCAGCTTTTTACCCACGATATCTCAATTTCCAATTTTGTAATACCAGAACTTACGAACTCAATATCTTCGCTTAGGAATGTCCGATTTCACTGCTTTCGATATACCACTTCATAAATACACTGCCGGTTTGAGATAACTTACATGTACATTTTATTTTAAAATAACTTAATTAATTCGCAATGTATAGTTTAAGCCTACTATAATAGATAGTGGTCAGCACATTTATAAAGGACTGGTTACTCACTACACTCTTCACTCTTAAACTGTGTTTTATGAATGTGCTGATCATGTTGATTGCTAGTCGGAAACTCCTAGCCGCGAAGCTATGGATATGGCATCTTACCTACTCCATTCTATAACAGTCTGCCTAGTGCTATAATTATGTTCAATACTATAGGCCTACATGCATAAATTATGCCCATATTATAGCTAGGCCCTAAAAACTTTATTTTGCATCGGATTTTTCCCGTCGAAAAGACAAAACTGATGTTTATGATAGCAACCATTTCATCAATAACATTTTGAGTCATTTTTATCCATAAAACGACACAGGATATGATAGATAATTACTTTTACATCAATATGGTGGACCATATTGATGTGATCACATATGATCACAGATTGTTGAGAATCTGTGATATGATCCGGGGATATGATGAAGATTTTGATTCTATAGATCTGTTATCAACATGATATCACGCTGTTCAGTCGTCAAGGAGTAAGGACCCCGGTCAAGGACACTGATATGACATCATAGGTGATGTCAGATTTTCTTCTGCTGACCATATGATGCTGTATATTAACTATTATTGTTACATTTAGGCCTATACCTAGAACTTTTAAAGTCATAATTAGTTCAAACATAACTTTGGTAATACTCACTCGTTTTCAGTCGTTGAAACGGCAAAACATACTTACTTTTCCTTACAAATCGAATAACAATAATTTTAAAACATTCCACCTCAAAAAGTAAAATAAAATAATTCTTACCAATACCAATAAAGTTAATCTCTTGACCATACAAACCCAATCTCAGAAATAGATACCAGCCCGCGTATGGGCTGGCGATAAAAAAGATGACTGCGCACCAAGGTCATTTGTAAAATGCATTACGTAAATGTAATTTATTTGTATCTATATTTGTAAGCGACTAAATGATTCACAAGTATTATCTTCTGAGGTTTAGAAATGGAAGGTATTGTCAGGATCAACTAAAGCTATCGCTGCATTGCCAAAAGACACACACTTTGAGTAGATATACAACTTGTGACAGCCGATTCAGAAGGAATACAAAAACCTACAAAATAAGACTAGAAACTGTTTGTGCGCCAGCAAGCATACGGTACAAAATGGTAATGTGGAAATAACTTTTTTGTGCTGTTCGTCTTTGCACAAAACACATCAATGTTTAGAATGGTTAAAGCATCGAATTTGGAATTTGTTGGAAGATGCAAGTTATTTACAAAACAAATCGATTACTATTTACAATTAAGCATATGTTTAAAAATATTAATATCATTGTGTCAATGTGTCAAATGGTAATAATGCTATTACCTAACCCATATTATGTAGCAATATTCTGATTTGTAAATTTGATCTTGACTCTAGTGACCAGATATTGTAATTCATCTAACCTATATTCCCATTAATGCATCTTGTATAGTTAGTAGGTAATACTGACATTCATCTGACCTATGGGAGGTGTTTGTCTTATTTTACTTTCCACCCATACGTGTTTGTCCAGGAGTATCCCTGAATTACATCAACATACTTTGTCATAATATAAACACGTGCGAATTATATTTTCTGATGCCTTATCAAGTAGTTGGTTTTTCAAAAAACAAAAACGGAACTGGTATGTTTTAGTACCACAATTTGATCAATTTGACTAAACAAAATAATTATCATCTGACGTTTGGAAATTTGTTTTGCTTAACTGGGGAATAAAACGATATTGCTAAGTTAAGAGTGTGACATCAGAATGCTTTTCAAACTAACTAAGGCGTTTACATTTCTTACAAGCGTACTGGCGTTGGTTATACTTAAAATATATAAACAAAATTGGGCGTGCGTGGAAAAATATAGAGTATTGCTTAATTTTTTTAAATCAACATAATTACATCCTTGCATGTTTATTATGTTAAAACGATTGTTTCGTGAATGTAATAGGCCATGATTTTTAAGACTATTATGTTTTAAACAATATAAGTACTTTTACTAAAGCTATGATTGAATCTCTTTAAACTTTGAATATTCCGAGCAACAGCTATGGATACTGAGCTGACAATGATATGTTGTCATATCTGACACAGTGTACCGAGTCAGCCAGCCATTTCTCCATGTTATTTCTCACTTGTCTTGCCATTGACCCTACCACCATCTCATCATATTATAACTCCATCTCATCCATTCAAACCTATTCACGTAACATATGCTAGCGGATTCTATCCATCAACCGCATATTTATAGTTAATATTTTATTTACAACATTAGATTGATGAAATTAAGTTACAATTATGAAGAAGCGTTGGTGCCTTAAGCGTTTTCGCAGCGAACAAGTATAAAATCATCTCGATAAAAAAGATGACTACGCACCAAGGTCATTTGTAAAATGCATTACGTAAATGTAATTCATTTGTTTCTATATTTGTAAGTGACTAAATGATTCACAAGTTGATCTTCTGAGGTTTATAAATGGAAGGTTTTGTCAGGATCAACTAAAGCTATCGCTGCATTGCCAAAAGACACAAACTTTGAGTAGATATACAACTTGTGACAGAGCCGATTCAGAAGGAATACAACTAGAGCGATAACCGCACCATAGCTGAACCATGTGGCTTCGGCAGTATATTGTGGTAGGCCTATACCTACAATTGAAGCATTTTGAAAACTTGACCTTTGACCCCTTTATTGCCCCTTAATGACCTTAAATGAATTTTAAAATATTTGCAACATGTTTAGAATGTCATAAGAATCATTGCGTTTAAATTTCAGCTCAATCGGAGCATTTTGTAAAACTTGACCTTTGACCCTTTATGACCCCTCAATGACCTTAAATGATTCTTAGATTCTTAAAATGTTTTTAAAATGTTTAGCATGTCATAAGGATCATTGCATATAAATTTCAGCTCAATTGGAGCATTTTGAAAAACTTGACCTTTGACCCCTTAATGACCTTAATTGAATTTTACAATATTTGCAACATGTTTAGAATGTCATAAGGATCATTGCGTTTAAATTTCAGCTCAATTGGAGCATTTTGAACAACTTGACCTTTGACCCCTTTATGACCCCTTAATGACCTTAAATGAATTTTACAATATTTGCAACATGTTTAGAATGTCATAAGGATCATTGCATTTAAATTTAAGCTCAATCGGAGCATTTTTGGTTAAAATGACCTTTTTTGACCCCTGTGACCCCTGGATGACCTCTGACGTTTGGAAATATTTTTATTATATTCTTTATGTTTTCCTCTTTCATATGACACCACTCATGGGGTCATACCTTCGTGGCATTTAGAGATATGTCCATTTCAGACCAAATGGTTAGTTAGGGACCTAGTAACATACACACTTGTAGGCTGATACCATTTCATGGTTCAGCAAAAACCTACAAAATAAGACTGAATCTGTATGTGTGCTTTAGCAAGCATACGGTACAAAATTCTAATGTGGAAACAACTTGTTTTGTAATGTTCGTCTTTGCGCAAAACCCCTCAATGTTTAGAAGTTGTAGAGTAAGAGTTTACTGTAAAGCGCACTGAGACCTTGTTACTTGCGCTCTATAAATGCCTTTTTATTATTTTTTTATTATTATTATTATTAGAATATTGTTAAAGCATCGAATTTGGAAGTTGTTGCAAGATGCAAGTTATTTACCAAACAAGGCGATTACTATTTACAATTAAGCATATGTTTGTAAATATTATTTGTGTCAATATCATTGTGTCAATTGTGTTGAAATGGTAATAATGCTATTACCTAACCCATATTTTGTAACAATATTTTGATTTGTAAATTTGATCGTGACTCTAGTGACCAGATATTGTAATTCATCTAACCTATATTCCCATTAATGCATCTTGTATAGTTAGTAGGTAATACTGACATTCATCTGACCTATGGGAGGTGTTTGTCTTATTTTACTTTCCACCCATACGTGTTTGTCCAGTAGTATCCCTGAATTACATCAACATACTTTGTCATGAACCCGAATTATGACTGATGCCCTCTCGAGTAGGTCTTATTGGCTTTTTCAAAAAACAAAAACGGAACTGGTATGTTTTTGTACCACAATCTGATCAATTTGATTAAACAAAATAATTATCATCTGACGTTTGGAAATTTGTTTTGCTTTAATAACTGGGGAATAAAACGATATTGCTATACGTTGGAGTATGAATTACAATGCAAACCAAAATAGGGCTTTTCAAAATAAGACATTGCTTTGAAAAACGACAAAGGAACGTAGTTTAAGGCTCTGAACAACAATTTGGTAAAATAATAAGCACTCTGAATCTGGGAATTTATACTTTGGCAAGAAAACAAACCTATATTCATGATATTATATTGCCACAAGTCATAGTTCAAATGCAACATTCTGTACCATCATGTACCATGTTTATGATTATCAAAACACCACCGGACTAAACAATTTAAAATGGTTTAAGGGCTTTTTCAACTACAAGAAAATATTGTGAAATAATGTAATCTAAAATTTAACCAAAACCTCGAGACCAAAAGAAGCTACAATCGCTTTAGCCAATTTCAGAAACACCCGGACCTATATAACCCGATTGCCTAACATTTGGAGAGCTATTAAAACATTGCCAATTTACGACATTACCACAATAAGTTATGAGTGAATATTAAAAAAAAACCTACCTGGATTGTTGATGCTAGTAATTTCAACATTAATGATCTCCTCTGGTGATGTCTCATAATCCAATGATTCCATTAATTTAATATTCCCAGTTCTCTCATCCACAGAAAAACGAGGATTTTCAGGCTCAATTTGGGAAAATCTATCTCCAGAATCGCTCCCGGACACGACATGTATTGTACTTCCTATTTCTGTATCTTCAAAATGGGAGACTTGTTGTTGCGGCAGACTCTCCCTCCGCCTTCTATCTAATTGTGCGTTGTTACTATGAAGCTGAATCTTCTCCTCTGTAAATGGCACATCTCGGCTATTTTGGAATGCTGATAAACTTTGGAAGGTACTGGCAAGAATTATCAATAAGAAAGACGTCCTGAAAGTTCTTACATACAGCCCCACCATCTTTCTCTCATGGTATGACATTTGGGATGACATAGTTGGACAGTTAACCTGTGTTGAACTCTTCCTCTCTTTCTTAAGGTGATGTTTCACCTCTTCTTTTTTCCGAGCTCGCCAAGTAGACGAGCCTGGAAGTACTTGGAGCCTACTTGCAGTAAACACCCCTTTAGGTTACTGCTGGCTTCTGGGGGTTTCAAGATTGTTTTGCCTTAAAAGATGAGCAAGTTAGTGCTGATTAGATGTATTCTCACGCTCGCCAGACTTGATCCGTGGATGCAAAAATAATTGTATTGACCTGTAAAGTGAATGGATATAAAAAGAATAAAAATCATGTCAATAATATAGTGGCGGTTATCTACATGATCTAGGTCAACATTGTTTATGCAAATGTGCTGAAAATGGCATAGAATAATTTTGTCAATAAATGCATATTCATGGATATCTAAAAAATAACAACTCAGTAATAGATTAATCTGTTAAAAAGACAATGTCATTTCAAGTAATAGGGGCTCTTTGCTGAGGAATGGCAATGGTTAAATAGTATATCGCACAGTAACCAAGGCAATAAATGAGGGATACTGGTTATTCCGTCCTCTTGAGACTCTAGTACACCATCTCAAGTTATCAATTAGTCCGTCAAAGATATGAGAGGAATCTTGTGACTCTAAACATAAAATATAGGTCAAAACCACATGTTTACGCGTTTTACTATAACAACATTCCATTTGATGATAATTAAATACAAAAATGCCTTGAAGGACATGATCTTTCCCCATAACCCCACATTAGAAGCCTGGACGGCGTCCACTTAACATGCTTAATCTGTTATATAGTTGATGAAGGTGTAATTCTGCTTGCGGGGAGTAACTAAGTTTCAAGTTGGTAGTCATGGACCTCTTTTTTGTTCAAAGTTGCAGTCTGGTTTTTATTTTCAATATTGGCAATGTCATGCATGTGTACCTGTAGGGCATAGCTAGCACTCTTTATAATTATCTTGAACACATTCTAAGTTAAAGTGATACACTAGCATGGTAGTAAATGAAAGGGGATGTTCTTGAGGCAATGTGCCCAGAAAACACCTGTAACCTGGCACAGATTCATCTGAAAAGTATCGACTGGCGACCTACTATGTAACGAAATTGTAAATCAGGGAATCGAAGCAGAATGCATCGTGTTATACATGCAACAACACACCATTATTTTATTCTGAAAGGGGTTTATCCACATGGATGGTCCAGATTGGATTGGTCTGAATTAATGTGTATTACATTTTACAACATCCATTCATGTGATGACACACACACTATTGGGTTCAAATTGATTCAGGACTGGGGACACTTGTTACGATGAAAAAAATCTTTGCAACCCATGCCGGCAGTATTAGAGTTTGAATTACAACCGTTGTGGCCTCTTGCATCATGTGCATAACCTCCGAATAAAACGCGTTTGATGTTTGGGAGGAGTTTTTGAAATCTGTGTTGTAATAAGATTCACGCTTCGTAGTACATGACGAAGTAAATTTCTCTTGATGGATCTAGGATGTTTATAACATGTGACACTTCCTTATGTAACATATTCTTGACTTTGCATGACATGTCATTTTCATGAGTAGGGGTATATAAAACGATTTCAAAGTGACCAGAAGAGATGAATGATGCAATATTGTTAATTGACAACATGCATTTGTCTTACATAACATACATCTGTCGTAAATACGGTTAACATGGATAATATATTCAACACGTTCATCACGATCATCTCTAAAAGGTACAAACAGGGGAAAGGCAAAGTTTTGTGGAAAGTGAAAGAAAGTATAAGAGCCGACGCTGATCAATATAGTACGTCAAACCCACAGGGTATCGTGAAAGAAAGAAACTACTAAAGTATATACCACAAGAGTGGAGATGAGAAAGTCTTGAGCATCATGAGAATGTTGAGGAAATGATCTGCACGACGGGTGTGGTCACGTATGGGTATTTTAATACCAGAAATCTGACGGTTGAGGCCTTTCACGAAATGTCCAGAACTATCTGCAACATCATTGTATCAGTACTGGTAATGTTTGTACTTTTTAATAACTAGTACTTGATAAATTTTAAATTCGGTTATAGAATGTACAAGTTTGATAATTGATAACATATCATTTGAGCAGACGACACTCGCGTACAGTGTGTTAATCAAAGGATGAAAAAGAACAACAACAACAACCCAAAGGAGAATTGTACATCAGCTCAAAATCGGAAATCTAACGGAAGATAAAAGCAAAACGGAAAAGGAAGAAATGGGAGGAACACTGGTAGATAAGGGGATATTACGGGTAGGTCGTGACCGATATAAAAGCTACATGATGAGGCTCGATCACGCCAAATTTCATTTCGCGATGAATAAATCATAAGATCAATAAAGCTTCAAGCAAGCTTTAAAATATTGCATATGCATTGCAGTTTGTTTTCCAAACTAAAAATCATCGTCTTTGAAGCCCTAAAGCAGATTATGAAGAGCAAGTAGTGAAAAATCACACATAGCACGCTTTAGAGGTTCACATAGTGGCATTAACGCGTAACTCTTCAGGCGAGGGTTTATGACGAAATTCAATGCAACGAGGACAACATTGGTGTGCACTTTTAATGCTTAAAATGTTCACAGAGTACATATGACTCAGAATTTAATATCTGCGTGAAATCATGGAATTTAACGAAGTAATACTATTTGAATGTTGACATAGAACATTTAATTTAAAATTGGAAATCTGCGTGAATCTATACTGATGATACAAATGTAATCCCTGTGCGATTAGTAGTATCAGATTCAGAGATAATTTTGTAAGTGCGTGTTGCTCATAGATTCAGGTGCTTATCGTCCTGCTTTTGGGCTTCGCAATACGCAAGGGACACATCGTGCTTTCCAAAATTGAGAGTCTGTTGAGCAGAACTATCTGAAGAACAACTGGTCCAAATACTAGGCATAATTGGACTTCATGTATTGTGTTTATAATCAAATATTGTCATTTAGTAGTAGCCAAGCCTGTGAAAGACATTTGCAGTCGAAGCAGGCTTGTAGAATTCACTATTACCAACCGAAGAGTTTGTATATGCAAGGGCAAGGGAGCCATCTCCAGATGCGTGAGGTGTTAGAGGAACGCTCTTAGTCGAAATCCAATATATTTAATCTGCAAATTCAACTTTTGTTCAGTGACATTTTCAAATCAAATTTGGCGAAATATTCCAAACTTCATATCGTCCGCCATAATTCGCAGGTAGAGGTATAACTCCTGTCTCAAACATACTGTATGTTGCCAATCTTCCCTACCAGTAAGTAACCTTTGACGACAATTTGAAAGCGTTAAAAATCGTCGGTGCCTTGAGGATAAACACGACCCAGGAATTTTGTCATATTTTTAGCTAGCAAGAATACACCTTAGCTACCTCCCGTAGATCCCCATTAACTGAAACCTGTCACTTTACTCCCATACTATTTCATAATATCAATCAATCACAAAATGCCACTCAATTGCAATTTGGACAAAGTATTTCAATTTTGAGGACAGTTTCTGAAGAGAGGAGAAATGGGATGTCAAAAGTATGTATTTCCAAATTGATTGGGTGACTTGGGTCAGTTTTAATGTATCGGAAATATCATTTTCAATAATGAAATTAAGCTAAGTGACAGGACGACTTTGTCCAGTTAATTCTTAGAAGCAAATACTACTTCATGATACATCACTCAGATGCCACACGATACACTTAATTGCAATCTGAGAAAAATGTTTTTTAATTTTGAGAATAACGTTAAAGAAAGGAGAAATATAATTTTAAAGGTATGTATTCTAAAATTGGTTAGATCAGTTTTAATTGATCGAAAATATCATTTTCAATGTAATAGTTAAAATGAGTGATATAGAAAAACATTTGGCTGACAAATTTTCAAAAGTAGTTTGTAATTTTCTGTAGTATTCAATTCCATAACCGAATGCCGCTATTGCTAGACATGCTTGATAATGAATTGAGAAAATGTATGCCAGCAAAAAGTCTTTTTTTTATAAAAATACGACGCAGTTGATATGTTTTCCGCAATTCAGATTCAAAGACTGAACAAAGGCGAATACAAGTAGAGCAGCCATCTATTTTGCCCTGAAAATCGAACAATTATCTGATTGCTCTAGTGTGATACTTTCCGAAAATAGAAACATTTACAAGGTTACATGACTAAGACACACGCAGTACGTATAAAAGCTTTAACAAAATGGGAATCACTTTTATGTTTTTGGTTTTTTTATTTGTTCGGGTTTTGACAACCCTGGATAACCCAAGAAAGCCTCTATGAAGCTTATTTCCATTGGGGTCCATTTTAACACCGGGGCGGGTTGGGAACAGTCAGGGGTTAACACCCTACTCTTTTCGAAACTGGCTGCGAGATACATGTACAGGTATGGCTCTCTGTACATGGGACCGACGGCTTAACGTCCCCTCCGAAGGACGGAGCACTTTCATGATTCATTTACCCAATTCTAAATGAACCATGGGGAGAGCGGAAGTCTGAAATTAATCTACAGAAGTTGCCAATTAATTTCAGACTTTTTTTTTCCAAGTCAATATCCCAGCAAATCGACACCGCCGGGAATCGAATCCGGGACCTCATGCACTAAAGGCAAGTACCCTAACCATTGCACCACGCTCTCCACACTCGTTTATGTTTATAAATAAATATTACAAATAATGGTATTTTCAATAAAAAAAACCGTCAAATTCAGTCAATTTTTTAGCGGATAGATCCATATGCGTTGTATTCAAGTTGAACCATTATCTTAACAAAAATGTTAAGTTGTAATCTTATAATTTCTTGATATCAATAAGCTCTATTTTCCAACGTTGTTTCCATATAATTTGGTCACCTAATTTTATATTTAGGTAAAAATATGATCTCATAAACCGTGATTAAAAATACCACAGGGATTCTTCACCAGAAACACTGCATTGGGAATCCTCCTCCGCTTACAACTCCAAATGAAATAGTAGATATAATTCTGCACGTTTGTAGAATCTGTTACTTAGGATGGATGTGTTTGAATGCATTGGCTATCCAATACAAATGTACACCCACAAGGACATAAAATATCGCAATACATCACGTCACAGTTCTTTAACCCATATGTTTGTACAATTATACTATGACCTCTAAATGCCTTAGGTACAAAATATCATACCCACAATACGATGCCATTTTTGGTGGCTATTACTTTTGAATGCAAGTTATCGAACTATGCCAGCGGATATGAGGCCATTTTTGCTGTAAGTCACTCGAGGTAATATGACTATAGGACGTTTGGTGCAATGATTCTTTAACTTAATTTCTTCTTTCCATAATCGAGTATCACCCATTAGTGTTAGCGAGAAGTAGCTTCAAATTGCAATTCTATAAATTGAATGATATTTGTTAGAAGAAACGAATTTTACAAATTTGATTAATCAGTTTTAAATCAAGAAGGTAAATTTACCTATGTTCTGATGACATGAGTATCTATCATAGACGTGGGGATTTGTAATACATTTCGCAAATTTTGATTATATCTTGAATAGTATTGAATCCATGATATTGAGCAGAGCATATTAATTTTGCAAAAATGGCATTTCTGAAACAGGAAAGACAACATTGATATTGCAGTTGTATAACAATGCACAAGGAACACCTCTGTACCCACCCACATCCCACCCACCCCATGCAATCACACCTACACACCCCACCCACCACCAATCGATTATTGCATACTAGTATTAATTTTCCATAAATCTTAATAAATGGCAATGCTGAAACAGGAAAGACAACATTGATATAACAGTTGTATAACAATGGATAAGGAACAAATGCAAGAGCAAATAAAGAGAGACACTCGTATTATGTAAATATCCACACCCCTACAAACATACACCGTATCATGTACGCTCACACACCACACTCCACCAACACACCCCAGCCCCACCCACACATCCCACCCGATTACTGCATATTAATTTGGCAAAAATCTTCATAAATGGCATTGCTGAAACGGTAAGACAACATTGATATCGTAGTTGTTTAACAATGTACGAGCAACAAAATTATGTAAGAGCAAACTTACAAATATCCACACTTTTACAAACACACCCCGTACACGTACCCACAACACCACCCACACATCCCACACACACACCCGTACCGATTACTGCATATTAATTTCACCCACATCTTCATAAATAATATTGCTGAAACGGGTAAGACAACATTGATATCGTAGTTGTATAACAATGGACAAGGAACAAAATTAATGTAAGAGCAAACTTACAAATATCCACAATCCTACGAACACACCCCTGTACACTACCCCCAACACACTACCCACACACACCCCCATCCCACCCACACACCCAACCGATTATTGCATATTAATTTTGCAAAAATCTTCATAAACGGCATTGCTGAAATGGGTAAGACAACACTGATATCGTAGTTGTATAACAATGTACAAGGAACAAAATTAATGACGAACAAACATGCAAATATCCAAACCCCTGTTAACACAACGTATGCACACACACCAAGGAACCAATTTTCATGCTTTGTTTTTGTAAAAAGTAATAAAATATGGGATTGCTGAAATAGTATGTTAGTCATCGTTGCAGCACTAAATTTGATGTACAAAATAATACACGATCTATAACATAGATCCACGCAAACAATTCCCGCACCATACACACCGATGTACGCACCCCACACCTGACAGCTGACACACACACAAACATCCGCTTACCGCTTTTGTTTGTAATAATAATCTTCATTAATACAAATTCTGAAATAGGTAATAGCAAAGTTGACACAAGAAACACAAGTACACCACACCACACACCTGCAAACCTGTATCACCCTGAACTACATCACAAATCAGCATTAAGCAATAATCTGAAGTAAATTATTGTCATTAGAGCATATGTGCTGTCCCTAATTAATGGCTACAATACTCAGAAAGTTCAAACGAAAGCAATATATCACTTTATTAACCAATAACTCTAATGATTACAAACAAAAGAATAAATCTACTGCACTAATTGTGTGTCATGAAGAACCATGTGACGCCTTATTCACACGTCTTTAAGGAGCGACCGAACACTAGCCAATGGGGTGGACTATTGCATTTATGCTCCGGTAAGACGATAAAGTTTATTGGTTAAATTACTCGCAAAAAATGATAGCGATTGAAAATAAATACAGCGTAATAACCAACTGCCAATAGTAATTCAAATAGAAGCTATTTATAAACTTCACAAGCATACCATTAAAGCAGTTTGTCAACGTTTTATACACGGATAAGTCACGTTAACAATCTGGCTGTCATTACACGTCGTTGGACTATAATAATGAAAAGTGTTATTTCGCGCCATTTGCGAAGTCGTTGTCGTCTGCTCAAATATTCCCAAATAATCACGTAATTCATGACAAATTCCGCGTTGTGCTTTTGAATACTTTCATACTCTATAGTTCATTGGTCCTAAATATATAATAGAACAACAAAACGTAGTATTACATTTCAAATACATTCTATCATATTAATACATATTATATTTCACTCTTCTTAATACACAGCCAACAAGTTTTTGATTATATTTGTTTTTCAGCAATGCAAATTTATGCACTCCTCCAGCGGTAAGTCGGAAATGCAACATCACAATTCTTCACTTCTTATTTTATAAGAATACTGATGATTCTAAAATACATTCTAAATAATAATAATAGAAATATTATCCTGTATTACGTGATTTTCTCCATATCAAAGAATTGATTGAAAAAGCACTGCTTAATATCAATTACATACAGTGAGATCTCCATCTTTAAACAATTATATCGTCTGTATTGATTTACCACCATGTGCTTATTTCCTTTATTGACAGATGAAACACAGGGTATTACCCCCAGATACAAACAGATTACCATGACAACATGTGATATTGAATAGATATCATAAAATGAAAAATAAAACCGCATCCAATCAAGTTGATTAATCATAGATGGGGAAACAATAACCTGACAATACCACGGCATGTTTGGGCAGACGGTAATTATGGAATGCTCTAATTAAGACCTATTGGATTGACGTCCGCAGCCACTCGACTACAACTAATTAGCATAATTACCGTTAACCGTATGTATTTTGACCTATCTGTCAATTATAGTGTATAGAATGACTGAGCTTTGACGTTAAAATATACATATGTCAAATTTATTCTAATTCATTGACTTTAGCCATTAACTATATCACTAAACCAAACCGTATGTCATTTTTTAAACCCCTAATATTCATTCAATGAACTCTAACCCTAATTAGCTCTAAACCATACATTCTATCATAAACCATACCAATAATAATACTCTTAATTTAACCAATATTAACTATGGTAGCCCATTAAAATTTCCGCCATGTTTAATTATAATCGTAAATACAATACGTGGTATTCCTCCCCGGCTATTGTGCTTTCCAATGAAGTACCGCCCATTCCATCAGATGCGCTTATAGGTTATATATATTGTACGGTCATATCGCTGTGGCAGTGTAAATCAAACAACTCTACATTATATCGTGAGCAATCTTTCTCATTTCATCTGCTGTATGTATCCTTTTATAACAAGCAGCTGGATGAAACCTAACATATTGATGAAACATCTGAAATAGAGCTAAAAATACACCATCTCATTATTTTATGAAAGAGCTCTGAACTTTTATGACACCAAAAAGGTATATTTGAACAGTTACAAAAGACCTCGTACAAATATCAGTTTTGCACTATGCTTATCCTTTTTACAGTTAAACATAGCTCCATATGTGCTACATGTAATGCTACATAATATTATTGATATTAAAATGATATCCTAACCTTCTGAAAATGTCATACTTGCTCACTTTTAAAGAATATTTGCACAGTTACAAAAGACCTTGTACAAGTATCATTATTTTGCACTATGCTTATCCTTTTTTATAACTCCATATGTGTTTATATGTAATGCTACATATAATATTGATATTAAAATGATATTCTAACTTTCTGAAAATGTCAGTACTTGCTCACTTACAAAAGACCTTGTACAAGTATAAATTGCAAGTACTCTATGTTTGTCCTTTTTACAGTACAGTTAAACATAATGCCATGTGTGTTATATGTAATGCTACATATTATTGAAATCAAAATGATATTCTAACCTTTTGAAAATGTCACACTTGCTCACTTTTTAAGAATATTTGCACAGCTACAAAATACCTCGTACAAGTATCAATT
The DNA here is from genome assembly GCF_039555335.1 of Amphiura filiformis. Lineage (NCBI taxonomy): Eukaryota > Metazoa > Echinodermata > Ophiuroidea > Amphilepidida > Amphiuridae > Amphiura > Amphiura filiformis. Next base: position 56,075,454 of record NC_092643.1, read on the forward strand.
TTGCACTCTATGTTTATCTTTTTTACAGTTAACCATAACTCCATATGTGTTGTATGTAATGCTACATATAATATTGATACTTGCTCATTCTTAAAGAATGTTTGCACAGTTACAAAAGACCTCGTACAAATGTTAATTTTACACTCTATGTTTATCATTTTTTACAGTTAAACATAACGCCATATGTATTATATGTAATGCTACGTATTAAAATGATATCATAACCTTTTGAAAATGTCAGTACTTGCTCACTTCTAAAGAATATTTGCACAGTTACAAAAGACCTTGTACAAGTATCATCATTTTGCACTATGTTTATCCTTTTTTACAGTTAAACATAACTCCATATGTGTTATATGTAATGCTACATATAATATTGATATTAAAATGATATTCTAACTTTCTGAAAATGTCAGTACCTGCTCACTTTTAAAGAATATTTGCACAGATACAAAAGACCTCGTACAAGTATAAATTGCAAGTACTCTATGTTTATCCTTTTTACAGTTAAACATAATGCCATGTGTGTTATATATAATGCTACATAATATTGAAGTTAAAATGATATCATAACGTTCTGTAAATGTCATACTTGCTCACTTTTAAAAATTAAAGAATATAATGCACAGTTACAAAAGAGCTCGTACAACATTTGTACAAGTATCAGTTTTGCACTCTATTTTTATCTTTTTTTTACATTTAAACATAACTCCATAATTATGTGTTATATGTAATGCTACATAATATTATGGAAATTAAAATGATGTCATAAACTTCTGAAAATGTAACAATTGCTCACTTTTTAATAATATTTGCACAGTTACAAAAGACCTTGTACAAGTATAAAGTTTGCACTCTATGTTTATCCTTTTTTACAGTTAAACATAATGCCTTATGTGTTATTTGTAATGCTACATAATATTATTGAAATTAAAACAATATCATAAACTTTTGAAAATGTCATACTTGCTCACTTCTAAAGAATATTTGCACAGTTATAAAAGATAAATTTTGTACTCTATGTTAGTAATAAGTAATGTTTATCCTTTTTACAGTTACACATAATGCCATTGCCATATGTGTTATATGTAATGCTACGTAATGTTGTAATTAAAATGATATCCTAACTTTCTGAAAATGTCATATTTGCTCACTTTTAAAGAAACAATTAAAACGTTTATAGGCAATGTTTTTGTACTGATCAAAATTGCAATATGGCATGCATATTGTCCATATGTTTGAGTTAAAATGAGTAAATAGTAGAACACATTTACAGAATAAGAGATATTTTCATACTTCTGTCCGAGAATTTAGTATTCATTGCAGCCAATGTTAGTGATTGGGCGTATTACATACCATTGAGTCATACATCAAATTTCGACTCATTTGATGACGATAGACAATCTACACAACAGACATATGTAGACAACTAAATAATGCCCAATAGCGACTCGGAACACCTGGGCACTCTGTGCAATAAACACCGACTTGTCAAAGCTAATCGCTGTGTTTGGAATGGCTAATAGGATCTATTTGTTTTTAATGCAAAGATGTTCCTACCAAGTCATGTAATTGTCTTCTATTGTTATTTAATCTGTCATTGCGTCTGATAGTGAAACTGACATCGTTGACAAATAGCCTTTCTATTTCCTAGAGGACATGTTGGGAGTACTTGAAAATGTTAGCATCTGTAACATCTGTATGTTGTTGCTTTACAAAACTTCCAGGTTTCTTTTGTTTTGGTAACTCTTTGCAACTGTGTTCGGTTTACTCTCATACACGATCTCTATATCAGTAAAGTTCCTTAGTTTCCTAAATGCGTTGTTCTACTTCACTCACGTCGTTTCTACAACCTGCTGAACATCATCATTTCAGGACACAATGCCCTGCCACTCTTCGATCTTTACGCTTTCGAAGATATGTCTTACTGCATTCTGTTAAGGTAGTTTAGAACCTGAAGATACTCTTCTGTCTTTTGCGTCAACCACTGCAAACACGCTGCTTATGATGCCTATTCTGACAAAGGTAATCGTATTGGCACCATCTGGTTTCTGGTGTGACAGTTCTTGAAAATAAGGCTTCTACATTTGTACAAGTAATAAATTAACTATGCATGTTACATTGACTCTGCGAAACCACACGCAATGTAGTCAAACTGGGTGTGGTTACCAATTCTAAAAGATATCGATATTGGCAATATTCCAAGATGTTCCACTATCATGCACCTCTGTCGGTATATACATGTACTAGTTGGAGTAAAGATGATTCTACCACCAATCCGTCAAATCTACTAATGTATATAGCCTGTGTTACCTACTTCAAACACATCTGAATACTAACCCAACCGTTTGGGTTACCCAATTGGGTAACCAGTTGGCCATTGGATCTTTGAACACATGGGTGAAACCTATGAAATATGATTGGGTGGAAACATGTAGTGTCATTGAAGATTGTGAAGTTTGTTAACCAAATGCTTGCTTAGGTGGTACAAAATAATTACATAAAAATTAAAACAACTTTATGTATCTTCAGACGTTTTGAATTTCATCTTCTCAAAATGTTCTACCTGATACTGATAGTTACTAACAACACTTACATCAGTTTATGTCCAATTAATTAGGTTACAAATAACCAGGCACACTTATCTAATACCAAACAGTAACAATGATTAACCTTAGTATAAGTAATAAGAATGTTATTACAATCTCTCCCAGGATAAGGATCTCACCCAATATCCTCTTATGCAATACTCATGACAATCTAATTTCCCAATCAAGAGCAATTCGAACCCCACGGTCATTTAGGTATTACTGTGCGTTATGTTCGATTAGCAAAAAAGATTACCTACATGACCACTGCATTTAGATTTTGTATTATTTTTATCTAATTTGCCATCGGGTGAGAGGATTTGCCCGTTTCTATAGCAACTATATACCTATGCATCGCTTCTGTAAGGCAATGTTGTCACAACGAGATGGTAAACACAAAAAGGTGGTCACTACTTCATCAACGCGCCTATCTTCTAAAGCTTTAAGTCACGGATGTCACGAAAAACTAACACGCGTTACACTACCACAATAAAACACATAATTACAACTCTGAACCTACAAACATTAGAGAAAAGTGTATAATGTTACAGGCATTCTCTGGGGAAACATCATAGGAAACACCATTACATGTAATACTTCACACTCCAAACAAACCACCATGTCCATGGCTATTTTGCGCTTGGTTTCATACCGCTATTGTGCAAATATATTTTGTATTGTATTTCGCTATTTTGCTCTCCACTGAATTGGGCCATAAAAAGGTCACGGATTGGACCAGCGTGTTTTAAGTTACAATAAGTTACACTTATTCAATAAGGTCCTCTGCTAAAATCCATGTCACTTTTTCTCGCGTTACATTTGGTATGCAATAATGTTTCACCGTTCACGATACAACTGGACCGGCGAGTTGATGCCCATTCAATTAAATAATTTGTTATCTTTCTCTGCGTCAAAACACAATAGTTAACGCTTCTGACGTTTCTCTATTATGGTGGACGCCATATTAAACTTCTATTGTTGGTACTGCCCTATTGTATTAACTATGCATGTACATGCGATGTGAATTAGGATTCGATTTAGTATTATTAACGCTCTTTCGAGCATGACCCTGACACGGTGTGTATCAAATGTATTATTAAATTATTCATATGGAGCGAATAGAATAGTTTGGTGATTTTTTATGTTAATCTGCATAAGGCATGCGTAGCGTGATTTGTTTACAAAATTATGCAGGTAAAACTCAATACTGTTTATGATTCACTGTTTTCTGTATTATAAAATAAACAAATACAGTTCGCACTTACTAGAGTCTCTTACTTGGTATGCATAATATGCAACGCCTGCCTTTGTATTCGATTGTACATTATATGTTATCATAATAAAATGGTATTAACTTCAGAAATTCTCTTTCAAATCAGATTTACGTGATTTTCTATACCTGAAGGAACTCCTCGACACATTTATGTAGTAGAAATCAGAAGTCATCGCAGCAGCATGTAGGAAATCTGTTATTATTCCATATGATACCCCTCAGGAGGGCGGGGAAGGGATGTACTTACTGGTAGTATTGTAATCCAACCTTAGAGAAACGAAGAACATAGTCCTGATTGGATAACTCGCCATTGGCGGAGAGAAAAGGGTTAGATCACTGGTTCGCGTAAGTGTAGCTCCGGCATCTTAAGATTCCCATTCAGGCAATGTACCGAGTATCTTAAATTTGTATACAGCAAGATGGAAAACGTGAAGACAACTCATCATCTGGTTGCCATGACATCAGCATCATTTTCGCCTTCTCCTTAATGAAGACACACCACTGACATATATGTGACTCGCTGGTACACTGCGTTAAAGTATACTGCCGAACGGCTGGGAATTGCCCTTAACGCCACCGACTGGGGGTTGTATTAAAAACGCCAGCGCGTGATATTTCTCTAAAGTTCTGCAGTAGTATAGCTGAAGCGCTAAGAGCGATAGGCTTTATTTATACTATAATTTGCAGTATAGGGTTTGACAATACAAGAAAGGGGGAACGAAACTGAGCAAAGAAAACAGAAAAAAAAGAAACTCGATCAAAATAACTTCGGTGTGGTATAATAGTGAAAGAGAAAATGCGTAATGTACTACACATGCTTGAAATAAAATACTGAAATTGAATACTTTAGTCGAGTAATACATATACCAGTAAACACTCCAGGAATACATAACTAAAGTCCATACATTAACTACAAACAGAGAAACGCGTTATCTTTAGGTTAAAATTACCATGAAATTAGGTATCACGAATAGTATCATCCTTGGTCTTAAAGATGGATACCCGTAGGAAGTACAAGTACACCATCGGATCAATTTCAACACTGGTGACCAGTTTACTCGACTGGTTTTAAATTCGCTCCATGGTAAGACCATGATAATACCAGACTTATATGATACGGTTTCAAATGACGCTTTGACCTACCTCTATCATTACTGCTTCAATTGTGTAATCTTCCTTCCAAGTCAATAACCGACTAACACAAAATGGCAGTCAACAGAAACTTTTCAAAACTTCTAGTAGTTGTTGAGTGTATATTCCACTTGTAATATCAGAACACATCCATTAATAAACACTTTCGATTTTTATATATTCCAACTTTCTTGTCATGCCAAACGAGTATATCTCTTCAAATGGGTCGATGGATGAAGCGCTGTAGTACCATCACACTTTTTTTCTTCAAATCACTGTCTATCGATATTCCTTTCTAGAGCCTTTTGCGCGTTAGACAATTCCTTAATAGAAGTGTAATAGAGTTGCTTACACCGGTAAGTAATGCACGTTCATGATATAGTTTTAAGTTAAGGAAATGGACCCTGTAGCGTTGTAAGCAGTTGTGTTCCACTGAATAAATGCCAGTCACGCCTCCACACTACTATCAAATAGAATTTTCGGTGAAGTCATCAGTTGGGATAGTTTGAAAAGCGCGTGCGCTTTGATTTGGTGTAATTTTTAGTACGAGCTTCCTAACAAATAGAGAATAAAATCAACGCATGCGCTGCTGAGGCAGTTGCTCTTTTTTTACCAATAGATAATCAGAATCAGACTATATTCGGATTAAATAGCATGTATTGTCGTCACCTATTGGTATACGGGTGACTAGATTTGAATAGAATATATGAACAAAGTGTAGGCATGCATAGTGAATGGGCTTTTGGTTAAGGCTACATGAGATTTACCGATTTTGCCTTTGAATATTACTAGTACCCTAAGGGCATTCTAAGTACCAAAGCAACCCTTAAAATCCAAACTTACAGGTATTTTGGAGGGCAGTAGCCTCACTTTGTTAAAAGTGTGTGTTTTATTTTGCACAAAAGACGATGCGATACCCTGAATCTATATTTTCCAGAAATGTGTTAGGGAATGGTATAGTTAAGTTAGCGTATGCATTTGCTTATATATTGTTGATGCATGTTCAACACGGGATAAACATGATAAGAGTGTAGTAGATCTGGTTTCATGTTGTGCCTTATTGCTACTTAAGTAATTTAACGCACGGCGGCCCTCCTGATGTTAAGGGTACATGCGGTAACATGATAGTAATTCGTATTGTCCCAAAAAGACATGCATTGCATATAAAACACAGCAAATTACACATTTAAAAATTAATGCTGTCAACTCTAGTGCATTATAAATGGATGACAAACATCCTTTGTCGAAATAGATACTGAATTTTAATTAAGTATTACGTTTTCCGTTTATTTAAGGTGATCTTATATGCAGAAAAGCGCAATTTTGGGTACCTCGGCCCCATTTCGTATGTATTTAGCTTTAAAGCTGAATTTATACTCGATCGCTGAGCGACGAGCGATTGGTATTTGACCAATAAGGTAGCGCGCTTTTCCCAATGCAATAAAAGGCGCTCTACCTCATTGAAACGTGTGTTCAAACTCAGCGCGATAGTTTACCGTAAAATTCCGTGTTGACAGTGTTGCCAATATCGGCCAAACCTCTTGGCAACTATACCTCACGGTACCACCGAAATTTTATATTATCATTTGCATTATTTTTTATTTGCTATGATATAAGAAGTGACATAAGTTTGCAGACATTTCTGCGTATGATAATGGATTTTACAAACACCGATATAAAACTGAATAGATTCAGGCACGAGTGATAAATTTCATCCAAATCACGTGGCCCAAATGTACTCAAACGAAGTGTATGCATTAAATAAGAAAGTTGAAGCAACGGAATTTATAACACTGCGTGATGTATTACAAACAAAGAATCAAACTGGGGAGTAACAATTGTTTTCAAAAGTTGTAATTCTTCATTAACTACTATTTAACATTCTCCCTTACGTAAGTTTCTGATTCTAGAAACGGCATAGGATGTTTAATCGAGAGAGGAGTCGTAACAACTTTCCCTAAAGTAGTGAAACATGTCCCAGAAAGGCAAGAATTTAGATTAAGAATTATCTATCGTTAGATGGAGTAGGAAAGCGTACATCTTCCATACAACATTACAAAAGGAAAGCTTACATCTTCCATACAAACTGTTAATCCCTCGCAAACTACATGTTAACTCTTGAGCTGTTCGAGTTGAAGTCCATACACCCCCTGTGGAAGACATGACCCTAATCTCCCACAGACGGTGTGCAGACTCCAAATGGGGTCACACATTCTGGTAACCCCATTTGAAATCCACACTCCTAGTATGGATTTCAACTAGAATAGCTCATTCAGCATAGATGACACTCAGAAAAAGAACCTGTTTTGCTAACGAAATTAACTGTATCAACGTTAAAAATAGAATTGTTTCAAGTGAGAGGAATGTAAAATAGGGTTTGATTCACACTAAATGGACTCAGAACGACAGTTGTGAGGTCTTAGATTACATTCAGGATACAACATTCATTGAAAGAAAGTACTCATCTATTCGCAAAGTGCTGCCGCCGAATTCAGCTCGCACCTTTCAAATTGAGTGTTCTGAGGAACAGGAATAGTGTATAGTAGTAATTGAACCAGATTGGTCGTGTTACAATAAACGACATCGGCATTACAAATCACTGAAGCATTGTGGGACGGTTTTGGTAATTTTAGGACATAGTGAACTCTGACCTATCGGGAAAATTACTTAAATTATTATTCATTCATTAATCATTGTAACAATTTTATTATTAAAATAATTAATCTGTGAAATAACCCCCGAAATAACCACGTTTTTAAAATTTTGTTTTATTCTAGTAAAACATTTTAAACAATATTTTGTACGCACATAATATAATTTTTCCGATAGGTCAGAGTTATAAAATCGATAATATAATACAATTTGTATTTCAAATTTGATGTTAGAAATTGACGTTTTCAAAAATGTCAACGTACTCGAACCAATTCTGAATTCCGTAAACAAATGCATCAGTAGGATTGTCATGATTGTAGATAATAGTATTATATTGCACATTTTTTGTTTGTCAAATCCAGAAATGTTACTCACGACTTGAGCTTTCACCATCTGGGCTGATGGCTTGGACACAAGTGATTGATGCGATCTGGTCCACTACGTTTCACGCGGAGGTTGGATGCACTCTCACTCCTCGGGATGAAAGTTATTTTCAGCAGTAGGTCATTATACGTGATTAAGGAAACATGCGAGGAGTGAGAGTGCATTAAACCTCCACGGGAAACGCAGTGGACTATATCGCATCAATCATTTGTGATCAAACCATCAGCCCAGAAGACGAAAGCTCAAGTCGTGAGTAAAATTTCTGGATTTGTCAAACAAAAATATGCAATAATATTACTGCATGCCAATTGTTGTTAAGACAGCCTACTCTGAAGATTTAGGCTACTATAAACTTTACCTCTGTCTGCAATGCATCTGTTATGAATTCTATAGGTTTCATCAATAGAACTCGAGTTTTTTCTGCATATTCTTAAAACAAAACACCATTGCAATTGAGATCGTCTGGGCATTCACTCAAAGGTTAACACTTTCGCCAAAGCCTAATGCTCGTTTCATACTGACAAACCGCTTGCCACTGAGCGACGTGACGCATGCCCATTGCAGACAAATGGACACAACCAAGGCTTATGATTGGCTGATACGTCATGGCGCTTGTCGCAACGGTCAGCGGCATGAAAGTATGACAGGGAGGCATAAGATGGTCAATCTTCGAATAAGTGTCGAATTCGACATACTTATCAACAGCTAAGCAAATAAATATATGACAAATGGTAATATTTCATCTATGGCATCGACGCTAAAAGACGGCACTTCAATAATCATATGTGTCACTTGAACATTCAGATCATTGGAAATATTATCTGAGAGAACTAAATACAGGAATCTGGAGGGAATTATTCAATCAATTACTTTTACTTTATGGATTGGCGTAGACGTAAAAGCATAAAAGAGCGTCACTGTAGGAGTAGTTTGAGAGTTTACTATTACGGTGTCCTACTTCAGAGCGAGAAACCAAATGCGCTACTTTGGTCACATTGCATAGATTTTAATTCTAAATAAGGCTTGATTCACACAAATCTAGGACAAATTAATACTAATATTAATAAATTATATGTAAAAAGATTTAACAGCCATGGAGTGGTTATGAAAATGGTTTCTATACCTTTTTCGCGTTTAGTTGGAAACCACGGAATGGTTTTCATTTAATTTGTTCAGGTTTGACGACAACCCTGGATAATCCAAGAAACTTTTTTGCTTTTCTGTGCTGCAATTCATGGGAGCGACGGATTAGGGTCTCCTCCGAAGGACGGAATTTTCTCATGTTATACACTCAATTCCAATTGCTCCATGGCAAGTGCGGAAATCTGAATTTAATCTACCAATTAAATTCAGACTTTATTTTTCCAGGTCAATATCCCAGCAAGTTCTCCATCGCCGGGAATCGAACCCGGGACCTCGTGCACCAGAAACGAGAATTCTAATCAATGAGTCATGCTATCCTCGCTAGGTATAGAAACGTTAGGTATTACAGATTAGAAATTTAGGATTATATTGTTTTAAGTTTAGTGTTTAGGGCTAGGGCTATTGTCATGTATTGGTTATGAAGTTTCAGTTATTGGTTATTGAAAAGCTTCGGTTCAATCTCAAATTTTGTTTCAGGAATGTTTACTTAATGTTACCCAATAGACCCATACAAACTTCCAGTATTCGACGTAGAATATTCAATGTGACATGTCTTCGCTATTTAATCTAGTCCCATTCTATTTCTAGTAATGTTTAACTTCTAACGAATACATGACGACTTACGACCCTCAAGCTTTTTTTGCTACTTTCTCAGGTCTTGTATAGCGTACTGCAAAGTAAAAAGACAGGTCTATGTGTAGAGTTTTGACTTACAACCATTTTTTAATTTTAAAATTGCAATGATAGTTGCACATTAGCTCATATTTGAAGAAACACACACTGAACACTGAAATATATTGAAAGTAATTTTATATTATTAGACCTGACATGTTTTCACAAGATCCTTTTTGTTAAAGAAAAACATATAGGAAAGGGAAAAACGCAGACACTTTCCACGCCTTGCAGAGATGGTGTGTTTCAAATTAAGATTTCTTTCACCTTCTGATACTATACACAAACAACACACTATCAATGGGATTACGTTTTGGTGAAAAGAAATGAAATAACCCGACAATTTAACCAAGTTCTTCGGAAATCCGGTTACCTTTGGGGCGGATTGCTAAAGTCATTGCCAGTATTTAATATGAGAAAGGAGTTAAAATAAAATAAACACAAAAAAGCCACAATTCTGTTTAAAAAAAGTGGCTTTGGGCGTGCATGGTTACAAGAAGTCTACATATATACATTGTTAATTTGAATTTAGAATTAACGGCAAAAATATTTAATTTAGAAATGTGTAAATATCATGGATTGTCAAGATGAAGGTTTTTGAAAAGTTCAGCATTTTGATTGTTTTCTTTCTTCTTATCAAGTACGGTGAACTTTGCTATTATTATTATTATTATTATTATTATTATTATTATTATTAGTAGTAGTAGTAGTAGTAGTAGTAAGAGTATTATTATTATTATTATTGTTGTTCTTGTTGTTGTTGTTGTTGTTGTTGTTGTTGTATCTCATCAGCATGATCATGGGATCTAACAGATCTTCTAAGTCTTGGATCAGGGATTGGAACGTGTGACGTTAACCCCGGGTGTTAATTGCCACAGTAGCTCAGAAGTTCATTCTTTGAAAGCTATAAACAGATGCGTAGGCTACATGAAATATGATTTTAAAATAAAAACAAGCAATGATGGTAACGTCCGGCATGAACGCGTGATGGTGATATTTGACCGAAAACAAGACATATTTCGCTAAATTGATGGATGTGCAGATAACGTTTACGTTTTTCCAATTTTGATCATAACCCACTTTCTTTATTCATACCCAATACATCAAAGGGTAACTGCTATCTGAGCGTAAATTGACGAGCGGTTGACGTGGGATGGCGTAATACATAGTGAAAGGAAGACCCCCCTACACACGTTTCTTGGTTTTAGGATACCCTCGTAAATTAACACAACAAATTAGTATCCATGTCCATTGGATGTAACATAACTGTTTTACGTGAATCCCACATGTGTTATATTACACCACATCAAAAGTGATTTGAATCGAGAAAAAAAACCAAACAGATATCATGACCCATAATAGTGTTTCTACTAAGAACGCTCAGTAGAAACCCGTTTTTTTACTAATAGAAGAAGTATAGAGACATGCTTATGCGCAGAAAACCTACCATAATTGAGTTCTGTAGTTAGAGGTCCCTTATTTCAGGCACATTTTGCGTGACAATCTGTGCCCCATCGACTTAACTTGAACAACATCCCTATCCAGCAAAACCCCATTTGCCTCCGGGTGAAATATTGACCAACCTTTGTCGCCCTTTATTGGATAACATTATATTCATTGCTTTTTGCACAACAAGTAGACAAGTCAGGTAATTGGAGACAAAATATCCCTGTAGGTTATGTATGGGACGTTTCTTCTTCTCAAAATAGATTATTATCACCCTAATTCAACTGTCTGTAACTCTTTGTTTTCATTTTCATAAAACATTCCATTACTTATCTTTTATTTTCAACAGCTAATGTTATATTGATTATCAAACACGATATAGACTGTTTGACATACTACGTGATTTGACAGTACGTGTTTATCAAAAGCAACATGATCTATGTATGATATCATATTTATCTAAGTTTATAAAAGCGAAGGCCCAGAGAGTGTCGAATAGCTACAATTCAATTCAATTGTATAAGCAGTAAGCAGGTCGATTTTGGGACATACAGAAGGCTGTCAATGACCTTATTCGTTAATTGCTATGTTTAGGGTAAGAAGGGAAAGGAGGTTCGAGAAAGAATACACGGAGTGAAGAAACAATAAGGAATAAAGCGAGATAGAAAGAAACAAAGATGAAACAAAGAAATCGAACAAATAGCCGAAAGGAAAGGAAACATAGAGCAAAATGAGAAATAAAAAAAGGAAAGAAAGCAATGGAAAAAATGAATCAAAGCAAAGAAATGGCTAAAAGTAAAGTCAGGGCAACAAATTAATCAAAGACACCGACTCGGTGAAATATTTAACGCATTTGAGTTCCCCTTCGTATGCATTTTCATTTCATATTTTTGATGAACAATATAAAAAATCGTATACTTTTTGCTATTTCAATTTACCTTGTATTTTGTCAATAGCACTAAAGGTAAAGAAATTGGTGCTATTAATTTCTTTCACAGATTTGTAACAATAATTGCTGTTAATGACACAATTGTACTGAAATTCAAGTTCAAATTATTTTACCTTTATATAGCCCGTTTCTTCTTATCGCTAAAATCGCAATAAAGAATCGGTACCTTTTTTAACCTCTCCCTGCACTTGCGGCAAATGACGGTAAATTACGCTTATTTAGACATTTTACTGTATCTATCATCTTTAGATGCCAAAAGCATTTTTCAGACACATCACATCCGACCCGTTTCAAAGTTATCATGCTTATATACAAGGGGGAACGTTTCTTACTTCAGTGCTGCATTTTTTTTGTGTCACACAATACGACTAAGAAATGCGACTTGTATAAATTGCCCATAGGCAAGCTGTTGATAGGATCCAACCTCTATACCCCTTTTCTCTTTCTTCTCTCCCTCTTTTCTCTAAATGTAATACGTACAAAGCTGAAGGAGGTTGTCAAAAATAGCAACCGGAATTGAAAGCGGTCTTTCCCAAAGTTGAGTGGCGCGAACATTTTAATGATGAATTTTGTTTGGATAGAAGTAAAAGAGATCTTAAGACCACGCGACAATGTATAAAAGGGGTGAAACAAAAAGTGGTTATATTTTCAGGAACGAGGAAAGCAGACGATTGTTGAATTCTTATTGATCATTTAGAATTGGTAAAGCGGGAGAGCATGGTGAGTTCAAGCATCTTGAAGTCTTTCGTAAACCGTGTGCTTTTTACGCATAAGAGGACAGTAAACACAGCAAAATGTTTCGTAAAATAAAATGCATTTTTGAAGTGCGGAGTACTTGCGGGTTAAGGGAGGTGGTTTACTTTATTATTTTCTAGTAAGACACGTATTATGACTACAAACATGTTGGAGTTTTCTCACAGATCTTGTAGATTGAAATATCATCCTGATCATCATTTGTTATCATGTGACATATTGGGTGCGTGGAATTATGTAAGCAACATACAGGGTGGTTCAATGTTATATATTTAATAAAAAATTGCGTCACTTTTGAATTGCGTCACTCTTCTACTAATAACGCTCAGTAGAAACGCGCTTATTTACTAATAGTAGAAGTAGAGACATACTTATGCGCAGAAAGGCTACCATAATTGGGTTCTGTAGTTAGAGGTCCCTTATTTAAGACACATTTTGCGTGACAGTCTGTGCCCCATCGACTTAACTTGAACAACATCCCCATCCAGCAAAACCCCATTTGCATCCGGGTGAAATATTGACCAACCTTTGTCGCCCTTTATTGAATAACATTATATTCATTGCTTTTTCCACAACAAGTAGACAAGTCAGGTAATTGGAGACAAAATATCCCTGTAGGTTATGTGTGGGATGTTTCTACTTCTCAAACTAGATTATTATCACCTAATTTAACTGTCTGTAACTCTTTGTTTCATTTCATAAAACATTCCATTATTTATCTTTTATTTTTAACAGCTAATGTTGTATTGATTATCAAACACGATATAGACTGTTTGACCTACTACGTGATTTGAGCAGTACGTGTTTATCAAAAGCAACGATATATATTTATGGTATCATATTTATCTAAGTTTATAAAAGCGAAGGCCCAGAGAGTGTCGAATAGCTACAATTCAATTGTATAAGCAGTAAGCAGGTCGATTTTAGGACATACAGAAGGCTGTCAATGACCTTATTCGTTAATTGCTCTGTCTAGTGTAAGAAGGGAAAGGAGGTTCGAGAAAGAATACACAGAGTGAAGAAACAATAAGGAATGAAGAGAGATAGAAAGAAACAAAGATGAACAAAGAAATGGAACAAATAGCCGAAAGGAAAAGAAACATAGAAGAAAATAACAAATAAAAAAGGAAAGAAAGCAATGGAACAAAATGAATCAACGCAAAGAAATGGCTAAAAGTAAAGTAAGGGCAACAAATTAATCAAAGACACCGACTCGGTAAAATATTTAAAACTAATTTGAATTCCTTTTTATGGATTATTATGTCATATTTTTGATGAACAATATAAAAAATCGTATACTTTTTTGCTATTTCAATTTAACTTGTATTTTGTCAAATGGACAAAGTAAAGGTAAAGAAATTGGTGTCATTAATTTCTTTCTCAGATTGTAACAATAATTGCTGTTAATGACACAATTGTACTGACATTCAAGTTCATCTTATTTTACCTTAAGCCCCTTTCTTCTTATCACTAAAATCGCAATAAAAATCGGTACCTTTTTTAACCTCTCCCTGCACTTGCGGCAAATGACGGTAAATTACGCTTATTTAGATATTTTACTGTATCTATCATCTTTAGATGCCATGCCATAAGCATTTTCCATACACATCACACCCGACCCGTTTTAAAGTTATCATGCTTATATACAAGGGGGAATGTTTCTTACTTCAGTGCTGCATTTTTTGTGTCACACAATACGACTAAGAAATGCGACTTGTATAAATTGCCCATAGGCAAGCTGTTGATAGGATCCAACCTCTATACCCCTTTTCTCTTTCTTCTCTCCCTGTTTTCTCTAAATGTATACGTACAAAGCTGAAGGAGGTTGTCAAAAATAGCAACCGGAATTGCAAGCGGTCTTTCCCAAAGTTGAGTGGCGCGAAAATTTAATGATGAATTTTGTTTGGATAGAAGTAAAAGAGATGTTAAGACCACGCGACAATGTATAAAAGGGGTGAAACAAAAAGTGGTTATATTTTCAGGAACGAGGAAAGCAGACGATTGTTGAATTCTTATTGATCATTTAGAATTGGTAAAGCGGGAGAGCATGGTGAGTTCAAGCATCTTGAAGTCTTTCGTAAACCGTGTGCTTTTTACGCATAAGAGGACAGTAAACACAGCAAAATGTTTCGCAAAATAAAATGCATTTTTGAAGTGCGGAGTACTTGCGGGTTAAGGGAGGTGGTTTACTTTATTATTTTCGGGTAAGACACGTATTATGACTACAAACATGTTGGAGTTTTCTCACAGATCTTGTAGATTGAAATATCCTGATCATCATTTGTTATCATGTGACATATTGGGTGCGTGGAATTATGTAAGCAACATACAAGGTGGTTCAATGTTATATATATTTATCTAAGTTTATAAAAGCGAAGGCCCAGAGAGTGTCGAATAGCTACAATTCAATTGTATAAGCAGTAAGCAGCTCGATTTTAGGACATACAGAAGGCTGCCAATGACCTTATTCGTTAATTGTTTTGTCTAGTGTGAAAAGGAAGGGAGGATCGAGAAAGTATGTAGAAAAGCAACAATAAGGAAGGGAGAGAGATAGAAAGAAAATAAGAAATAAGTGAAAAACGAAAGAAACAAAGAAATGGAGCATATGGCAGAAAGGAAACGAAACAGAGAACCAAATAAGAAATAAGAAAAAAAGAAAAGGAAAGGAAAAAAAGACGATAAATCAAAAAAAGGATATGGCGAAAGCCAGAGCAACAAATTAATCAAAGACACCGACTCGGTGATATATTTAAAACTAATTTGAATTCCCTTTTTATGGATTATTATTTCATATTTTTGATAAACAATATAAAAATCGTATACTTTTTGCTATTTCAAATATTACTTGTATTTTGTCAATAGGACAAAGTAAATGTAAAGAAATTGGTGCCATTAATTTTTTTCACAGATTGTAACAATAATTGCTGTTAATGACATAATTGTACTGAAATTCAAGTCCAACTTATTTTACCTTAAGCCTCCTTCTTTTTATCACTTTAATCGCAATAAAGAATCGGTACCTTTTTTAACCTCTCCCTGCACTTGCGGCAAATGACGCTAAATTACGCTTATTTAGATATTTTACTGTATCTTTCATCTTTAGATGCCATAAGCATTTTCCATACTCTCAACACATCACACCCGACCCGTTTCAAAGTTATCATGCTTATATACAAGGGGGAATGTTTCTTACTTCAGTGCTGCAATTTTTTGTGTCACACAATACGACTAAGAAATGCGACTTGTATAAATTGCCCATAGGCAAGCTGTTGATAGGATCCAACCTCTATACCCCTTTTTTCTCTTTCTTCTCTCCCTGTTTTCTCTAAATGTATACGTACAAACCTGAAGGAGGTTGTCAAAAATAGCAACCGGAATTGAAAGCGGTCTTTCCCGGCACGGCTGTTTGATGTGACCATTTATTAGTTTTTCAAACTAAACATCATGTACAACCCAAACAGCTAAAAGCGATATCATGCTAAAATGTATACAGATGCTTTTGAGTCATTTTCAGCTTTTATTTTCCCCTCTTTTACAAAATTATTCACTTTTATAGCATTATTTTAAAGCTTTTTCGGATATAAAATGTATATTAATGACAAAATTGGTGGCGCTATTTAGTTACTGGAAATTACCCTTTCAAGCTTTTAATACAAATAATTCCTTTTATTGTTTGATAAAATATGTTTATAAAATTTCCTATTTGCTTGTTTCACCTGTTCCAGCTGTTTTAATTTCGGTATTAATAACCTAACCCTTGCAATTAAAGAAATATGATTTAGGATAAATAGCGCCATCTGTAGTTTGCATTTAGTTAATAATGAAGCCAATTCTATATACATCAAACAGCCGTGGGATCCCAAAGTTGAGTGGCGCGAACATTTTAATCATGAATTTTGTTTGGATAGAAGTAAAAGAGATCTTAAGACCACGCGACAATGTATGAAAGGGGTGAAACAAAAAGTGGTTCTATTTTCAGGAACGAGGAAAGCAGACGATTGTTCAATTCTTATTGATCTTTTAGAATTTGTAAAGCGGGAGAGCATGGTGAGTTCAAGTATCTTTGAAACCGTGTGCTTTTTACGCATAAGCAGGGGACAGTAAACACAGCAAAATGTTTCGCAAAATAAAATGCATTTTTGAAGTGCGGAGTACTTCCGGGTTAAGGGAGGTGGTTTACTTTACTATTTCTAGTAAGACACGTATTATGACTACAAACATGTTTGAGTTTTCTCACAGATCTAGTAGATTGAAATATCATCCTGATCATCATTTGTTATCACGTGACATATTGGGTATGTGGAATTATGTAAGCAACATACTGGGTGGTTCAATGTTATATATTTATAAAAAAAATTGCATCACTTTTGAATTGTGTCACTCTTCTACTAAGAACGCTCACTAGAAACACGCTTATTTACTAATAGTAGAAGTAGAGACATGCTATGCGCAGAAAGGCTACCATAATTGAGTTCTGTAGTTAGAGGGCCTTATTTCAGGCACATTTTGCGTGACAGTCTGTGCCCCATCGACTTAACTTGAACATCCCCATTCAGCAAAACCCCAAATGCCTCCGGGTGAAATATTGACCAACCTTTGTCGCCCTTTATTGGATAACATTATATTCATTGCTTTTTCCACAACAAGTAGACAAGTCAGGTAATTGGAGACAAAATATCCCCGTAGGTTATGTGTGGGACGTTTCTATTTCTCAAAAAAGATTATTATCACCCTAATTCAACTGTCTGTAACTCTTTGTTTTCATTTTCATAAAACATTCCATTAGCTGTTGAAAATAAAAGGTAAGTAATGTTGTATTGATTATCAAACACGATATAGACTGTTTGGTCTACTACGTGATTTGAGCAGTACGTGTTTATCAAAAGCAACATGATCTATGTATGATATCATATTTATCTAAGTTTATAAAAGCGAAGGCCCAGAGAGTTTCGAATAGCTACAATTTAATTATTGTATAAGCAGTAAGTAGCTCGATTTTAGGACACACAGAAGGCTGTCAATGACCGTATTCGTTAATTATTGTGTCTAGTGTGAAATGTGAGGGAGGTTCGAGAAAGTATGTAGGTAAGCAACAATAAGGAAGGGAAAGAGATAGAAAGACAATAAGAAATAAAGGAAAAGAGGAAAGAAACAAAGAAATGGAGCAAATGGCAGAAAGGAAAAGAAACATAGAACCCCCCCAAAAAAACTAAAAGTAAAGGAAAAAAAGAAGAAGAGAAATCAAAAAAGGAAATGGCGAAAGCCAAAGCAACAAATAAATCAAAGACACCGACTCAGTGAGATATTTATAACTCATTTGATTGCCTTTTTTATGCATTTTTATTTCATATTTTTGATAAATAATATAATAAATCTGATACTTTTTGCTATTTCAATAAATAACTTGTATTTTGTCAATTCCACAAGGTAAATGTAAAGATTTTGGTGCCATTAATTTCTTTCTCAGATTGTAAAAATAATTGCTGTTAATGACACAATTGTACTGAAATTCAAGTTGAACTTATTTTACCTTAAGCTCCTTTCTTATTATCGCTAAAATCGCAATAAAGAATCGGTACCTTTTTTAACCTCTCCCTGCACTTGCGGCAAATGACGCTAAATTACGCTTATTTAGATATTTTACTGTATCTATCATCTTTAGATGCCAAAAGCATTTTCCATAAACATCACACCCGACCCGTTTTAAAGTTATCATGCTTATATACAAGGGGGAATGTTTCTTACTTCAGTGCTGCATTTTTTGTGTCACACAATACGACTAAGAAATTCGACTTGTATAAATTGCCCACAGGCAAGCTGTTGATAGGATCCAACCTGTTTTCTCTAAATGTATACGTACAAAGCTGAAGGAGGTTTTCAAAAATAGTAACCGGAATTGAAAGCGGTCTTTCCCAAAGATGAGTGGCGCGAAAATGTTAATGATGAATTTTGTTTGGATAGAAGTAAAAGAGATCTTAAGACCACGCGACAATGTATAAAAGGTGTGAAACAAAAAGTGGTTCTATTTTCAGGAACGAGGAAAGCAGACGATTGTTGAATTCTTATTGATCATTTAGAATTGGTAAAGCGGGAGAATACGGTGAGTTCAAGCATCTTGAAGTCTTTCGTAAACCGTGTGCTTCTTACGCATAAGAGGACAGTAAACACAGCAAAACGTTTCGCAAAATAAAATGCATTTTTGAAGTGCGGAGTACTTGCGGGTTAAGGAAGGTGGTTTACTTTATTATATTCTGGTAAAACACGTATTATGACTACAAACATGTTGGAGTTTTCTCACAGATCTTGTAGATTGAAATATCATCCTGATCATCATTTGTTATCACGTGACATATTGGGTGCGCGGAATTATGTAAGCAACATACAGGGTGGTTCAATGTTATATATTTATAAAACAATTGCATCACTTGTGTCACTCTTCTACTAAGACCGCTCAGTAGAAACGCGCTTATTTACTAATAGTAGAAGTAGAGACATGCTTATGCGCAGAAAGGCTACCATAATTGAGTTCTGTAGTTAGAGGTCCCTTATTTCAGACACATTTTGCGTGACAGTCTGTGCCCCATCGACTTAACTTGAACAACATCCCCATCCAGCAAAACCCCATTTGCCTCCGGGTGAAATATTGACCAACCTTTGTCGCCCTTTATTGGATAACATTATATTCATTGCTTTTTCCACAACAAGTAGACAAGTCAGGTAATAGGAGACAAAATATCCCTGTAGGTTATGTGTAGGACGTTTCTACTTCTCAAAATAAATTATAATTCAACTGTCTGTAACTCTTTGTTTCATTTCATAAAACATTCCATTACTTATCTTTTATTTTTAACAGCTAATGTTGTATTGATTATCAAACACGATATAAACTGTTTGACCTACTACGTGATTTGAGCAGTACGTGTTTATCAAAAGCAACATGATCTATGTATGGTATCATATTTTTCTAGGTTTATAAAAGCGAAGGCCCAGAGAGTGTCGAATAGCTACAATTCAATTGTATAAGCAGTAAGCAGGTCGATTTTAGGATATACAGAAGGCTGTCAATGACCTTATTCGTTATTGTTCTGTCTAATGTAAGAAAGGAAAAGAGGTTCGAGAAAGAATACACGTAGTGAAGAAACAATAAGGAATGGCGGGAGATAGAAAGAAACAAAGATAAAACAAAGAAATGGAACAAATAGCCGAAAGGAAAGGAAACATAGAACAAAATAAGAAATAAAAAAGGAAAGAAACACATGGAAAAAAATAACCAAAGAAAGGAAATGGCTAAAAGTTAAGTCAGGGCAACATATTAATCAAAGACACCGACTCCGGTGATATATTTAAAACTCATTTGATTATTATTTGATATTTTTGATAAACAATATAACAAATCGTATACTTATTGCTATTTCAATTTAAACTTGTATTTTGTCAATAGGACAAAGTAAAGGTAAATAAATTGGTGCCATTAATTTCTTTCTCAGATTGTAACAATAATTGCTGTTAATGACACAATTGGACTGAAATTCAAGTTTAATTTATTTTACCTTGAGCCCCTTTCTTCTTATCACTAAAATCGCAATAAAGAATCGGAACCTTTTTTAACCTCTCCCTGCACTTGCGGCAAATGACGGTAAATTACGCTTATTTAGATATTTTACTGTATCTATCTTTCATCTTTAGATGCCATAAGCATTTTCCATACACATCACACCCGACCCGTTTCAAAGTTATCATGTTTATATACAAGGGGGAATGTTTCTTACTTCAGTGCTGCATTTTTTGTGTCACACAATACGACTAAGAAATGCGACTTGTATAAATTGCCCATAGGCAAGCTGTTGATAGGATCCAACCTCTATACCCCTTTTCTCTTTCTCCTCTCCCTGTTTTCTCTAAATGTATACGTACAAAGCTGAAGAAGGTTTTCAAAAATAGCAACCGGAATTGAAAGCGGTCTTTCCCAAAGTTGAGTGGCGCAAACATTTTAATGATGAATTTTGTTTGGATAGAAGTAAAAGAGATCTTAAGACCACGCGACAATGTATAAAAGGGGTGAAACAAAAAGTGGTTCTATTTTCAGGAACGAGGAAAGCAGACAATTGTTGAATTCTTATTGATCATTAGAATTGGTAAAGCGGGAGAGCATGGTGAGTTCAAGCATCTTGAAGTCTTTCGTAAACCGTGTGCTTTTTACGCATAAGAGGACAGTAAACACAGCAAAATGTTTCGTAAAATAAAATGCATTTTTGAAGTGCGGAGTACTTGCGGGTTAAGGGAGGTGGTTTACTTTATTATTTTCTAGTGAGACACGTATTATGACTACAAACATGTTAGAGTTTTCTCACAGATCTTATAGATTGAAATATCACCCTGATCATCATTTGTTATCACGTGACATATTGGGTGCGTGGAATTATGTAAGCAACATACAGGGTGGTTCAATGTTATATATTTATAAAACAATTGCATCACTTGCGTCACTCTTCTACTAAGAACGCTCAGTAGAAACGCGCTTATTTACTAATAGTAGAAGTAGAGACATGCTTATGCACAGAAAGGCTACCATATGTTAGTTCTGTAGTTAGAAGTCCCTTATTTCAGACACATTTTGCGTGACAGTCTGTGCCCCATCGACTTAACTTGAACAACATCCCCATCCAGCAAAACCCCATTTGCCTCCGGGTGAAATATTGACCAACCTTTGTCGCCCTTTATTGGATAACATTATATTCATTGCTTTTTCCACAACAAGTAGACAAGTCAGGTAATTGGAGACAAAATATCCCTGTAGGTTATGTGTGGGACGTTTCTACTTCTCAAAATAGATTATTATGCAACTGTCTGTAACTCTTTGTTTTCATTTTCATAAAACATTCCATTACTTATCTTTTATTTTCAACGGCTAATGTTGTATTGATTATCAAACACGATATAGACTGTTTGACCTACTACGTGATTTGAGCAGTACGTGTTTATCAAAAGCAACATGATCTATGTACGGTATCATATTTTATCTAAGTTTATAACAGCGAATGCCCAGAGAGTGTCGAATAGCTACAATTCAATTGTATAAGCAGTAAGCAGGTCGATTTTAGGACATACAGAAGGCTGTCAATGACCTTATTCGTTAATTGCTCTGTCTAGTGTAAGAAGGGAAAGGAGGTTCACGAGAAAGAATACACGGAGTGAAGAAACAATAGGAAATGAAGAGAGATAGAAAGAAACAAAGATGAAACAAAAAGATGGAACAAATACCCGAAAGGAAAAGAAACATAGAAGAAAATAAGAAATAAAAAAAGGAAAGCAATGGAAAAAAATGAATCAAAGCAAAGAAATGGCTAAAAGTCAAGTAAGGGCAACAAATTAATCAAAGACACCGACTCGGAGAAAAATTTTTCTCTTTCTTCTCTCCCTGTTTTCTCTAAATGTACGTACAAAGCTGAAGGAGGTTTTCAAAAATAGCAACCGGAATTGAAAGCGGTCTTTCCCAAAGTTGAGTGGCGCGAAAATTTTAATCATGAATTTTGTTTGGATAGAAGTAAAAGAGATCTTAAGACCACGCGACAATGTATAAAAGGGTGAAACAAAAAGTGGTTCTATTTTCAGGAACGAGGAAAGCAGACGATTGTTGAATTCTTATTGATCATTTAGAATTGGTAAAGCGGGAGAGCATGGTGAGTTCAAGCATCTTGAAGTCTTTCGTAAACCGTGTGCTTTTTACGCATAAGAGCACAGTAAACACAGCAAAATGTTTCGCAAAATAAAATGCATTTTTGAAGTGCGGAGTACTTGCGGGTTAAGGGAGGTGGTTTACTTTATTATTTTCTAGTAAGACACGTATTATGACTACAAACATGTTGGAGTTTTCTCACAGATCTTGTAGATTGAAATATCATCCTGATCATCATTTGTTATCACGTGACATATTGGGTGCGTGGAATTATGTAAGCAACATACAGGGTGGTTCAATGTTATATATTTATAAAACAATTGCATCACTTGTGTCACTCTTCTACTAAGACCGCTCAGTAGAAACGCGCTTATTTACTAATAGTAGAAGTAGAGACATGCTAATGCGCAGAAAGGCTACCATAATTGAGTTCTGTAGTTAGAGGTCCCTTATTTCAGACACATTTTGCGTGACAGTCTGTGCCCCATCGACTTAACTTGAACAACATCCCTATCCAGGAAAACCCCATTTGCCTCCGGGTGAAATATTGACCAACCTTTGTCACCCTTTATTGGATAACATTATATTCATTGCTTTTTCCACAACAAGTAGACAAGTCAGGTAATTGGAGACAAAATATCCCTGTAGGTTATGTATGGGACGTTTCTACATCTCAAAATAGATTATTATCACCCAAATTCAACTGTCTGTAACACTTTGTTTTCATTTTCATAAAACATTCCATTACTTATCCTTTATTTTCAACGGCTAATGTTGTATTGATTATCAAACACGATATAGACTGTTTGACATACTACAAGATTTGAGCAGTACGTGTTCATCAAAAGCAACATGATCTATGTATGGTATCATATTTATCTAAGTTTATAAAAGCAAAGGCCCAGAGAGTGTCGACTAGCTACAATTCAATTGTATAAGCAGTAAGCAGGTCGATTTTGGGACACACAGAAGGCTGTCAATGACCTTATTCGTTAATTGCTCGGTCTAGTGTAAGAAGGGAAAGGAGGTTCGAGAAAGAATACACGGAGTGAAGAAACAATAAGGAATAAAGCGAGATAGAAAGAAACAAAGATGAAACAAAGAAATCGAACAAATAGCCGAAAGGAAAGGAAACATAGAGCAAAATAAGAAATAAAAAAAGGAAAGAAAGCAATGGAAAAAAAATGAACCAAAGAAATTTAGGAAATGGCTAAAAGTAAAGTCAGGACAACAAATTAATCAAAGACACCGACTCGGTGAAATATTTAACGCATTTGAGTTCCCCTTTGTATGCATTTTCATTTCATATTTTTGATGAACAATATAAAAAATCGTATACTTTTTGCTATTTCAATTTACCTTGTATTTTGTCAATAGCACTAATAAAGGTAAAGAAATTGGTGCCATTAATTTCTTTCACAGATTGTAACAATAATTGCTGTTAATGACACAATTGTACTGAAATTCAAGTTCAACTTATTATACTTTAAGCCCCTTTCTTCTTATCACTAAAATCGCAAAAAAGAATCGGTACCTTTTTAACGTCTCCCTGCACTTGCGGCAAATGACGGTAAATTACGCTTATTTAGATATTTTAATGTATCTTTCATCTTCAGATGCCATAAACATTTTCCATACACATCACACCCGACCAGTTCAAAGTTATCATGTTTATATACAAGGGGGAATGTTTCTTACTTCAGTGCTGAATTTTTTGTGTCACACAATACGACTAAGAAATGCGACTTGTATAAATTGCCCATAGGCAAGCTGTTGATAGGATCCAACCTCTATACCCCTTTTCTCTTTCTTCTCTCCCTGTTTTCTCTAAATGTATACGTACAAAGCTGAAGGAGGTTTTCAAAAATAGCAACCGGAATTGAAAGCGGTCTTTCCCAAAGTTGAGTGGCGCGAAAATTTTAATGATGAATTTTGTTTGGATAGAAGTAAAAGAGATCTTAAGACCACGCGACAATGTATAAAAGGGTGAAACAAAAAGTGGTTCTATTTTCAGGAACGAGGAAAGCAGACGATTGAATTCTTATTGATCATTTAGAATTGGTAAAGCGGGAGAACATGGTGAGTTCAAGCATCTTGAAGTCTTTCGTAAACCATGTGCTTCTTACGCATAAGAGGACAGTAAACATAGCAAAATGTTTCGCAAAATAAAATGCATTTTTGAAGTGCGGAGTACTTGCGGTTTAAGGGAGGTGGTTTATTTTATTATATTCTGGTAAGACACGTATTATGACTACAAACATGTTGGAGTTTTCTCACAGATCTTGTAGATTGAAATATCATACTGATCATCATTTGTTATCACGTGACATATTGGGTGCGTGGAATTATGTAAGCAACATACAGGGTGGTTCAATGTTATATATTTATAAAAAGATTGCATCACTTTTGAATTGTGTCACTCTTCTACTAAGAACGCTCAGTAGAAACACTCCTATTTACAAATAGTAGAAGTAGAGACATGCTTATGCACAGAAAGGCTACCATAATTGGGTTCTGTAGTTAGAGGTCCCTTATTTCAGACACATTTTGCGTGACAATCTGTGCCCCATCGACTTAACTTGAACAACATCCCCATCCAGCAAAACTCCATTTGCCTCCGGGTGAAATATTGACCAACCTTTGTCGCCCTTTATTGGATAACATTATATTCATTGCTTTTTTAACAACAAGTAGACAAGTCAGGTAATTGGAGACAAAATATCCCTGTAGGTTATGTATGGGACGTTTCTACATCTCAAAATAGATTATTATCACCCTAATTCAACAGTACGTAACTTTTTGTTTTCATTTTCATAAAACATTCCATTACTTATCTTTTATTTTCAACAGCTAATGTTGTATTGATTATCAAACACGATATAGACTGTTTGACCTACTACGTGATTTGAGCAGTACGTGTTTATCAAAAGCAACATGATCTATGTCTGATATCATATTTATCTAAGTTTATAAAAGCGAAGGCCCAGAGAGTGTCGAATAGCTACAATTCAATTGTAATGTATAAGCAGTAAGCAGGTCGATTTTAGGACATACAGAAGACTGTCAATGACCTTATTCGTTAATTGCTCTGTCTAGTGTAAGAAGGGAAAGGAGGTTTGAAAAAGCATGTAGGAAAGCAACAATAAGGAAGGGGAAGAGATAGAAAGAAAATAAGAAATAAAGGAAAAGACGAAAGAAACAAAGAAATTGAAAATTGCAGAAAGGAAAAGAAACCTAGAACAAAATAAGAAATAGGAAAAAATGAATCAAAGAAAGGAAATGGCGAATAGCAAATCCAGGGCTACAAATTAATTAAAGACACCGACTCAGTGAAATATTTATAACGCATTTTGAGTTTTTCCTTTGTTTGCATTTTTATTTCATATTTTTGATAAACAATATATCATAATTAACAAATCTTATACTTTTTGCTATTTCAATACAGAACTTGTATTTTGTCAATAGGACAAAGTTAAGGTAAAGAAATTGGTACCATTAATTTCTTTCAAAGATTGTAACAATAATTGCTGTTAATGACACAATTGTACTGAAATTCAAGTTCAACTTATTTTACCTTCAGCCCCTTTCTTCTTATCACTAAAATCGCAATAAAGAATCGGTACCTTTTTTAACCTCTCTCTACACTTGCGGCAAATGACGCTAAATTACGCTTATTTAGATATTTTACTGTATCTATCATCTTTAGATGCCATAAGCATTTTCCATACACATCACACCCGACCCGTTTCAAAGTTATCATGCTTATATACAAGGGGGGATGTTTTTTACTTCAGTGCTGCATTTTTTGTGTCACACAATACGACTAAGAAATGCGACTTGTATAAATTGCCCATAGGCAAGCTGTTGATAGGATCCAACCTCTATACCCCTTTTCTCTTTCTTCTCTCCATGTTTTCTCTAAATATATACGTACAAAGCTGAAGGAGGTTTTCAAAAATAGCAACCGGAATTGAAAGCGGTCTTTCCCAAAGTTGAGTGGCGCGAAAATTTTAATGATGAATTTTGTTTGGATAGAAGTAAAAGAGATCTTAAGACCACGCGACAATGTATAAAAGGGTGAAACAAAAAGTGGTTCTATTTTCAGGAACGAGGAAAGCAAACGATTGTTGAATTCTTATTGATCATTTAGAATTGGTAAAGCGGGAGAACATGGTGAGTGCAAGCATCTTGAAGTCTTTCGTAAACCATGTGCTTTTTACGCATAAGAGGACAGTAAACACAGAAAAATGTTTCGCAAAATAAACTGCATTTTTGAAGTGTGGAGTACTTGCGGGTTAAGGGAGGTGGTTTACTTTATTATTTTCTGGTAAGACACCTATTATGACTACAAACATGTTGGAGTTTTCTCACAGATATCATACTGATCATCATTTGTTATCACGTGACATATTGGGTGTGTGTAATTATGTAAGCAACATACATTACAGGGTGGTTAAATGTTATATATTTATTCACTTTTGAATGAATTGTCATGTAGTTATTAAGACCGACGCTGACATAAAAACCTGATTATACTTTATAAAAGTAAAAAGTACGAAGTGCACTGAAGCAAAAGTGCTCAATTTCATCAGAATATCCCCTTTTCAACCTTTCAGGCTTTAAAATGCTAAATAAAATGCAATACAACGGTAAGGTATATAGTTATAGCATACGTAGTGATATAACAATAATTGCCTACATAACATTCAAGGCGCGACATAGCCCCCAGCGAAGCAGACTACAGTGTACTAATTTTTCAGGCAAATAATCGTTTAAAACATAAGTGTTTTCGTCAGGTTTCATGAATCTTGTCAGCGTCTTAGATAGCATTATATGAGCATCATGAGGCCCTTGATAAACGTCAGGTATTCTATATTTTGTTACTCTAGTTTTCAACTTAGTCCTAGTTTTAATGTTGTTCTATAAAGATAGAATTGGGAATTCTTGTTTTTCAAGTGTTCAGGTCTTGAATGATGAAAGTCATAGTATATGTGGGAGAAGGACGTAAAAAGTAAATGACTATAGCTGCCTCGTGCAAAATTATAACCAAACATAGTTTTGAACTAACGATGAAAGAAGAAAGAAAGCAAATAAAGAAAGAAACTACAAGAAGCGAAACAAAGAAACAGAGAAATTACCCCCTCCCCCCGCACACACACCATACCCCTTCCACCCAGATGCCCATAACACACACAAACAAACGACCGTCATTGTCATGGTAATTTCTTAACAATTGCTACCGTGGTTATGCAAATGTATTATGTACTATAGTACCACCCAACATTATAAAGACATGTTCTCATTTACAACAATTTTCGTCAAATATTTCCCCCTGAAAGTTCCCTCTTCCCCGCCCTGAAAAGGTCCTGGCTACGCTACTTCTGGTCACAAGCTAATCTTTTATAAATAACAAATAAACAAGTAAAATAACATTGATAACATGGTTATTCAAAGGTATCCATAAACAAAGGCACCCAACCAACATAGAGACATTCTCACTGTACACGCCCGCCCACCCCACCCATTCACACATCCACCCACCCCTCACACATGAACTCACACGCATAAGCGACACATCCATGTCGCAGCTATTACTTAATTTAAAATCTTTATAAATGGCATTGCTTAAACAGGAAAAATAACATTGATATCGTAGTTGTGCATTCGTCAAACAAAGGATCTAGCCAACAAAGAGACACTGTCATTACACACATACCCTCCATTCCACCCACCCCTAACATATGAACTCACACGCATAAGCGACACCCTCATGCCGCAGCCGATTGTTTACTTTCAATTATAAAATCTTCGTGGCATTGCTAAAACAGGAAAGATAACATTGATATCATAGTTGCACAAAGGTATACATAAGACAAAGGATAGCCAACAAAGAGATACTCATATTTCATACAAACACATTATACCACCCACCCTCACACATGAACCCACACGTATAAGCGACACACCCTGCATGTCGCAGTCAATTATTTACTACTATTTTAGTAAGATCTTCATAAATGGCATTGCTGAAACAGGAAAGATAACATTGATATCATAGTTGCACAAATACGTAAAACACATAATCTAGTCAACACACATACGGTACACTCTATGCCACCCACCCCTCACACATGAACTCACACGCATAAGCGATACCCTCATGCGGCAGCCGATTGTTTACTTTCAATTTTAAAATCTTCGTGGCATTGCTAAAACAGGAAAGAAAGATAACATTGATAATCATAGTTGCACAAAAGTATACGTAAAATAAAGGATGGCCAACAAAGAGATACTGTCATTTACACACATACTCTCCATCCCACCCACCCCTCATACATGAACTCACACGCATAAGCGACACACCCTGCATGCCGCAGTCAATTATTTACTATTAATTTAGTAAGATCTTCATAAATGGCATTGCTGAAACAAGAAAGATAACATTGATGTCATAGTTGCACAAATACGTAAAACACAGAATCTAGTCAACAGAGAGACAATCACATTACACACATACGGTACACTCTATGCCACCCACCCCTCACACATGAATTCACACGCATAAGCGACACCCTCATGTGGCAGCCGATTGTTTACTTTCAATTTTAAAATCTTCATGGCATTGGCTAAAACAGGAAGGATAACATTGATATCATAGATAGTTGCACAAAAGTATACGTAAAATAAAGGATATAGCCAACAAAGAGATACTGTCATTTACACACATACTCTCCATCCCACCCACCCCTCACACATGAACTCACACGCATAAGCGACACACTCTGCATGCCGCAGTCAATTAGTTACTACTAATTTAGTAAGATCTTCATAAATGGCATTGCTAAAACAGGAAAGATAACATTGATATCATAGTTTTACTTTTTCACTAAAGTATACGTAAAACAAAAGATATAACCAACAAAGAGACACTGTTATTTACACATACGCACCCCTCCCACCACTCCATCACACTCCAGGCACTGTGTTCACAGACATACAAACCCATCCCACCACCCCTATAATACATTACTTACTCACATAAGCACACATCCATGCATATCCATACGTGATTATTTTGATATAACAATGTTTATTCTTGTAAATTATTACGACCGTGTCAACGTTTTGTGAATTTATATAGCGCTGGCTATTATGGGGTACCTTAATTGCATGCATTTTATGCGTATGGCTGAAAGTGAAATAAATAAATAATTACATAAATAATGCCGCGACCGATTGTTTACTTTTAATTTGATAACATCTTCATAAATTGCATTGCTGAAACAGGAAAGACAACATTGATATCACAGTCTGTAATTGCATAAGAAAAACAAATGCACACACGCGCTAACATAGACAATAGAGGCACTCTCATTTTACATAAACAAATTCACATAGGCTACTCACACACAATGCTGATTGCTTATTTCTTTTTAAAGAAAATATTAAAATGGTATTTTTGAAACAATCAACGTTATTATCACGGGTAATCAAAAGTATGTATGCTCTTATAAACTTCATAAACACAATTCACACACTCATACACACCCCATACACACCCCATCCCACCCACCCACCCACCCAACAAAATACATCCCACCCACCCACCCAACAAAAAGTATGTATTGACTACGCACAATGTTGCTCACCCCATTTCAGCGTTTTTGTAGATATTAAAGACAGATTAAAGGATTTATATTAAATCCCAACTCGTCATGCTATGCCCGGAGAGGGTGGAAATGGTATGACGGTTAGAAGATGCCAATTGAAGTCCCTCCATCACAAGGCAGCTATAATTCCTTACATCTCATTCAAGTATGAATGATATGAGCAACGGTGAGATGATGCCAATCGTAGTACTCGCCTTCATAAGGCAGCTATAATTCCTTATATCTCTTCTATACGTACTGACTGTACCATACCCATTCAGGCCTCTCGTTGACGCTTGCGTAATTAATCTTGCCCTTGCAAAGCAATCTTCAGTTACATGACGAAGATACACCAAAATAGCATTCTTTTGGACACCATGAGAGGAGGTGTGACCATGTGACAACTTAACATTGATTATGCCATCCAAATGCTACAGATTTAAGCCATGATATCTCTGATCACAAAAGAACTGACCACCGCTGACCGGTGAATCTGTCCACATTTTTCATCCAATACTTTTGTAACAACTTGTGCGCAGACGATATTGATCAACAGTATGCAGCAGACGACTTAATTGTTGTCGAAATTTTTAAAATAAAATGAACATCTTTCCTTATATTAATAATTTATTACTATATATTTATACATATGGCATGGGAAAAGAATTCAAGTCAGGACAAACCAGGCACAAACATGCCTAGTTTGAATTAGTAGTTCTTCAAACATTCTTTCAGTGTTAAGAACAATGTTTGATGACCTGAGATTGTTAAAGCTTGTTCGCAGAAGAATTGGGCCCATCAAGGAAGGTTTTGTGTCCAATGACCATTCAGTAATAGTATCGATAACCACAGGGGATACGCTGAGACGGTCGCCAAAGGACCAGTATATAATATCTTAAAAGCTTAACATTTAAACTCTTCGTTATGTTAAACTTATGTAAAAGAGTCTCTCCAAGGGTTGACTACGCATTTGATACCGATTGGTAATACTGGTTTTATTGTCAGTCGCTTTATAAGGACTTGCCCTTTCTGACCAATGGATGAAATAGTACTGTACATTGTTGTAAGAAACGACCCACCTCATTGGCCAGTGATCAATCGCCCATTACTTAGCGAGTGAACTATGAATTCACTTTTAATAATGACGATGCCCTTATTTGACATTTTAACTTGTTCTTTATACCACTGTTTACAAGTATTGAGAATGTTAACCGTGAAGTTTTCTATATTAAAGTATCATGATTATTTAGTGAAAACAAGTAAAAATGTATTTTATTACAAGCATATCTACGTGAGGCTAATACAAACAGGTACGTGATAAGCTTTATTCACTAGGATCCACGGCATGCTCCTCTATCAGGGCACAGGTCTTTAACCCCAATACATTTGTACATTCATTGAATGACCTTGAAAAGTTGAGTACAGAAACTCATACTCTGCACCTTGAGGTAAAAATTTGCACTATGATTGTTTAATTGAGGTTATTGAACTACACCATTGAGATGAGGCCATTGATTATTGACATAAGATGCCAAATGAAGAATTGCGCCAAAAGAAAATGGTCATATCGTGCTGTGTCAATTATGTACACCAATAATATCAAGTCGACGGTCAATGTCGGTGTAAGAAATAACATTATTTCCTTATTGTGTTCACTGCATATATGTTTGTGTGTTAAATATCTCATCTTGACACTTTTATCATCTTGTTATACTCATAACTATTTCAATAATACAAGAAAGTGTGTGCCTCAATATAATTCTAACGGCTAGCAAAGATTACAGGCATCCAGCAAAACTAACACCTAAATATAATACCCGTGACGCGTGTGTGCACTTATGCAATTCAATGAGACTTTATAAACAAATACAAATCCGAGCGTGATGTTATCTATGAAAATGCTGAACAAGAGAGGACCTAGGATGGATCCATGGGGAACGCATATGTTTTACTCAATTCTAACTGGATGCCTTCCCATTCATGATGACTTTCAAAGAGTGATCGAAGAGGTTATCATTTTTAGCCAGTCCCAACGACTTGCCGGTGAAACCAAGCGCAGATAGGAAATATGGGCTGCGTTCTCAAATTTCTGCGCTTGAAATGAGTGCATGATTCTCGTTCATTTGATGGCCGGCTGCCAACTTGCCAAGGTGACCAGACCGAAGGGAGTCATGGTTGCAACAACATCAAGAACACCATTGCATGACTACCGAATTACTGAATTTGGTAGCATTCCCACAAACACCACACCGGCACCTGCCACACCTGCTGTTTCTTTTTGTTTCAAGATTCTTAGATCTCTAAGATCACCATGATGATAGTATCAACAGTTAATAACATATCTCAACTATTCGCTAAATAACAAGAACAATATCATACTACTCATGTACTTTTACCATTTGGCTAAATACGGACTTCACTTTTGTGTCGAACACCAGTTTCTCAGTGTCGTCACTCAAAAGGTAACAACATGGCTACCCGCCTCTTTACATGCCTTATAATATTGCTAATGAAAAGACGTACGCATTCACTTGTATGAAAGTACAGTATCTGTGTAATTCGGGATGGAAAATAGGTTCTGGGTGCAGATTGTTCACACAATCGATCAGTCAATAGCCATTGTAGGGCAAATACATTTATCTACATCTATTTAGCCAAGCATTTTACAACCATAATCAACCATACAGGCTACATCGAACATAATAATTAGGATTGTCCAAAACTTTTCCCTGGTGTCTGCTCACAGTCACAGTCAAACAAAATGAGTTTGTATGCAAAGTATCTCCAAGTGATTTCCATTATACACATAAAAAAAGAAGATCTTTACAACATGCAACGTTTTAAAAGTCATTGAACACTTAACATAGGGAAGTGTACTTCGTGTATTGTTTGAACATTGATGCTTTATGTTTGCACCAAAACAATGGATGCCGAAGTGACACTCTCGGTATTTGCATATAAATCAGTGTGCTCAATAATATAAACTGAATAAACATCTTAATAATTCTAAAATATCATGTATGACTTTCAAACTATCTAACCAATAACACTCAAAAACGAATTATTCATGTTCAATAACATTATTGCCCATTCCTTTGGAGGATTTTTTTTAAGCACTCCGTATATTATGAAAATGACATACATGGACAGCAATCATCGAAGATAAAACAACAGTAGTTATGGTAATGTAATATGACCGTGTACATTTATTTCACATTGGTTGTTTGGTTTTTGTCTACTTTTGTGCTCAGTGATTTTCATCACTTAATTGTTCTAGTACACTTTTTCTTCAAATGCCTATTTTGTTCCCCCACTTCTGTCTAGTCTGTATTTTGTTCCCCACGTCAAGTTGGTGTACCTTGCTTTTTTCTTTCCAGTTGTTCATATATTCAAGGTATCCTCTTGTATCATTTATTGATCCTTGATGTGTTTTGTGTCCTCGTCCGTTGGATTCACCATTACCTACTTTTTCACATTGGATAGATTATTTCATCGTGTGCCAACAAAATATTAACGGAGTCCTAAATGAATTATTCGAACTACTTTGAGAAATTATTTAACTGTGCGCCAAAAAAAACCCAGTAACGCGCGCGCTGGAAACATGTGGCGTCATAAAGTATACGGTACAACGTAGTGACGGTACAGTAACGAACCGACTACCACTATTTGTTACATCCAAATTGTGATAGACTACTAGTTCATTACCGCCACTGGATTATCATGGAGCACCGGGGGAAATGGTTTGTGAATAGTGTTTGTATTATCAAGAATGCAGTGTCTATTTGTCTGT
This sequence comes from Amphiura filiformis, assembly GCF_039555335.1. NCBI lineage: Eukaryota > Metazoa > Echinodermata > Ophiuroidea > Amphilepidida > Amphiuridae > Amphiura > Amphiura filiformis. The sequence goes on from NC_092643.1 coordinate 56,109,560, forward strand.
TGGAGCACACTGATATGTTCATGATCAGGTTCCGTGTTTATATCACGTCTATCCACAGCATTTCTTTTGGGGTATAGTCTGGTCAGGCTAGCTAAACAGATATATAAAATTTTGCCTTATCAATAGAGGTGAGAATCCTGTTGTAAATGCTCAACCACAAATCCACAAATCTCTCTGGAAACACTGACCAAATAACAGTTCCCCTGGCCCAATTGATATACAAGGCAGTAGTTATAAATGTACAGAGCATTTGACTTATCGTAAAAATGTACCAGAGTTGAGATTGAAGCTGTGAATCTGTCCCAAAAATCAATTAGTGAGCTCAGAGTGCTACAGAGTATCAAAAGTCAAAGTCCCGTGCATTGTATGCTGTGAATTCTTGCATATTCACGAGGGCCGATCATTCGATCGTGACGTGTATGGCTGGCTAAACAGATCATAACGTTCATTAATACGTGTATTCGAAATTTCGAATACGCGCAATGGAACAGACCAATCAGCGTTGAGTTTCGATAACGTGGGAGGGAAATTTTAAAGCCCGTGTATTTAAATCGAGGCACGTAAACAACCTCGTTCACTGCAGATAAAAATTCGGAGATAATTTAATCCTCACCGTGCTACATCACGCCGTTTTTTGTAAGAAATGACGGGAATGAACAGAACATGCTAAAAGATCGTCGTTTTTGGTATTTTCATACCTTTTAAGGGGAGAACTGAGGGTTAAAGGTAGGCCTATCGGCTTCCTTTATACAAAATGCTTTTTCAAAAATTCTCTGGGGGAAATTAAAATGCATTTATTCCGTGTTGAAATATTTTCTGATGTAGCAAAAAATAGATAGGATATACTCCACTCTTAGTACCAAATTTATTCTATGTGGAATAGGGCCTACATTTATTCCGTCCTGGAATAAAAACATTTTAAACAGCGGATAGTGTATGTAACAAATGAATTAGCAATATCTGTATATATCTGGCTCCACATTGAATCCTAAAGTATTAGGCTAGGCTACATATAAATTATAATATGAATTATTCTTTGAAAGTAGAGAATATTAGAACAGTGACCGTATCCTGCCCCTACCTAAAGCGGCCGATACCGAACAACACATATACAGCCTTGACCTGCGGTTGTTTATATTCTGAGGCATTTGCATGCTGGTCAGGTAGACTATATACAGAGTGACCTTCAGCTCCTCCGTGTATGGTCATACCTACCGTATAGGCGTAGGCTGCATGGGGTGTATCCTGCATAAGTTAGTGTTTATGTTCAAACCTGGAACTAGTATTATGCCTACCTCAGGTTCAAACACATGTTTTAAAAGTGTACGCTGCATGACTGTATGTTTCTGTTTTTAGGGATGATTATCCGAATGTCTAATAAATGATGCACCCTTACAACTCACATCGCGCGGTGTTTCTTTATGCAAAATAAAAGTTATGCAAAACATCATACTTTGTAAGTATGTAGAAATGAATGCTATATCGGGTCCGTTTCAAAATAATCTTCATTCACATTCTTCTCCCGCTTCTTATTCTTGTAATAATTATAAGCCTTTTGATTATTAAGTGAAGTTTGTTATTAGTGCACGAGGACAAGTGCCAATTGCTTTGATATCACATGCGGGCAGTCTCACGAGGTCGAAATTGTAACCCACGTTCTCGAATCTAAACGCTGATTGGCCTATTCTATTACGCGTATTCGAAATTTCGAATACACGTATCAATACACGTAATGACCCGAATAGCCACCCATAGACGTGTCTAACATCACGCCAGCGTTGCGTGCCAGTCATGTATCTTCGCGTTCACGCGAAAGACCGCAAAAATACGCGGTATGTGCGTAGTATTTTTGCCTGTCGCATTTCGTGGAACAATCGGCCCTCTGTATCGGGTGATGCTGCATGAGACTTCGACTGCTGGTGTCTGTTATAAATCTTTTTCGTCTATGTTAGTGAGCAATTGGTGGTTTTTTATCACTTCTGTTTTAAAATACAATGGACAGACTATACCTACAATATTGAAGTAACTTACTTCTGAAACATAAGGGTGTTCGAACTATACACACCAGAGATTGGTACAATACAACAACAACAACAATAAGAACAACATCAACAATGTCAACAATAACATATTTTATGTCAAAAAACAAACCAACACATTCAAGTTCGGCAAAAGTCGTCTAGACACAATCCTACTTCATTACAATTTCCCATAAGTGTCTAATGAAGTCAGGTATCAGCTTACGACTGGTAACTTGTATAATTTCATATCGCAAAGTCCCCCTTTTCATGTTCGTTTACTGGTACTGCCTTTCACGAGCACGTATATTTATTCAAGTCTCATGGGCTATACGGTTCCATTGCAATTACTCTAATAACACAAGAAGCTTTATTAGTTAAGAATCACTTAATGGAAACGGCTATTATATTTTTGAGGAGCACACATATGCATTTGAGGGAGCAAACATTAAAAGGCTTTAGTTCGGAACTCTGTCATTTATTCTCCCTATCATTTTGTATGATCTCATCTCAGGTGTGTATAGGGAGGTGGTGTGTATGGGGCTTTGTGAGTACTAGTCCATCCATACTCGAACTAGGTGATAGAAACAGTCATAGAAACGGAATGATAACCAAACAGCAGTTGATCATTACTGGATATGATTGGACGAGTCTGTGGGACGAGTCAAGTGAACACACGTCAAGTGTAAACAAATTTAAGTACACATGGAGAGCAAATCCACTGTCATCTTCGCAATACACTCAAAAACGAATTATTCATGTACAATAACATTATTGCCTATTTAGTTCCTTCGGAGATTTTTTTAAAGCACTCCGTACGGGTATATTATAGAAATGACATTCATGGACCCTGATCATCATAAGATAAAACAGTAGTATTGTGTAATATGACCGTGTCGGAAACATTATTTCACATTACATTAATTATTTCATCGTATGCCAACAAAATATTAACGGAGAAATGAATTCTTCGAATTTGAAAACAGTAATGTGCGGGCTGGAAACATTTGCGGTCATAAAGTATACGATACAATGTAGTGACGGTACAGTAACGAACCGACTACCACGATTTGTCTCATCCCAATAGCGATAAACTACTAGTTCATTACCGCCACTGGATTATCATGGAGCACCGGGGAAATGGTTTGTGAATAGTGTTTGTATTATCAAGAATGTGGTGTCTATTTGTCTGTTGAAGCACATTGATATGCTCATGATCAGGTTCCGTGTTTATATCACGTCTATCCACAGCATTTCTTTTGGGGTATAGTCTGGTCAGGCTAGTAAAACAGATATACATTTTTGCCTTATCAATAGAGGTGAGAATCCTGTTGTAAATGCTCAACCACAAATCCACGAGCATCTCCCTAAGGCACTAGTTAACTGTGCAGAACATTTGATTTATTGTAAAAATGTACCAGAGATTGAAGCTGTGAATCTGACCAAAAAATTAGTGAGCAATTAGTGGTTTTTACTTACTTCTGTTTAAATACAGTGGACAGACTATACTACAATATTAAAATAATTTACTTCAGAAACATAAGGGTGTTCGAACTGTACCCACCAGGAATTGGCACATTGCATCAATAACAATAAGAACGACAAAAACAATAACAACAATGTCAAAAACAACACATTTTATGTCAAAAAAAAAACCCAACACATTTCGGCAAAAATCGTCTAGACACAATCCTACTTCATTACAATTCCCCATAAGTGTCTAATGAAGTCAGGTTACGACTGTAAACTTGTATAATTTCATATCGCAAAGTCCCCCTTTTGCATGTTCGTTTACTGGTACTGCCTTTCACGGGCACGTATATTTATTCGAGTCTCATGGGCTATACGGTTCCATTGCAATTACTCTAATAACACAAGAAGCTTTATTAGTTAAGAATCACTTAATGGAAATGGCTATTATATTTTTGAGGAGCACATATGCATTTGAGGGAGCAAACTTTAAAAGGCTTTAGTTTGGAACCCTGTCATTCATACTCCTTATTATGTTGTATGATCTCATTACAGGTGTGTACAGGGAGTTGTGCATGGGGATTTAGTAGCACAGAGCGACAGTCACCCATCCATAGGTGATATAAACAGTCATAGAAACGGAATGGCAAGCAAGTAGCAGTTGATCATTACTGGATATGATAGGACGAGTCTGTGGGACGAGTCAAGTGAACACATCTGCGCCAACACTTCAAGTGTAAACAAATTTAAGTACATATGGAGAGCAGATCCACTGTCACCTTAACTCTAGTAATACAAAATACTCAATGAATCTTGTATTTTCAAATTTTATTTTCTATACTTTTTCAAGCCATCTCACACCAATTGTAACCATATGTGATATTCATTTCCCGTCACACCGGGAATTGAACTGGGGACTTTAGCCTAACGTTTAGGTGTAAATTAATATACCTCTGTTTCGCTCTTTCTTTATCATATGACAATAAACTTGTGCTAATTTTGGCGACGTTTAAGAAATTGGATCTCGTGTCATTATGCTCAAACAAATCTTGTTGTAGCATTTAACCTGGACTTTTCATACATATCCGTAATGCCTTAAAACCTGCTTCAGCAGTATCCGTCTAATACAAAGCCACTTTTAACCTTACAGATTAATACCAAACACATTCTATACGTGAAACTATGTGTGATAATCATACGTCTATATATCTCAAGTGCATTTTTGGACTGTGATTTGATAGAGCCTTATCCGGTCCATTAACCATTAATGGTTTTCTATATAGTGCTCCATCAAAGTCTTAAGCTACATGGCCGAGCTACTAAGACATGGATAACACATGGTTGCTTTATCATTCATTGGCTTAACATTTAACAAAATCGGGATTTTAGTTATCTTGTATGTACAAAACTAAGATTATTACCTAATTAAAAGAAGATTATTTTATTTTGAAGTAGGTATTCCATCTCATCTAAATGGATTTCGGAAAACAATACGATAAGAATTTACAAATGTGTGATTTTTTCAGTACAACTTTTATAGTCTGCAAGCGTTTTTGGCGCGCAACTAAATGGATAAAGATTTCTGACCAGACGTACGTGTAAAGTAACTCAGCAATCCATCATTAGCGTCAATTAGCGAATTGACACTAAAACTAATGCCCTCCAAAGACATTCTAGTGATGGATATCATGCCAGCTTTATCTTTATTTATTTATTGCTCTTTCGATTTAAACAATGCGGTTTATACTTAATGAAATGAACTTATGCTAGCGACAGGCACTTAATCAAGGATTGTTTTATATCTTATTTACAAGCTGTGAGTAAATGTGTTCTTTAAAAAAACATGTGAATATTTAATGAGAGTTTTAGTGATACGCAATATTTCTCTTTCTGTTAGTCATTGTCTCTTCTCTCTTTCTCTCTCTCTGCGTCAATGGCGATTACAGAGGTGCTTAATATACAATAGCATTAGCAAATAAATAAATAAATAAATAAATAAATAAATAAATAAATAAATAAATAAATAAATAAATAAATAAATAAATAAATAAATAAATAAATAAATAAATAAATAAATAAATAAATTAATTAATTAATTAAATTAGGAAAGAAAGAAAGAAAGAAATGATTAAACTTATATATATATAAATATTTCGCTTTAATAAACAAATCATCATCATCAGTCGGCTGCGGAGCAGGCGACTATAAGCTTTCTCCAACTATTGCGGTCTTGCTCCGCAGCCGACTGATGATGATGAATAAACAAATAATCATATATAATTATTTCTCTTTATTTTACGACAGCTGTATTAAATGGTAAGTCAATAACCATGATAACAGACGAGTATTATTTGTTTTGTATAATACAATGAAAAACTTCAACGCAAAATGCGCACAATTTAATAAAATTGGGCCACACTCACCCAATAGGAAATTCTTTATACCGCACGATTTAAAAGAGTGTAGATTTTACATTTGATTAAATAAGTAGACACACTACAGGAAAAGTGAAGCCAAATGTCACATACTCCTTGCCAACCTTTCGTTTCTAATCACAATCCATTGAATACAGGTAGTCCGTCAGGTTGGATCTACTTCCCCTTCCCTCTGCCATTTTAGGGCTTATTGAGTACAAGCAGTGCACATGAAATGGAGTTGTAAACATGAGACGGCTGAACGCCTGCAACATTGAAGCCAAAGAATAAAGAACTATCCAAAAGATACGTCTGTTTGGAATGTTTTCACGTTTTCTTTTAACTGAAACATTAATTTTAACACTGTTAGCATGGTTAGAACACCGGTTAACATTTGTAAGTTTAAACTTTTTTAACCCACATTCTTAAACACTAGAGAAAGTTCCTGCAATCTTATTAGTTCCTAGCCGAGTGATATGACACGATATGACACGGTTCATCGCGTGCGAGTCGACGTGATACTCGTTACGCGCTATTTGAACCACACGAAGGTGCATTGCAACAACGGAACTGATCGATTCTAAGCTCTAGGTAATTAATTCCTTGTAGAATATATAGGAATTTGATTGAAATTTGGTATACTTATGATTAATATTTTTAGAACTCGGCTTCGCCTCCTTGTTTTACTTAAAATAATGACTCTCGCCGTGTTTTATGAGACGATAGATGCACGACAGCGGCTAAAAACAATACCTTTGTTCTCTAATTCTCAGAAGTTAAAACTTATAGGTTACAAATTTTAACCAATAATTGTGTGATTCATCTGGTAATCAGAGTTGGTTCAAATTTTAACCCGTGTTCTAACAGTGAACAGCAGCAGCAGCAGAATCATAGTCTCTACTAGTTGGACTACTGTAGCAACGAGATTACCCTTCCTCATCTTGCAGGTGTAACACTACGCACCTGTCACTATCGGTTACCATACCATTGAACTTGGCTAAACGAATTCGGAGGAGCTGAGTCATTAACTGACCATGTAAATAGGGCATTTAAATCCCTATCGTGTAAAATTTACATAAATTGAATCAGACACCCCAGGTAATACATTGATTATCGCATAGATGGGGGAAGGGGGCTCATATGTTGCAGTAAGGCCTAGGCTGCTGGGTGTGTTTGTCAACAAACCACTTTTAATGCAGGCAGAATCTCAAACCCAGTAACTATTTTTTTCAAATAAGCGTTGTTTCTGACCATCTTCCACTGAATCCACTCATCCTTCTTCAGCATGCTTATATAGGTTAATTTTTCATTGGTCTGTATCCCTTAGGATCAACCTAAGTAAACAAACAACAAACAAACAATAACAAACAAACCTGCCCTGCTCCAAACTTCCAGCCCCGAAAGTCTCATGGCGCGTTTATGGGTTTATTCTTAGTGTAAGAGAGCACGAAATACTACCCCGGTAATAGGATTAGAGTTAGGGTTAGGAATTACGGTTAGGGTTAGGATGAGGGTAGGATTAGGGTTAGGATTTAGGGTTAGGATTAGAGTTGGGATTTGTTTGGTATTCTCTTACACGAAGGATACACCGTTTAAGGTGAATGATAACTATGGAAAGCCAATAAGGACAAAATGCACGAGATATGCATTCAAAATAATATCACATGCAATCTGAGTTCGCCACATCGAACACATTCGTAATAAATAATATTTTTATTTCAATCATATTTCTGTGCATTATTGATATTAATATTATAAGGCAACCATATGTACGTTAAGAAAACAATCCTATACTCAATTCAAAGCTGTGCTAACCATTAAGTCAACATCTCTTAGATATGGGTTAGCTTAAAAATAGGGCGTAAAATCCATGTCGAGGATTTTCAACTCCGTGAAGTTTTAACCTAAATGGATTACGATTGTAAGCTTCATGTACGAGTTGTTCTCATCCATTTAAACGAACCCGAGGGATACAGCAACTTACCATGCTGACCAACATTAACTTAATTGTCTCAATGCGTCTTCTGGACGAAGTAATTTGCAAGACAAGAGTGGTTGCAGGCGTAACATTTACTTTTGTCAACACGTTCTAGATTGTTCTCGCTTAGAACTAAATTGGCAACAATTCTTCAAGTTTAATTGTCGCGATGGGTACTAAAAGCAGAGATTCAGAAAACTAGAAATCGTTCTTTTGTCATGTCCTTACGGCTATAGAAGTATACTTGTTAAAACTTGATTTGTTGGGAGTGTCTTTCAGGCTTTTCTCTTCAGCCATTTTGTTTTAAAACTGGTATGCTAGATCTTGCAGTCATTGAATACTCACGCACGGTCGTTGCACTGTGCTGTATAAGACAACGTAAAGGATTGTGGGTAAAATAGGCACCGTCATTCGAGGCCTGAAGGATTCAGGCTAATTGGCCACTAGCCAATATGCTAATTTCCCCCAAGTTAGTCGCCATAAAATGTCCCCGGAAAATGTCAAAGCGTCAAAAGAATCTTTGATTTTTGCGATAAAACAGAACAGACAGAGACAATGCGGTTTTTATTTATCTTTTATGCCTATACTATTTTGTTATTTACTTTATTTATTTATTTAGTTGTCTGATGATCGCATTAGCGTGAAACTCAGAGTTACAAGTTCTACTCGTATTCATTTATTTATTTATTTATTTATTTATTTATTTATTTATTTATTTATTTATTTATTTATTTATTTATTTATTTATTCATTACACATACTCTAATTGTAAAAGAGTGAATTTTGATATGTTTGTTTATTTACAACATTGGGAGTGATGCATATTTTTAGTCACAGAACCCTGTACTTAACGTACCTGGAAACATGCTCAATTATCTTAAAATAGTACATTTCATTCATCCGTTAATAGCCAGAACGAAACAGGATAACTATCACGAGTCTGCACATTTGGGCACCTGAAGAGAGTTTCTCGCATTGAATATGAAAAGAGTTCAAAATTACAATGACATTTTTATTTTGAGGGAGGTTTTATCCACATTTGGTCTGAGTAGCGATAAACACGATCAAAAATCCAAGTTGGCGTGCTGGCATGAAGAAATACACTGCAAAAAGGTTGGTCGAATTTTTACCCAACGTTGTGGAACTTGATATGCATCCCTACCAACTGTTGGGCAAATCCAATCCGCCCAACGTTGTAGAATTTTTTACCTTCGTTTCAATTTTTCACCAATTATTTCCCAACGTTAGACTTCGATCGCTTTTGCCAGCCATCAGTTTACCAATTTTTAACACAAAACACCCAAGAACACCCAAATTTGCTCTAATTGGGCGCTTTTACTTAGGGGCATTTTTGCCCAAATGCACCTTAATTGGGCGCATTGGCCTCCACTGAAAACCCACCCATCGATATACCAAAGTTGCTGAAAAGGTACCCCTAAACCGTGGCACATCCCCAAATATACTTTCAACCAGGGAGAACTGCCTCCGGGAGTGTAACAGCTCACGTGATATGTGAAATTGCCTCAATTATTGCAATGGCGATTTTAGGTTAATGCGGGGCTCATTCTAGATATGGAAGTACAAGACTTCCATGATATAATCAAATATGAAATATGACATTAAGCTGTCGCCAATTTAATCACGACCATAAAAGCCCTATATAGTGTTGATCCTGTTGGCATCTCCAGTCTTCAGCCATCATTCTAATATCATCACATGGTGGATCACCTTTCTAGTTCTTACCGATAGATAATTACAGGGCTTAAATTGTGCTCGTGCAGGTGTCTCCATCATGCCACTAACCGCATACGATTTGTCTGAACATCACTGAAATCGCTTTCAATTTCTCATACTAGTAACTTCCTCCTACACCCAACACCTGAGTAAACGCTTGTATGTTACGTGTTAACCTTCTTTACGCTGATGTAGGGTGTATTGGTAAAAAGTTGGAACAAAATATTCGTTATATTAATTTTTAAGAAATACACTTGAAATGTACGTTACAAATGCACACAATTTTCAAACGTGCCTATTATTGGTTCAGTAGATCTTGAAATAACGCTCTGAAAAAAGTGCCCGACTCCACAAACACACGTAAAAGTGAAGAGCAAAAAAAAAAAAAGGGTTTATAGGCGCTAGTGACCTAAAAGCAAAATTTGGATGTATAGTCCTTTTTATTTTATTTTCATACATTTTTCATTATTCTTCCGCAATTTTTTCTTTAATAATTCTTTTTGATGCCCCTTCTTTTTCCGCCTCCCCTTCTTTTTTGCAGCGAGGCCCAAAGCTCCCCCAAATACGCGCATGATTGATGTGTTCTAAATCTTCAATTCTTTCGTTTTAAGAACTACTTGACCAAGTAGTTTAACTACACCAGTGATGGAAGTGCCAATTCTAGTAATACATGAAGTATAAAGCCAACACTGTATCAAAACAGAGTGTGTTCCAATATCTGTGATCAAAAATGTCTTATGGAAATATAATGCTCTGACAAAATGTTCAAGAATTTTGCGCGCCATACAAGACCAATATGTAACACGGTATACACAGAGTTAATGGATAAGTAACAAATTAGATATATTGCCAATTCAAACACTGACATCCAATTCTCACAGATCACGGTTAATTTTAAAAGGGTTTACCTATATTATTCATCTAACTATAAGTGAAAGACAACCTGACAAAATTACACAGTGACCAATTTATGGTAATCGCCGCTCATTTGTTTGACAGAGAATAAGGTGATTTACTTAATCACGATTCAATTTTGTAGCAGATTTAGGCTAATTGAAGTCGAACATTGAAAGTTAAATCTGTCTGCAAACACCATCCATTCTTGGCATCAAGGTAAATAAGTTAATGTGAATCCTTGAACATGGAGGGTTTGACAATACATCAAATTTAAATCGAAATTCGTGTACGCTGAGTTCATACGATTTAGTCGCTCGCGAAGAGCGACTGAAATCTGAACACCAATCTGATCACCAAGAAGAAGACTGCTGGTTAAGTACTGATTAGTTAAAACTGTGATTGTGTGATTATAATGTATGTGCAATTGTTTGTCATGTACCAGTCTGTATGTACCAATCATATTTTACTTTCAATTACAGACTGCGATTTTGTTAACTTAATCAAACAGTGTATTTTTGTTGTTGTGCATTCGTGTGGATTTGGGTAAAAGGTGATTTTGGCCTTGAGTCAGTATCATAACAGGTCATTTTATGAATAAACATATTGGGGTTGAGAGAATTTAACTTTGTCCTGACAAATGAGTATGTTTAGGTTCTGGTGAATGTTTCTGTAACTCATCCTAGCTCAAAGCCATCAGACTACATATGCAGTAAGTAACCTTATATCGTAATGACCAGCTATTTTAAGATGTGTCTAAATTGCACTGCTATTAGCAAATGAAGCACGAATAAAGATTACGTAATTGCTTCTATTCACGAGCGAAATGGAATGTAAAGCACAATAAATGTTTCATTTCACATGGGGAGATCGTAAACAATAAAGATCAACGTCGAATTTCCCTTTATTGTATTGAATATCAAATTGACATAGAAACAACTTCGGAATTATTTGATAAAACGCTCGATACAAATAATTACAAAGATATCTCATCAATTCACGTTTTAGGTGACACATAATTGGCCTATATGTCTTCTTTGGCTTCATAAATGTATACAGATATGTGTCATATAAAATATTAACTGGCGAGATATTTCTGCCAATTGCCATTATTGGTGACAAGATATACTTCATATTTAGCAAGGCATTCGTAAGTTTTACATCATGGTTTACAAGGATGGAACATTTCAGTGAATGTTCTCTTTTCAATATACAGAAGCCAACCCTAAAAAAGGGCACACAGTTTCGTAGTTTAAAAATACCGCAAGTTCTGAGAAAAATCCCCAGCCTCTATGAATTGAAAGACTAATGCTCATGAACAGAGACGAGGGGCGTGACACCTTTTTAATCTTTACGATCTACTGCATGGTTATATTTAACATATTATACACCAGAAATGCATTTCAAGATCAATACAAACACCTATTTATTTCCTACAACAAACCATAAACGAACGTAAACGAACGGTCCCAGTCTAATACGTGAAGTGTTTCAGGCGAATCGCTGAGCGCGAATAGCGAACAAGCTTTAGTGTATAATATTCGGTCAACAGAGGGCGACATTACTGATATATAGGGACTCTAATTTTTAGCAGTGAAAAGTTTATACTTGGATTCGCCAATGAACGAGCTAAACAAAATTAACATGAAGGTATTCCGGGAGGTTTTTTTTTTTATCCCAGAGAGGGTTCTCTCTGGTTGAAGTTGTATGGGGATGCGCCACGGTTTTTGGGTGCCTTTTCAGCGATTTTTGTATATCAATGGGTGCATAGACATACCACCTAGACCTGTAACTGCCCATCCCTAACCATGGCAGTAGGTGAAGCCACGTATCCAAGGTGATTTTGGTCGGGTGGTCGGACGCGGAGAAATAAGCGTTCATGTCTGGAACGAAAAACGCGATCGTTTGCGTGATTGCTGCGCCGTTATCGCCCGCGTCAAACGCAACATGTTCTGCAAACGCGAACATGTCTGCTTGTTTGCGTCCGGGTTGCGTCCTTGTCAAAATCGTTGCTAAGCAGTGTTGACTTCACTACGCAAACCAAAGTTATAGGTCTAGGTTCTTGTTTGTCTGGGAATGGGTGCAGGTTTTCAGTGAATACCAATATGCGCCCAATTGGGCGCTTCGGCGGGGATAATGCCCTTAAAAGCACCCAATTCGGACAAATTTAGGCGCTATTTGGGTGTTTTTTTGTTACAAATTTGTATTTTTTGGTTGCAAAATCAGCAAAAAGTAGGTATAGAGAAAGTCGGCATCTGAAAGTCTGTGTGGCACATCCCCGTACAAATATTTTGAAGACCCCCCGATTCGATTCTTATGTCGATTGGGCGCATTTCCTATCATCTCAAACATGCTCGTCTGTCAGGACACAGTTCTTTAACCGCATATGCTTTTACACTTTTACAGAATGACCTTTGAACTGAGACTAGTATGCTGGAGGTACAAGAACTTACTGAACTAAGCCTATATATTTTATTAGAAATGAGACCATTTTAGCGCATTTTGGCTATATAGTAATTCCAAAGGCCCGGGATTGAAAGATCCAATTTGTAAGTGTTATTATGTTTGTTTGGCTACGTGACCTTATAGAACACTTTCACGAACATCAAATCGAACAGAACGTCTGTAAAAATACAAATTGGACATACGTGTTGAAACCTTTATTACGGCGGCAATTACTGAACTCATTGAAAATTCTAAACATGGTCATTTCACTTAATATGTTTGCGTCTCGGATTCGAGTGGTAAAAACATTAAACCAATTTTGAAAAGTTCACTGAGGTAAAACCGTTCAATATAACATTGAGAGGAGTATAAAATGAAGTTACGGTGATAAAATAACCAGAAGCAATGTTCTATTAACAGTTTATATCCTGATGGTCATGAAGATTTGAATGTTTTAAATCAGGGGTACAACGTATTTGGAGAGGTAAAATTGTCATAAAACATAAAATAATTATAAAGCAATTGTAAAGCATTAGCAATAAACGATAAATAATACCAGAATAAATAAATAAATAAATAAATAAATAAATAAATAAATAAATAAATAAATATATAAATAAATAAATACATTTAATAAATACATTTATAAATAAACAAATAAATACATATATAAATAAATTAATAAATTTGTAAATAAACAAATAAATAGTAAATTATAAATAACTAAATTAATAAACAAAAAACAAATCAATAACAAATCAATAAACAAATAAATCAATCAATAAATGAATAAATAAATAAATAAACAAATAAATAAATACATTTAATAAATACATTTATAAATAAACAAATAAATACATATATAAATAAATTAATAAATGTATAAATAAACAAATAAATAATAAATTATAAATAACTAAATTAATAAACAAAAACAAATCAATAATAAATAAATAAATAAATAAATAAATAAATAAATAAATAAATAAATAAATTAATTAATAAAAACAAATAAATAAATAAGGTAATGAGTAACATGCTTACCAATGCTTACTAGTTAATTAATTAATTAATTAATTAATTAATAAAAACAAATAAATAAATAAGGTAATGAGTAACATGCTTACCAATGCTTACCAGTCAATTAATTAATTGATTAATTAATTAATTAATAAAAACAAATAAATAAATAAGGTAATGAGTAACATGCTTACCAATGCTTACCAGTCAATTAATTAATTAATTAATTAATAAAAACAAATAAATAAATAAGGTAATGAGTAACATGCTTACCAATGCTTACCAGTCAACTAAGTGTAGTGCTAACTAAACTACATCATGACTCATAGAAACATAATACTAGCAGTTCTCCTATATGTAGTACAAGAGAGGTTTGGTCTCAATATCTACAAAACGACACAGGTAATGGTAATATATATCTCTATTTCCGTTCGCTTCTTTTAAAGTACAATGTCACACATAGAAAGCGAAGACTCCTCCCCAAGTCTTTCACACAAGACCATGCAATAATTCCCCAGGTGCATTTTGACAACACTAAAGTCTCACTATCTACCTGAAATTCCTTCATTAAAACCCCGGACCACGGTGACCAGTAGTAAACCTATCTCAATTCAAGTCTAAATATACACGACACTCTAGCGGAACATTACACTTAAGTATCTTGTTCAAATAGGCCAAGCGAGTTAGCAAAACAAGATGGAGTTTTCCGTTCTGATGAGGCACCCTTAAAACTAGACGAATCATCGTATCTATTCGGCTATTCCAGTTAAAACTCATACACCCCCTATATGGAAAGCTATGGAAGACATGTCCTTAATCGTCCACACAGGGAGTGTGAATTTCAAATGGGGTTACCTAAATGCTCCATTTGAAATCTACACCCCCTATGTGGGAGATTAAGGTTATGATTCCCATAGGGGGTGTGTGGATTTCAACTGGAATAGCCCGTTACACTTATCACGTTTTCATCCCGATCAAATTTTGCATTTTCATTGAAATTCACACATGGATTGTGAATTATTCCGAGCTATACTTTTAATATTAATATCAATATGCCAATTGCTTATTTATTTGGATAGCACTCACTATGGACCACGATAGCCCCATCCCAATGACATAGTCCAATAACCCCAATTACATAATCATTGTGCAAAATTTGACCTCAAGTTGCAGAGTATGAGTTTTTGTACCCAAATCTTCAAAGGTCATTCAATGAATGTACAAATGTATTGGGGTTTAAGAACTGTGCCCTGATAGATGAGCATATTGTGGATCCTAGTGACTATACCAAGAATATATACTTGTACTTTCATTGAATGACATTTGAAGATGTTGGGTACAAAAACTCATAGGCTCTAACATACTGCAGTTACTGTCCGTTTTCCTATACACAATACACAGTGCTCTCACCATTGACGCGTGACCTCAACAAATGATGTATGTTGGAAAGAATGGACACTTGCCTAGTTAACATCACTGTGTGAAAAATAACCAGCCAATATTTTATTTATTCTCCAAAACTTCTAGCAAATATATTTCTCTAACATGACATAAAATTACAGCTAGGTTAGATGTTCAGAAATGGTCGCACTTTTGTAAAATATGAGTGAGGGCAAGGCATAGCTAGCCAACTCCCCGTGTTAATTGAATGGAGATTTGACCGAAAATATTGGTATCGGACCGCTCACTTCTGAAGGATGCCACAAAAAACGGTAAAAGCTACATTTAAACTATTCTAAATAGGTTCTAGAAAATATAGTTTTGTAACAGGTCCTAAATTTTTAGCTAATTTAGATGTTTGGAGAGGGTCGCACTTTTGTGTTTTAGGAAGGATATGTAAACGACAGATAACACCAAAAATATGAAGAAATTATTTCCAAACTGTGTTAAGTCAACAATCATTATGTTGCTCATTTTGAAGAATGCTGGTTAACAAAAAGCAGGTCTTTGTCTCATTTCGTGAACAAAGGTACACATACCTTTGTTTCCTTTATAATCGGTTACCCAACTGAAGCTATAATACCAGCTTTATTGCGATGTCGCACATTGAAAACAGACACTTGTGCACAACCAGAGAAGATCTGATTTAATCAGTTGAGCTGCTTCAATGAGTGTTATCTTGGTTTAATAGCTTTTAATGGGGTTTAAGTCCTGCAAAGGTCGAGATGAATTCTACTGTAGACATGACTGCATCATGATTCATAAATTTTGAGATGTGCTTGTTGAATGAAGTTCACAGAACGAACCATGATGATGCTATTTTGGATATCATGACCATGAGCCAAAATTGTTTCATTTCAACAGCTGAAATCTAGGGGATAACACTGACGAAACTTCGGCCTGGTACAAGTGACCTGGTGAAGGGGGTTGCCGTAGATAGCTGGTCAGGGAATTTTTACAGGACAGCCAAGTAGCCAAAAATCGTGCTTATTACCCTGATCGGAACCGACTGTAACGAGGTCTTTTATCATGGGTCATCCTTGAGAGCGTTCATAATACGGAAGTTTTTGCTCGAGAACCGTGTTGCTTATACTAAAGCAAAAAGCCCTCCGTGTGTACGTGCCTAATGAAGATCCGGTTTCACAAACTGACAATTTTATTCCTTTTAATCAAAAGTAATCATAATTTTATTTGTGTGCCCTATAGATATTTATTGTGTATAACTAGAAACCGTGGGCTTCAACATTCAGAGAGGCGAGTGACAGGTCTTTGTCGAACCATAGACTGGTGGAACTCGTATTACATGCATTGAGTTCAAGAACTAAACTTAAATTGAACTGATTCATTTTAACATAATTTTTCATTTAAAAGTGTTACACATATCACCATCGCATCCAAATAATACAACTCAAACTCCCAAATTGACCCTCTTTCATGCAGGACATAATTATTCGAGATCAATTTCTCTAATTAAATGATATAGCAAATGCATGTACAAGGTGTAAGGGGAGACATCTAACATATCACAAGTATGGCATAAGGCCTTTACCTCAAGCTACCTCAGCTAGAAAGCAATACATTCGTGCTATTAACTAACCGGAATAAAGGTGTTAATTATTGTTTCCGTACAAGTATAAGGAAATATCAGATACACTGATTCGCGGTATCATTCGGAGTTATCGCCGATAACTTTCAAAAGATATAAATCATTATGATGACAGAAACTACGACAGAAGTCAATATCTAAGGATTACCCTATCACCTGCTCTTAACTTAAATATAAGGTGACTCATATAGCTCAGTTGGTCACTTTAGTAGAGCACCGAACAAGTATGCATGTATAAATCGAAGATACCAAGTACTGGATGTCCGGTACTCTCTGAGATATAGTCGTAAACTCGTAAAGAGAATGTTCGTTGGAGACATCTCGCGCTTCGCGCTCGCTATTCGAGAGACGTTGAGATATGTAAACCAAAAGTTAGTAATAACATTCAGACTTTGCGATTTCGAACGTGAAATAGAACCTTGAACAGCGACGGCACCGGTCCAGTGTGTCCAAACACTATTTCCATGGTCCAAACTAAGTTAGTATGCCCCATACTGCAGTTACTGTTCATTTTCCTATACACAATACATGCACAGTGCTCTCACCATTGACGCATGACCTCTACAAACAGTGTATGTTATAGGTATAGGGCATTGCCTAGTTAACGTCACTGTGTGAAAAATAACCGGCCAAAATTATTTGTACTCTCTGAAATTCTAGAAAATATAGTTTTGTAACATGTCCTGAAA
Organism: Amphiura filiformis; assembly: GCF_039555335.1. Lineage (NCBI taxonomy): Eukaryota > Metazoa > Echinodermata > Ophiuroidea > Amphilepidida > Amphiuridae > Amphiura > Amphiura filiformis. The sequence continues at coordinate 56,127,268 of NC_092643.1, forward strand.
TTTTAGCTAATTTAGATGTTTGGAAATATTCGCACTTTGGTGTTTTAGTAAGGAAGGGCACACAGCCACACATGGCCTGCAAAATTCCCTGTGTAAATCGAATGCAACTTTTAGTGACTATCACTCACTTGTGGACCGCTCTCTTCCGAAGGGCATTAAAGCTAAACCACTTGACGGATATTTTTTGTACTTGCTGTCAATCAAGAATAATGTTTATGTAGGCTAAAAACTGAGTATAGGTGGGGCATCTGCAAATGTTCGTACCTCCCTGATATGTAAGTGACAAATAACAGCAAAAACAACTCCCATATCTGTCCATAACTTTGGTCAGTGGAGCGAGGAAGGGGATTTCAAATGGGTGATTATTGATTGGCAAGTGCCATATTTGGGCATAAGTGCAGTCCACCATTCAATGTGGAGAATGGAGAAATCTATTGTGAATCGGTCAATCGTGACGTGACGGTGCAGATTAAAAAAAGTTTTTAAGTGAAGCTTAATCCTCCATTTTGATGCTGATGTGCCTCAAGTCATAGGTATTGGAGGAACTCCGAAACCTATGCTCAAGTGGAGTTTTTAAATTAAAAATTTAAATTACTACATGTACAAGGATTTGGGCAGGTGACCTTGCCCTTACATATCACGATTTGCTTTTACACTGATCTGGACCTCCCTCGGACACTTCAATTAGCATGATTACCTTTTGCCAAAATGTTGAACTTGCTGTATTACACTTATGAATAAATCCAGATGTGTTGGTTCCTCTTTAAACAATCTAAAGACTCACAAGGTTGTAATCTGTTTTCAAACTGCATGGAGATCGCATGCTACAAGTCGTCCGATATTATTTCGATATACCTAATAATGGTTGATGACACGATACCTGTTTAAACCACTCATGTTGATGAAATCCCAGCACGCATTCACTATGAATGTAATTATCCTTGACGTACCCTCAAGTTAAAGAGCGTGATGGTATCTCGCGATGCGAAACAACTCCTCTAGGTTAGAAACACCGTCACACATTGTCAAAATCACCACTAGGTTAGTTAAGATGCTAGATTTGTACACTGGTTGAGCAAGTGTGACAAGAATTAGTTACCGAATTGAGATTTGATATCATTGTGTATGTATACACAACGAATCAGAGTAGCTTGATGAATGTCAATGTCAACGTAACTGAGACAAATTGACGTTCACATGTTCACCGTCGCGACACAAAGACGACACAAAGTCGTCTTTGTCTTTGTTTGCATTCGCTTCTTCACCATCATCCATCATTATCATCATCAAACCTCGAAATAAGCAGGCACCCATGAGCCCCATCATCATCATCATCATCATCATCATCATCATCATCATCATCGTCGTCGTCGTCATTTTTGTCTTCTTCGTCATCGTCGCCATCATCGTCGTCACCGTCATCATCAATCACCACACATGTCTTCTTCAGCATCAGCATCAACGTTGTCAACAACATCAACAGCAACAGCAGCAGAAACAACATCATCATCGTCGTCGTCGTCGTCATCATCATCATCATTATCATTATCATTATCATCATCATTCATCATCAATTAATTATCATCATGCAACGCACCACAGAGCTGCTCTCATATATTGTCACAAACAGTCATGCTAACAACACCCTCAAAAATAATACAATTTAACCCAGCTAAAGTCAGTCGAATCTCAAGTGAGCATAACACAATACCGTATGACATTGATCATGATAAGATTTCCACCTAATTTGATTCACAACTCCTCCACGAACTCCCAACTCGCTAGTTTGTAACTTATTAATGTTGTCAACCCAATGCAGCTGTATTTACGTTGTAGCTAAATACCTACGCAACATTAAAGTTGCAGGAAATTGTTCAAGCTCGTTTTCATATGAAGATTATTACTTGTTACTTCTGCATTAATGAAATCATTCATTCATGAACTTGAAAGTTTCCAGCGACTCCCAACAAAATAAAGCTGATAAATTTGCAGAGAAAACAATCGCTCTTCTTATCTATATAGTGAGTCTTAACCGACTTGCGTTGCACTGATAAAGAATCAATTAAAATATCAAATGGTTCCGGCGCGCTACCGTTTCCTCGCTGACATCTGAGATTTCCTTTTGTTTTGGTGTTGCTTAAAACAAAAACAACCATTAAGGCATGTTATTCTACACTAACAGAACAATCTTTCAATTCTAATTTCCCACATCGTTATTTCCTGTAAAATTCATTTGTAAATTTATGATTTTGGTGGGATAAAAAACAAAATATTCACACCGCAACTGATCAAGTTTCGTGTGTACGCGAATTCAGCCGAGCAGTTTCCATTTTAAAACGTACTAACGTCATTTACGAGTAAATATCAAGTGCTTTCATGACTTGTATTTTTCTATAAAACAAAAGAGGTACATCTAGGTACATCTGCCTTGTTCTGCAGGAGATTCTATTCAAGAGCACACTCTTGAGATCAAAGTGGTTCCGAATTTGACAGTCTTTATAGATTACTTCCTGCGTCAATTTACAACAAGTTTTTGCAGGCAGAAAAAGGCGGGAACTTCTTTATTTCTTCTTTTAACAATTGAACAACTTTTTACATACTACAAAAAGTACAAGTATTTGTATTATGTACTAGAAAAACATGCGGGAGAGTGGGTATTGTGATCTATATAATAATATAACATTATTTGAGGTAGACTATTTGAGGTGACGCGTATTGTATATAATTTGTAGATTGCGTGCAATGACGTTAATCATTTAATGCATATAATGACTAAATTCGTTATTTCATCACAAACACATGGATTTATGTGCTATCAAAGTAATAATTTAAGTGAGATTCTGGTATATTTCATTCAGTATGTGTTGCTAGTAATTATGTTATTATGTTAAGTTTATAGTTTAGCTTAAAAGTTTTATATTTAAATGATAAAGACCAGACAGACGTTGCACACGAGAGATCTTGTCGCTCTCTATTTACTGTGCAAGATCTCTACTAAATGCTTCCGTTCCACATTCCAGATTGAAACCTAATTACAAAACTATGATTTGACAGAAGATGGAAAAATGGCTGCTGAAAGTGACGAGACGAGACGAGACGAGAAGAGAAGAGACGAGAAGAGACGTGTGTTGCTTAAAACAAAAACAACCATTAAGGCATGTTATTCTACAATCTGAGCTAAAATGTAGCAAAATCTTATGTTTGTCATGTTATTAAGCGATTCAGGGACAATAGAAAAAAGAAAGTCATAAACTGGTAAATGGAATCACATTTGACAGAATAGATGAGATGAGGATAATAGATTGCGAATTTTCCCGGGTCGCGGTTTCGAACGGGCAGATTGTCAAAACTTCAAATGAATAGAAAAAAAAAACAGTTTTTAAGTGAAGCTTAATCCTCCATTTTGATGCATGAGCCTCAAGTGGAGTTTTTAAATTAAAAATTTTAATTACTACATGTACAAGGATTTGGGCAGGTGACCTTGTCCTTACATATCACAATTTGCTTTTACACTGATCTGGACCTCCCTCGGACACTTCAATTAGCATGAATACCTTTTGCCAAAATGTTGAACCTGCTGTATTACACTTATGAATAAATCCAGATGTGTTAGTTCCTCTTTAAACAATCTAAAGACTCACAAGGTTGTATAATCTGTTTTCAAACTGCATGGAGATCGCATGCTACAAGTCGTCCGATATTATTTCGATATACCTAATAATGGTTGATGACACGATACCTGTTTAAACCACTCATGTTGATGAAATCCCAGCACGCATTCACTATGAATGTAATTATCCTTGACGTACCCTCAAGTTAAAGAGCGTGATGGTATCTCGCGATGCGAAACAACTCCTTTAGGTTAGAAACACCGTCACACATTGTCAAAATCACCACCAGGTTAGTTAAGATGCTAGATTTGTACACTATGGTTGACGTGTGACAAGAATTAGTTACCGAATTGAGATTTGATATCATTATGTATGTATACACAACGAATCAGAGTAGCTTGATGAATGTCAATGTCAACGTAAACTGAGACACATTGAAGTTCACCGTCGTTTGCGTCGTCTTTGTCGTTGTTTGCATTCGCTTCATCACCATCATTATCATCATCAAGCCTCGAAATAAGCAGGCACCCATGAACCCCATCATCATCATCATCATCATCATCATCATCATTGTCGTCGTCATCATCATTTTTGTCTTCTTCGTCATCGTCACCATCATCGTCGTCACCGTCATCATCAATCACCACACATGTCTTCTTCAGCATCATCAACGTTGTCAACAACATCATCAACAACAACAACAACAACAACAACAACAACAACAACAACAACAACAACAACAACAACAACAACAACAACAACAACAACGTCGTCGTCGTCGTCGTCGTCGTCGTCGTCGTCGTCGTCGTCGTCGTCGTCGTCGTCGTCGTCATCATCATCATCATCATCATCATCATCATCATCATCATCATCATCATCATCATCAATTAATTATCATCATGCATCGCACCACAGAGCTGCTCTCATATATTGTCACAAACAGTCATGCTAACAACACCCATAAAAATAATACAATTTAACCCAACCAAAGTCAGTCGAATCTCAAGTGAGCTTTAACACAATTTGACATTGATCATGATAAGATATCCACCTAATTTTATTCACAACTCCTCCACGAACTCTAACTCGCTAGTTTATAACTTGTTGTTGTAAAGCCGGTCGAATCTCAAGCTTTTAACACAATGACATTGATCACGATAAGATTTCCACCTAATTTGATTCACAACTCTTCCACGAACTCCCAACTCGCTAGTTTATAACTTGTTGTTGTAAAGTCAGTCGAATCTCAAGTGAGCTTTTAACACAATATGACATTGATCATAAGAATCTAATTTGATTCACAACTCCTCCATAAACTCCCAACTCGCAAGTTTATAACTTGTTGTTTGTCAACCCAGTGCAGCTGTATTTACGTTGTAGCTAAATACCTACGCAACATTAAAGTTGCAGGAAATTGTTCAAGCTCGTTTTCATATGAAGATTATTACTTGTTACTTCTGCATTAATGAAATCATTCATTCATGAACTTGAAAGTTTCCAGCGCCTCCCAACAAAGTAAAGCTGATAAATTTGCAGAGAAAACAATCGCTCTTCTTATCTATATATAGCGAGTCTTAACCGACTTGCGTTGCACTGATTACGAATCAATTAAAATATCAAATGGTTCCGGCGCGCTACCGTTTCCTCGCTGACATCTGAGATTTCCTTTTGTTTTGGTGTTGCTTAAAACAAAAACAACCATTAAAGGGGCACTTCGTGATCCACAGCCTCATCCCCACTTTTCTCAAAAAAAGTTGAGATTTTTATATCACTGGAAACCTCTGGCTACATAATGTTTATGTACAAAATATTTCTTGCAGATTAATTCGTTTAGCAAAGATATCGTGAAATTTGAATTTCGTTCTGGTGCACCAGAACGAAATTACAACGTATTGTCTATGGAGCAGTGTAATACACATAATCATGCATAACTCGCAAACGCAATATCGGAATCAACTGAAATTTTGGGAATATGCTTTTTTCGTGGATATGTACTGAAAAATGTCATAAAAAAGGATGCTAGGATCACGAAATACTCCTTTAAAACAAAAACAACCATTAAGGCATGTTATTCTACACTAACAGAACAATCTTTCAATTCTAATTTCCCACATCGTTATTTCCTGTAAAATTCATTTGTAAATTTATGATTTTGGTGGGATAAAAAACAAAATATTCACACCGCAACTGATCAAGTTTCGTGTGTATGTGATTTAGCCGAGCGCAGTTTCCATTATAAAACGTACTAACGTCATTGTCGAGTAAATATCAAGTGCTTTCATGACTTGTATTTTTCTATAAAACAAAAGAGGTACATCTAGGTACATCTGCCTTGTTCTGCAGGAGATTCTATTCAAGAGCACACTCTTGAGATCAAAGTGGTTCCGAATTTGACAGTCTTTATAGATTACTTCCTGCGTCAATTTACAACAAGTTTTTGCAGGCAGAAAAAGGCGGGAACTTCTTTATTTCTTCTTTTAACTATTGAACAACTTTTTACATACTACAAAAAGTACAAGTATTTGTATTATGTACTAGAAAAACATGCGGGAGAGTGGGTATTGTGATCTATAATGATGATTATTAGGGATATAACATTATTTGAGGTAGACTATTTGAGGTGACGCGTATTAGTATATAATTTGTAGATTGCGTGCAATGACGTTAATCATTTAATGCATATAATGACTAAATTCGTTATTTCATCACAAGCACATGGATTTATGTGCTATCAAAGTAATAATTTAAGTGAGGTTCTGGTATATTTCATTCAGTATGTGTTGCTAGTAATTATGTTATCATGTTAAGTTTATAGTTTAGCTTAAAAGTTTTATTTTTAAATGATAAAGACCAGACAGACGTTGCACACGAGAGATCTTGTCGCTCTCTATTTACCATGTTTACTGTGCTGGATCTCTACTAAATGCTTCCGTTCCACATTCCAGATTGAAACCTAATTACAAAACTATGATTTGACAGAAGATGGAAAAATGGCTACTGAAAGTGACGAGACGAGACGAGACGAGACGAGACGAGACGAGAAGAGAAGAGAAGAGAAGAGAAGAGAAGAGAAGAGGAGAGAGAGGAGACGAGACGAGACGAGACGAGACGAGACGAGACGAGACGAGACGAGACGAGACGAGAAGAGAAGAGAAGAGAAGAGAAGAGAAGAGAAGAGAAGAGAAGAGAAGAGAAGAGAAGAGAAGAGAGGAGAGGAGAGGAGAGGAGAGGAGAGGAGAGGAGAAGAGAAGAGAGGAGAAGGGACTCGGAAAGGGGAGAAGAGGGAGAGGAGAGGGAAGAGGAGAGGAGAGGAGAGGAGAGAGAAAAGAGGAGAAGGGACTCGGAAAGGGAGGGAAGGGAAGGGAGGAAAGAGAAGAGATACTGAGGGAGCTATGAGAAATGATAAGAATTCTAACCATTAAGTTCTAACTAATTCCTATAATCTTACCCCTAAAGCACTATTCTAAAGTGTCATATAGGTGAACTTAATATTAACTATCTTAGAAATCTTGGAAGTTAAATGCGCGGAAAGATTTAATTCAAATACTTCATTTCCGAAGCAACAAATCATTTGGCAATAAAGTGTGAATAAAGTTATAAGGAAATAAAGAATTTCAATCATTATCATGCATATTTTCAATTCTGCATCCTATATACGTTGAGCGAATCTGTTAAACCTGAATGACTGTGTATTTATGACTAACCATGCAGATAAAATACGTTTATAACTCTAAAATAATCCAAATGTAACAAAGGAAGGAGAGCTAATGAACTTTCTGTGCATCATTCATCACAACATTGGTTGAAGACGGATGCTGCACATCATAAGATGCTAGATTTGCACACTGGGTGAGCACGTGTGACAAGAATTAGTTACCGAATTGAGATTTGATATCATTATGTATGTATATACACAACGAATCAGAGTGGCTTGATGAATGTCAATGTCAACATTACTGAGACAAATTGAAGTTCACCGTCGTTTGCGTCGTTGTTTGTGTTCGCTTCGTCACTATCATATCATCATCACCATCACCATCATTATCGTCATTTTCGTCATCGTCGCCATCATCGTCGTCACCGTCCTCATCAATCACCACACATGTCTTCTTCAACAACATCATCATCGTTGTTAACAACATCAACAGCAACAGCAGCAGAAACAACATCATCATCATCGTCATCATCATCACCATCATCATCATCATCATCATCATCATCATC